>NC_073739.1:63363004-63666034 GCF_023634155.1 Falco peregrinus
TCAGCCATGCGAGAAAGGAAAGCAAGCAAATACATTGACCTGCTACACATATGATGGACATAGGATTTTTGGGGGTGAATATAACAATACAAGTGACCAATTTCTAAAATCTGTCTTCCCACCTTGGAGTTTCTCAAACATAATTTGAACTGATTTTCCACCCTTTTAACTTGAGTTTTGCCCAAGACTCAGCTGTAAATCTGTGAAGTCCCAGCAGCTCTCAGAAACTTGAAATCTTCAAATAATATTGCTGTAGCTCTCCAGGCGGTGGCACCCCAGCCCTGTCTTTCTCTAAGGCAAAAAACGTGCCCTGAGAAGTCTAAGGGAAGCAAATGTTTCGTTTCACATCATTTGTTCCATTTGTAAATAAGCATTTTAAACTTCATTTTAAGAGTCACACTTGAAAGGAATCATTAGTAAAACAAAAGGATTTCTTACTATTGTTACCTATGGTATCTCATTTGTTTTCTTCAAGCTTTTTAAAATACTGTGCCATTCTGTGCATAGAGACTGTTTATTATTTCAGGCACTATTTAATCATGTTAAAAAATGAAGTGACAAAGAATAGACACAAAGGTTTCCTGCTTGCAAGGAACAGTGGATAAATATATTTGTTTATACTACAGGGTTGCAGTTCCACTGGAAAGAACACTTGACATTTTGATGAGCGTCTCCAGGGAAAAAAGGTACTAACTTCAGAACTTAGTTTTAATTATAGTAAGGAGATTACATTATTCAAAAGCATCCCACTGGTAAGGTGCAGCATTTCCTGAAACAGTTTAGTGGAAAATGCCACATTAATCAGTTCAGTATTTCATGCAAATGGTTTAATGATGGGAAGAAGTTGAAAGCACTGTAGTATGACAAGACAACCAGAATGTTCATTTAAGGGAGTAGGATCACATTTTAATGATCTCTTTCAAGAGTAAGTTTTAAAGAAGGGAATGACAGCAGGGAGCATGCCATGCTGTTTTGTTCTTGTTGGTGTGGTGGTACCAACAGTGGCTCCGGTGCTGTGATCCTTTGGAAGAAGACACGAGGTGTGTCTGGGAAGCCCACAACCCTGCAGGTTGTGCCCATGGCCTTTCACTGACCAGTTGCAGTGTAAATGTAATCTGCCATTGACATGTTAGCATTTATGCTGTTGGGATCAGACCTCTGTTTAACAAAGAAGCCAGATCAAGCATCTCCTGGCCCACTTTGGTTTATCTGCCATTACAGGTAGAACACAAGACCACAAGGGTTTGGAAGGAGTTTTTTCTCTTCTCCTCTCTTCAGAAAGATAAAGGCTGTGCATTTGAGGCCAACTCTTTTTAAATAGACAAAGAAATGAACATGAGTTATATGGGTATGAGTTATGGCTGTGTGCAGTCAATGCACTTCTAGATTTCACATACAGATCTGGCCATTTTTATCTTGTCATTTGCCCTGCATAGGCATTTGTAATCTCTCTGTTAATGGCGCACTATATTACCCACATGTTTAGCTGTCACATTCATGTGCCTAAACATTTCATTACCCTATTCTTTCTCCTCATGTTCTGTTCCCTCATTCCCGCATGTACCCCCAGGCCATCAGAAAAGAATTTGCACAGCTGGTTCAATCCCAACCTACATGAAGTCATCAGTCAAACTATTAACACTGTAAAGGATCAGAGTGTGGGCTGCCATTTTTCTAAAGTAGTGACACACAAAAGCCTCTCCATGCAGAACAGCGATGCCCTTAGTGGTACAAGTGCCCCTCATGTGGGTGAGCACATTCAGCTAAAAGAAGCAAGGAGTCACACTACGATTTTTGGCCACACAACTTTGTCTGGGCCTCTTCAAACAGAGAGGAGGGATGCAGTAAAAGGGCCTTTTTGAGTGATAATATTGACAGAGAAGGTAAGTGCAGGAAAAACAGAAGGATGCTGGAAGTTGTCCCTTGACTCACTCCTGCTGAGATATAGCCAAACTGCACTATCTGCATTTTGCTAATGTACAAACTCTAGGAAAATGCCAAGAAGATCACAAAGTTGTAAGTAACTGCCAATTTGATTTATCAAGAAAGATCATGTCAAACCAGTCTAATTTCCTTCAGTGACAGTATAAGTGGCTTTGTGGTAAAAAGAGAAAGCAGAGATGTGATGTATCTTGACTTTAGAGTGTCTTTTTGCACTGTCCCCCATGGCATGCTCATAAGCAGACTACTGGCAGTGTTGTCTGGGGAAACTGCTCAAAGCCAGGATTCAGGTCTTGCCATCCTTAGGGACAGTGATCGCTGGTTCACCATCAGCTCGGCCACACATATCATGTGGGATTTTATGGGCATCGGTCTTGTGTTGGCTACTATTGAATAAAGGCTTGGTTGATAAACAAGAGATGATGCCTGCTCTGTTTTCATATAAGTCTAAGCTGGGAAGGATTGCAAATATTTTAGATGGCAGAGCTAGAACTCAAAAAGGATCTCAGTGAACAGAGATAAATGGACTGAAATAAATAGGCTGCCATTCATGAGGATAAGTGGAAGTCTCTGCCCATTGACTGAAGAAATGAACTGCAATGCTGTCAGCTGGGGGGAGGGGAGCAGGCAGTGAGACAGGCAGTGGTACCACAGGTAAGGATCAGCAGCTTTTAGCAGGTCACAAGCTGAACACAAATTTACAGTGCCATGATGCTGTAAAAAAGAGCAAACCTCACAGTGTGATATATAAAACCAGGACTATGTCAGATACTTAAAGCAATCCTTCTTTTCTAGCAAGGTCTCAACTGGACTATAGCCTCCACTTTTGCATGGCACACAAAATAAAAATAAATATCTCTCAGTTTGCAGAAACCAATGCAAAACCAAAGACAGCACAGTGATTTTATATTACTAGGACTCCCACAGACAGAAATGTGTTGTAGAATATTACTGTACACTTTCAAATAGTTGAAATCATTAGGGCTGACCTGAGTAGTAAAGAAATGAAGGCAAAGGTTGTGGAGATTTTCAGGCAAGATTAGTAGAGCTTAACAAGTGTGGTTCGCTTTGGCAATCATTACAAATGAGAACCTGAGAAAAGCACAGTCATCGGGAACAGTGACAATAATTTAGCATGTTACACACACGTAAACAGGGAGTGATGGTGAGAATCAGAACTAGAAGTGGGCTAATATTAGAAAGACCCCGCCCTTGTGAACATGTAGTATTATTAAGTAGTCTCCATCAGGATATGCTGGCAGCCCAGTGTAAACCAGTCTGTTTCTGTCACCCTTCAGTGCCTCAGTAAGAAAGTGCTAGTGAGAAAGATGACTGCACACAGGTATTATCTTTCTCTAACTGTTCAGATTCTACTAAAAACCCTGGGGGTTTTTTTTGCTGTCATGTTGTTTACGAATTCTGTACCTCCCAGTAGGTTTTCCACTCATTAATCCAAATTAATACATGTATTTCATACATGTATTTTTAAATAGAGATTGCTTCAAGTTGAGATCATCATATTTGATGTTCACTAAGCACACAAGAAAAAAAATGCTACATTTAGAGATTCACAAAGGACTCCTGTTTGCTGTCTTACTACTTGGGTTGCTACATGAATTCCTGCGGTTTGGTCCCCCCTCCTTTCTCATCATTTCTGGGATTTCTAGTTCATCATTGCTGAATAAGAATCCAGGGATCCTTTGTGAAGGGAGGAGAACTGCAGCTCACTGTCAGACCTCACACACAAACAGCACCAGTCAGAAGTTGAACTATGTTTATGGGATATATAAGTTGATGGAACATATTATTGTTACCGGTATTAGGCAATTCCTGTCACACACCAGAACGAGTGCCATGCTTGCTGAGCTGTCAGTATGTCATCCTAAACATCACACCAGCCACGTCCTTGGAGGTGAAGAGACTATCACTTATATCAAAAACAGATAGTCTTTTGATGTCTCTGGACACTAATAACTAGTGAGTCAAATAACTGAGATGGGCCAGGAGGGTCTTGGAGTGCATGCTCAGAAATACACAGCAGCTGCTACTTTTCTAGCTGCCTTTCTCCTCTTTCTTCCTGATTTTGCTCTTGTGTTCTACAACTGGGAGTGTTGGAAGCTCTTCCTTACTTTGCCATTTGCTAATCCCACATGCACACAGCATGCTTGGTAGTGATTTGCTGTTGAGATTTAGCCCTTTTATACCTGTCAGCTGTCTGATTTTCTAGGGTTTAACATTTTTGGGGTAAAAGCTAATTTGGTCAGGTCTGTGCTTTCCTTACCACTCCAATTACTGTTTGCATTAGTGCTGTAGCTACTTCTCCATTGGTAGAGAATGTGAGATGCTGTGACAGGACATTCCAGAATGGGAGAAGCCAACATTTTGCTCTTTGCTTCCTCTTCTCTTTTTTAACATTGCCCTTCAAAACCTTTTGCTCAAACATCCTCCCACTGGCTAGAAAAGAAAAGAAGCCCTCACTTTTATTCTTAAAAAAAATAAAGAATAAGAAATCACTTTCCCACCAGCTGTGAGCTGTTACAGGTGCCTCCGGTGGAGAGCATTGCATGGGGTGAGCCACGCCGCCTGGTGCTGCGAGTCCCTGGGGTGGCTCCTCTGCAGGGCCATGGCTCCAACCCTGAGCAGGGCAGCTGCTTCTTAATGCAGCTCTTCAGCCTGAAGACTTGGTGCATCTCAAGGACTGTATATCTTATCCTTCACCTTATATTCTTGAGCTTTAAAACATAAGCTTTATTTATTTTTTAATTTCAGCTGCTTCAAATGGGCATTATGGTTGTGAAGCCTTCAGGGCATTAAAAATCTATCTCATGGCAGCAAGCATATTTTTATCCTTAGGATTTCCAACTAAAATTCTGTACACCTCTCCCCACTCCTGACATTTACCATTCCAGCTTAATCTAATTATTCCCGTGAGTACAAATAGGCAGGTATGCAGTTGCCACCAATGGACATTTGGCTGCCACTACTTTCTCTTGATTGTGAAATCAAGAGAAAGTATTTTTTTAAGAGAAAGAAAGTTTTTTAAAAACTCTCACGGGAAAAAGTAGTCATACTTTCTTTACGAAGTCTGGACAGTCTGAAGTTTAGCCACTATAGCTACTTTGTAATGACTAAGTCTACCTTCTGTAATTTCAAATGATGTTCAAAACTCTGTTGTCAGTTATCTTTGGAAAACTCCCCAGAATTTGCCAGGCTTATATCTCTTTAGGAGAAAGACAACAGGCTTTCCCCCTTGTCCTCCGGCATGACTGCCAGCTGGATAAAATCTGTAAGGATATGGAGACAGAATATTGACAGAAGTGATGGGAGATGGAAGCAGGATAAAAACTAACAGAGGATGCTTGATGCAGATCAGTCTCTCACTTTTCTACATTTTCATAACACAACACTGTAAGTTTACTGGTGTTTGAGCTAGTCCAGAGTCACACTGTGAAGCCTGAGGATTTCAGCAGCCTCTGCAAGCAGAATCACCAGCACAGGACAGAAACTGGAAGATAGGGGGTTTATGCAGGGTCTGAAGATACAGTTACAGCTGCTTTGATTTAGCTGCTATCAAGGACTGCAGGAAAGACAATAGACAAGAGACAGAGAGAAGGAGAGAAAACCTAATTTAGAACCAAAGGAGTTGCAAGAAGATTTGGCTGAGCGGTGCCTGGTGCTCTCACTGCAGGAATTCAGAGGGCAGGACCTGCAACTTATTATAGATAACTATGTTATGTAGAAGTGGAGAGCATCTGCTTATCAAAATATGTAAGAAGGAAGACAGTTTAAAGTGAAAATATTTTATTTGTGGAAGCAATGCAATTAAGTGGAAAATATAAAGTGAGGAAAATGAGAAATCAGAGAAGTATTTAATCTGAAAAGAAATCTCTGGGGTTAGACCAGGAGACAAAGGCTTTGGGTATCTGAGGTCCTTCCCAAACTTTCTGAAGCCAGGTGAGCTGTACATCAAGTCATTTTGGCAATGGGTCTTCAGGTCTCATGGGTCCCTTAGCCTGAGTTTGCCAGTGAACGGGGCAAAATACAAAACCACACAAAACCCTATGAACGAACCAACCCAGCACCCTCCCCTACCAACAATGTACCTCTTCTGTGGTGCTACAGGCCAGCCTGTATGGTCCTCAGGGTAGAAACTTGCCTCTGGTTGGTTCGTTGTGCAGTTCTGGGAGCTGGAGGTGATATTTCAAGGTAAGTAATAATAAAAATCTCCCACATATCAAGGAGAAAGCCTTCAAGGGCAAGGGTGTTCTGGAAGGAAGTGAAGGGAGTATCCAGCTTAATAAGCAGCTACTGCATATGAGCTTTTAATTAAAAGGAGAATAAAGAAAAAGAGCAGAAGAAAGCTGATCAATGGAGAAAAAAAAAGCAGAGAGGCCTGCTTCATTTTTTTTTTTTAATGCTGCTTTTTATTGTTTATAAAGCAAATGCTTAAACAAGCACTACTGGTGTTGTCAGTAATACTGTAACATTTGCCTTCAGCCCCTTTGTTGCTCAGGGAACATGTCAGATTTTCAGCACATTTAGCCTTGCCATTTACTTCACAAATCACAGCTGCGGAGTGGTACAACCAAGCCAATTTTACTAGAAATGAAATGCTGAGGAAATGAAATTTCTTCAGTGATGTTTCCAGATATTTGGAGTTTAGGGTAATCTTTTCATTAATTTGGTTCGGCAAAGAGATAAGCTGTAAAAACATGGTATTCCTGTAGGATTACATAATAAAGATTCAAGTGACAGTTCGGTGACAGTTCAAGAATGCAACATTTGTACCTTTGCGGGTCCTAGTGCAAATTTGTTTCAACAGAATATTTTTCAGGATATAAGCACCTGATATTAAAAAGGCGGGTAACAGGAGATGGATGTAAAAGACTAAAAGCTCTGAAGCCCTCAATGTAAGCTCACAAGCTAGTGTTTGGACAAAGATGAAATGCCCTCTTCTAAACTAAATGCCTTTAGTCAAGGTATTTCTTGCTATAAATATTATACCTTGGATAGTAATGGTAAGCTTTATTTTTAAGGCATTTGCAGTGACCTTCAGGACAGACAGAAAGCAGCTGGTTGCACTGAATGAAATGTTGCTGCTGAATTCCAGATGTGGGATGCAGGCAGCTCATCTAGCTGTCTCTGTTAATCCAGCAGCCAGAAAACAGTGCTATGGGAATGCATCATTTTTTACCTAATGAGAATTTAATTCCACATGTATCTTTTACACTGTTTAAAGAGCTCAAGGAATAAGAAAATGAGAAAGGAACCTTATTTTCTTCCTCATGTGTGAGAACTTCAAGTAATTCTAATCAACCTTAGCAGTGGTCAAATTCACACTGTCTCACAACAGAGTAACAGCCATGGACAAAAATATTCCTAAACGACAGTAAGTCAGTAAACTTTAATAAGATCAAGATATTCAGAAACAGACATTTGACTTAACTGTTGTCTTACTGAAGCCAAGGTTTCCAAAGTTTCCTTTAGGAATTTCACCATTGTTTGAAATTTGATTTGGAAGGCACTGGGAAACAAAGGTGGTGGGTGACAGTGTAAAGCCTGCAGGTAGCTAAACACATGCATACCAAGGGGAGGAGCTGAGAGAGGGTCCAGTGCAAATCCACCTGAATGCTTCCACTGCCTTCTACAGAATAAGGATGCCTCCCTCACTCACAGTATGACATAATAACTTGGTAGCAGAAAAATCAATGTTATTTGTGAGCATGGTGTGATTTTGATGTTGCATGAAAGCTAGCATAATGTTAGGCATTGGCTTTATTTTAAAATACCTCATGTTTTGAAATGAAGTGCAGATTGCTATATAAAAGAATCACAGTGATAATTTGTCATAGCCTTCAAGTCTGTAAAACACAAAGCTTGGATTCAGACAATTTCACAGTGAAAGCTGGGTCAAACATAAATGCAACTAATTAAGTCAGAGATTTTCCCACTGATCATTATTCTGATAATTCACATACAGTAATGGTTTTTATGTAATAGAGGAAGTGATTTTGCAATTTGTTTTGCAGTAGTAAATCTGCCATAAGTCTTCTGAATACTCAGGTGTAGGCTCAATCCATATCTCACATATTCTTTTGATATCTTGGATCCTGTGTTTCTACAGGAGCGTTATGAACATTAAAAAATAATTCTAGAAGTACATATTAGTAAATTACTTTGTTTCTTTACAAAATATTTATATGATAGTATTTCTTATTACAGAGAACAACATCTCTTGGCAAAATTCAGGTTTCAAAATGCTTGGCTTTTGTGACTTTTTTCCTATTTCTTAAGTGTTATTCTTCTGTGAGGCTCGTTTTCATTGATACTATCCCATAATTCCTTCTTCAGCTTAATTTGTATTTGAAATACATTATTATTGTTTTGAAATTTATTTGTTGAGTGAACAGAAGGAGAAATTGCAGGAAGGAAGCAGTGAAAGAAAGCAAACTCTGCTATATCCTACTTTTTCCTGCTAGTTACTTTTTAGGTCACCACCACTTCTCTTTCATACATAGATACACAAGTGCTCCCTTCCACAGGATAGCAGATTAGTGGAACGCTGTTCCCAGGTTATATTCGTTTTCTCCCTTATGCCACTGCTGATGTCAGCAATACATGTGTTTGGAAAGGCAGCTCCTTTTCTCTGTAACTGAACAGGTGTTTTGCTGTCAGTTTCAGCAAGTTCCATTGTTTAGTTCTGCATTTTCTCTGTCCCATATTCTGAATTATTGTTCTGAGCAGAGGACAACCCAGAGAGCAGAGCCATATGTACATAGCTGAGGAATCTTCTGCTTTAACAAAATGTGTTCTGGAGTGTTAAATTTCAAGCCTCTCAGTGTCAGGGGTTTCTGAGCATTTCAGAAACACCACTTGTTCCAAGTTTAGTCTTTGTCCTTTCCATGGCATGGCTGGATCTCTTCAGCACCAGCTTTAGCTGTTCACTCACTGTTTCTGTAGCCACAGATGGACAGGTGGTTTTGTGTGTTAGATGTCCTGCACTTCGCATGAGTAATCTTCTCACAAAGTTGTTCAATTTGGAAGTGACACATCTGATTCACTTGACATTCCCTTTTGCAGAAGGGCAAAACTGGGGGGAATGTGAGGCAGACCAGCTGATGACAGAGGCAATAATGGAAAGAAAGGGCGCTGTGACACAACAGAGTTTAAAAGCAAATTAACCCTGTTTGCAATTAACAGCTCATGAGCAAACCTGTGGAACAAAAATTTTCAAATGGACAACGTGACGACACCTTCATAGGCTGAATGTCTTCTGTAGAAACACTCCTTAGTGTATAAATACGGTTACCCCAATTATTTCATACAATGGAAATTATAATACAGAGATTAAAAGAATAAGGACACTTCCCACCAAACTGTAAACTCAAATAATGTAGGTTACAATATTTCTTATCCAAGTTGCCAAATTGTGTATAATTAATTAAATGTTCTGACTGAGTGAGCATCCCAGGATGTTTCAAAATACGATCAAGAAACCAGCGAAACACAACATTGGTCTTTGAGTGACTTTTAGAGTAAGTCAGTAGCAAGAAATGGTTAAGATACTGCTACAAGACCATGTTGGGCAGAGGAGGACCTGTCAGGCCATGAGGGCTCTGGACCAGGTGGGTTCAGTCCATGGTTCTGCCAGCAGGAAGAAGAGCACAGAGAGTACAGTCAGAAAACACATCTGGAAATGCATTTATAAAGGCACTTTGAAAGTATGAGTACAGAACCTGTGTGCAATACTTCATGCTTTAAAAATGGAGAAACGTGAAGAGTAGGATGTCAGCAGAAGGCTAGCTCTAGAAGCTGCTTGCTCAGTACTTTGCAGTCTCCTGGCCACTGCCTGCCACCTTGCTGAGCACATGCTTCCTGCCTGGGGCTGTGAAGTGTTCTCCTCTCCAGATGCCCTAGATTCAACTCAAGCCCCTCCTGCCTCTGACCAGGGTCTCTAACAACCACCTCACCGAGATAAATGCCTTGTCCCCTACCTGTATGTCTCTGTTCCTTCTGATGCTGCTGAATATGCTCCACATCTGAAGCTCTTGCTGACTCTTCTTTCTCTGGTGCTGTCTTCTCTTGTGTCTATTCCTCCTTCCAAGCACCACCTTCAGATTTCTTTTAGGTATACCCCCTTTTCCCCTCTGGGGAACGATCCTTGTTCCCTGAGTACTCTCACTCTGTGACCTTTCTTTGAATGATATAATCTGCCTAATATGCTTCAACTACCGTATTTAACCTTAAACAAACCTGCAGTTCTTTCAAAGTATTCCGTTACCCACGAGTAGTCTTCTTTGATCACACATAGTATTTATTTCTTCTTTTCTTCAGATATCTGATCAGCAGCTTAAACTTAACTTGGCCAAAACTGAGCTCCTTTCAATCCCTTGCCAATTTGCATGCTATTCTCAATCACTGATCACACAAGTACTTCATTTTCTGTCACTGGTTCACAGTCTGACTGCAAGTTTTAACACTTCTTTCTCCCTTGCCCTGTATACCCCCCTTTTGCCATGTTTATCTTCCCAGTATTTTCTAGACTGTAGTCCTTCCTGCCTGCTCTTCTTATTTAACAATTCCAGCCAGATCATCACCTGGATGCATCTTGGATACATTACTCTCCTTCTGGCCTTTCCCAAACTTATGGAATCATCCTTCAGCATTCAAAGAACAGATGCACTCGTTTTCTTCACCTACTGTGAATCTTTTCCTTACTCTCCTATTCACCATTACATGAGTGAAGTGGTGGGGGCTGAGGATGAAGTGTTACTGCTTTAGTTAGCTTTTATTTTGTATCCCTCCTGTTCACATACAGTTAAAAGTATGTCAAGGACATTATAGCTCAATTACTATTTTCTGAATAAACACATTGAAGTAAATAAGCACCCTCATTTGCATTAATGCAGTCACTTCAAGTTTCTAGTAGACTGAAGCAACACAGAGACATGAAAGGAAAGATGAAACCTTCTCCAAACTGTTTATAACCTTAATATTGGACAACCATCTGAACAGAGCAGTATCCTTCACGAGCTATTTGCAAGCTATTTAAGTGGAAACAATGGATATATCTTTCCCAATACTTAACGTACATGACCTCACCAAGGCAATATATTGCAGGACAATATATTGCAGGGCAATATAGCTGCATACCTCATTAAATAATTCTTGAAGACAGAAAATGTAAAAAGATTTTAAATATTAAGAAAATAACGTAGCTGGACGTTACTAGTAAACAACTATCACATCAGTATGAGACTATGTTGTTTTCCTTTTACATTAGTAATCTGGAGGAAAGAACATGTAGTTCTGTAGAGAGGGAGGGAAGAGTCTGTAGTTCAGATGGTAATTGATTCTGAGTGTTTTGGAGGGAGTAATCCAAATACTGACCCACCTTCTGTAAATTAGTGCTGTCATTAAATAAAGGGGAAAATTTACAGCTAACTATACTTACAGTGAAAGTATGCAATAAACACTGGAATGTAGCTAAATCTATAGCACTTACTAGATGGACCAAGTTGCTAACTGAGAGGGGTGTCTCTCTTCTTCTTTCACTGTCTGACTGTTTTTGAAATTTCTTTTTCTGTATTGTACTGCTCTTGTGCTTATAGAAATGCAGCCTTCTTTGTAGCTTGCCCTTATCAAACTAGCTTTTTTATGGAAGTCTGTTTAATGGCAGGCAGACATAATTTCAGTCCTTTAAGGTCATGCTGCTCTCTTCAAAGGTTAGGATGTATGCTGGAGTTAGGCTGGCTTTTTGAGGTAGCAACATTATGGCTTTTAAAGAAAGACTTGTTCCTATGGAAATACTCTACATTATTCAAAAATAGTCCTCAAGGAATTTACTCCCATAGATAATCTATGAACTATAATCTATCCCTATTTACAGATAGTTAAGTAAAAATTTGTTCTTTCTCACATTTATAACAACTGATATGCAGTAAACACAGTAATACTAACCAGCCTGCAATTAACATCTTCACAGAATACACTTGGCTTTTCTGAAAATCCCAAACCCATGAACTGGTGGGCAACCTGACGTTACAGCTTTCAGCTAGAATAAACGCAAGCCCAGACACCACTGAAGCAAAAGTCTGAGTGGCTGGAGAGGGCTGCTACAGAGTGAGCAGTGCTAGCACCTGTCATCCTCGGGGAAGTGGCTTCCTGAGTCATGGTCCTTGCCAAGAATATGAAGTTTAGCAGCATGTCCTGTTGCTTTGTTTTGTTTTGGTTTGCTTTAAATTATAGCTCGCTACCATTTGGGCTTATTCCTCTCCATGTAAGTCCTCATGCCTATTCCCAGGGCTCAAATGGGGAATACAAACTCCAGGTCAAATATTAAGAGATTTAAGTAATTTCTAGTATTTCATAATGACTTATGAAACCTTTTACATCCCTCACTTGAGAAAGACCTAATGCAAGCATATCTAAAATGTCTGTAAGGTATCACAGTCTGCTGTGGCTGGATGTGGTTAGAAAACCGGTCTTCCAGGATTTCAAATTTTAATTGTTCTGGAAGACTTGATGTATTCCATATTAGTAGTTCCAGTAAATGTATAAGCTAAAAGGTATTGGTGGAGAAGAAAAGGTTTCTCTGGATTTAAACTCTAGAACAGGCCAAACGGGATTTCTCTATTTTGTCTTAGATTATATTTCTAAGCAATATTCTCCTGAAGCCCAAAGTTGAGTACATGACATTCATCCAGACTGGAGGTCACAAATTTACAGATCTTTCCCAAGATCTTTATCAAAATCTATTAGTTTAACACCAGCTTTGAAAAACATCAGTTCTTCTCTTAAGGACACAGTTATTTCAGAAAGATACTCTACAAGTTTCTGGATACTTCCTTCATGGAAGTTTCTGGGGTAATTGTGCAGGAATGAGAGTCATACCTGATGTATTGGAAGTTTTCCTCAGTGCACTGAGGGTAAGTGTAGCATTACAATGATCTAGAATTTGTGGAAGGAAAGATGATTAGTAATAAATAAAACTGTGGCCAGGACAGTCACAAAAAGAGACGTCTTACTCTGAGCTGTTCCTTATATGCAAGCATAGGAGTATCAGATTGGAACAAGAGGATAAACCTAACTGGAAGTGTGGCACTGGGGCTGCGTCGTGGTCTGGCTGCATCCATTTGAGAAGAGCATTGGTAAACGGAATCAGGAATAGGTCCAGAAGATGCTTAGAGCAAATGTTGTACCTCAAGAACTTGAGCTATCTGGTAAGCTTTGAGCTTACCAAAATTAATAACTGAAAAATTACTTGGGTTTAATGTATAGATGCCTACAGGGGAGAAACTGTAGAATATTATAGGCCCCTTGAGTTTCCCAGAGAAAGACCTGATAAAAAGATACAGTTATGCTGAAATCAATTGAATTAAAATTACCCTGATTTTAATAGTGAGGTTGGTTAAAACAAGAGGGAATGACTACAAATTCTTGCTTCTCAATTGTTTAGAGGCGGGGAGGGATTTGGCCCGGCTCTGCCCACGTGCCCCTGGAGTTTGGTCAAAGCCGATCCAGAGCCCCAGGGAAAGTGAACGGGCCAGGCTTAGGAGCTGTGAATCAGGTGAATCTGAGCAGACTCTCTCCAGCCCCGAAAAAGGCCATTGCTTATCTATGAATTGCAATTTGACAGCTGCATGAAGGATAGAAAAAATTCTTATTTAAAGAACTCTGTGCAAAATTGCTTCATAATTGCTAAAATAGTTCAATATTCCAGGAAGAATTTTCTCAAACTGGGCTCAACTTGCTGCATCATGGCTCACAAATCTTAGTTTACTCCAATGCAAGCTGGTATGATTCTTGTTCTTGAAAAAAAATGAAACTGATTGTTGTAGACATCATTATAATCTTTTCTTTTTTTCATCGTAATTATTATTGCTGTTGTTATTGTTGTTATTGTGGTATCTGAATGTTTTTACTATCCTTCGTTAAATGCTCACAATCTGCCCAGCATTGTAGAAGATGCAGTAGACAACACCTGCCCCCAAGTGCATATAATTTCAGCCTCTGATCTAGCAATTTAAAATGCATGGCTGGAATCCACATTAAAGTTAATGGTGTTCCACTTGAGCACAGCAGTCTGCCTGAGCATTATAAATTGTAGGATTGGGGCCGTAAGTATTTGCATGTGGATACAAGATTCCCCTTGGTCTCTTAGAGTCAAAACTTACGGCTAGAGCAGACAGTGCGATTTCCGTACTTTGTGAGTATAGAAGAACTGCTGTGAAACCAGGTGTGCAGCTTTGTGGATTTGCAGTAGTTTTCCTTACTTTGCGTGGAAATCTTTCTCTGATGCAAATTTTGTGTGAACCAGAGGCCCCTTCAACCCAGCAGCCTGCCGTTGGAATGAGCGTTGGTGCCAGCTTCACTGTGGACAGGAGCTCTGGAGATCTGTGGCTCTGGGTCGGAGTTGGGAGGTACCGTAGAGAGGTGCATGGCACCTCCAGCACTCCTTGCCAGCAATGGACAGGCCAGCAGCGTCTGCTGCAGGGCTGGTTGCCTGGCTCCTGGGCCAGCCCTGTGCCTCATGGGGACACCTGCACCACTCCAGGCCTCCCAACAGGAGCTGCTGGGAATACTGAATCTGGCTCTGGGGTCAGCAAAAGTGCCAATCCAAGATGTTTTGAAGACAGCTGTTTAGGTTCAGGAAACTGGTGTTTCTGGAGGAAATTGTGTTCATAAGAAAAAAATTCTCCTCAGATCTTCAGTCATTTAATTACTCATCTATTCATTTATGATTTCTTTTTTTTGTGATAAATCAAAATATTTTTTTTAATTTGTGATAAAATTGAAAATGCATGAATAGAAAAGAAGAACACAGCCAGTGGAAATGAATTCTCTGTTGCATTTTTGTTTCACTGACTAAAGAAGAAGAAATTGATGCAGCTGAGGACAAGGAAGGCTGTGGAAGTGATTTGCATGCAAGGTGTCTGGGAAGGGCATCATTCCCACTCAGCACTGTGAATCTGAACAGAGCATGCAGAAACCACCACCAAGCACATGTTTCTATATTTAGAGAAGCCTAGCAAAACCGACTGAGTATCGGATGTTAAACAGAAACAGTAATTTTCATCAGTGTATTATCTTACCCCTTTTTACACCATTCTTCAGGGAAAAGAAACAGCCAGCTAAACTCTACCTGCTGTTATCAAAAATAGCAGCAACCAACTGGAAGTAGTTTCACTGTTGACTGCATCACATTGTATACAGCTAATGTCATTCCAGATTCGGAAGAAAGTAACAGTACCATGGTTGTGTTGTCCTTGACCTCTGCCAGGTACAGCTAGTTTCCTGGCCCAGTCAGCATGATGCAGGGGGAATATTTCTCACTCTGAAATGGCAAGTGCATTTTTTTCCCTTTCTTCTTTCAGGTTACCTATGAATTTTCAAGCCAGCTCCAGAAGCTTAGTGGAACCGAGCTGCCTCTTACTAAACATGTTGCCAATGACCTCTCTTACCTCCAATGCAAGCCTGCCTCCCTCCTCTCTGTTTCAATTTCCAGTTTGCTTTTCTTGTGTGCTCCCCTCTTGGACCAGAAAATATCCTCCAGTGTTGTTGGGCCACTTATGTTAGAATTAAAGATCACAAAAGTTACAGCTGGAGAAGAGCATGCTGCCCTCTTAAAATGTGAGGTGAGTGTAGCACAGGGTCAGGTGTTGCCCTCAGTTATACCGGTACAGATCTGGAGGATTTTTTTCTTCAATGACATTAATCCTGCTAACTGAAAGTCAAGAGTGCTGCACGAGCATTTCCCTTTGTGCCCCTTTACCTTCTCCACTTCAGTTTATAAAGGATTCCTATCATAAAGGATTTGCGGATATTCTGTACAGCAGTGTGTTTGTAAATATTGATGGTATCGCACCCTGCACAACATGAGACACAAGCCACGTAGCCTGTTTAGAAAGAGCTCATTTACCCTCTGTGGGCACTGCAAACATGGACAACCTGAGACAGCCTGAATTTATGAGGTACAGAGATTTCAGGGGAAGGGAACACCAGGTACTTGCTTCTTCCTGCAAATCTAAAACTGTCCTGATGCAACACAGTGTATGACCTCCCAGGTTAAGCTCATACTCTCTTCAAGGAAGTATCTTCTCCAGAATTTTTACGGTTGAAGGAAGATGTGCCTTACTTCTTGCTTCTTTTCACCTCTTCCCTCTTCAGGTCCTTCCTGCTCTCCTGTGTTTTCCCCTTCTGGTCTCTGCCTCCCCTCTCCATACCACTCCTCTCCCTGTTCTCCTAATTTATTCAGGAGCTTTCTTCGCTTCACCCTCTTTCATTTCTTTGCCCACTGGAGAAGGCCCATGTCCTATATTCCTATATGTCTTTTCAGGTTTGAAGAGGGTGAATTTAGCTTAGATGCCTGTGTAATTACTTAACCTTTTTAGGAAGCACAGCTAGAAATATTGCTTTAATTTGTGTAATTTTTCTGGAATCACGCTGGCACAAAATTTAAATAATTTGAATATGCTTTTAAACTAAAAAGCTACCACACTGGATGCTTCTTTAACAGTTCCTGTTCATAGCTGGATAATTTCCATTATCTTTGCACTCTCCTCAGTTCTGCCATAGAGGTTTTTTTTGAGTAAAATTTCTGTGGAAGTTTTGTTTCAATGTAGAAGTAACTGAAGGGCTCTACCTGGATGCTCTGTGCCTATGCGGGACTGCCAGCGGGGTTCTCACAAGCTAAATTGCCTCCCCATGGGAGCTTCCTCCAGTGCCGTCATGACCTGCAACAAAAACTCAGCTGTCTGTTACTGCCATAAAGAGCACTGAGCGTGCATCTATAATTAATGCCTGTAGTCGTCAGCAGAGCTGGTCCTGAAAGGGAGGAGTGGGAAGTTACCCGTGTCCTGTAACTCAAACACAAAGACACTGAAACCTCGTTCCACAGCTTCGGAGATGGTCTATGCCCCATAAATGCACAACAATAAAGATATTTGTTTCTAAGGCTTTTTAAAGCTTTTTTCCCCTCAAAATAACAGCTCTGCCCTCAATCTATACATAATTTTTTCCATATTTTGTCTTTTCCTGCATTAGCATTACACATAAGCAATTTCTGTTTGGATAAACACCAAAACCCTGTGCACTAGAGCAGGAGACAAAGCTTAGCATTCCGCAGGGGAACGAGGTCTCCCCCACCCCAGCTCAACACAAGTCACCTCTCTGCAGGCACTAAAGCATCCAGATAAAGAGCAGAAGTTCTCTGTCTTTAGATTTCCCACTGGTTCTCTGTGTTTTCCCTGAAGTTAACGCTGACATGCTTTAATAGCCCTATTTATTTCCAGTATATAAAATATACTTTTTATATTATTATTTCCAGTATATAAAATATATCTATTTATTTATTTATTTACATATCTAAACTAGGGGAACCTTAAGCATTCAGTTCTGTGCTAAAACCCCTCCTGAAGCCATGTTAAATCTTCCTTCCTGACTTTTTGCTGGCTGATGCACTTTTCCTGGTGCATCAGGATTCCAGGCACAGCCATGAGACTGATGGGGCTCTTCGCAGTGGCCAGGCAGTAGGCACAGCAAAAATCTGTGTAACACATCCGGAGAGAAAATAAATTTGATTTAATGATCTTGTTGTTTTTAAAAAGCGAAGATATTCTGGAAGTATTTTAGAACTAACATCTTAAACTTGTCAGAGTTCCCATTACATTCAGAAAGACAAATCATGAAATAGTGGGCACTAAATAAGTTTGTAGAGTACTTTAGTAATTAAAGAAAATATCTATCCATTTGAAAAGTACTCTGAAGATACTAAAAAATTTAATACACCAGAACAACAGTTCTCTACTCATTTTCTTCATCTCCCTTGCATAAAACATAACTGCTTTCTTGGCTCTGTACATATTTAAGAGTAACATGTTGCATTTTAAACATAAACTAATGTGAAAGGGGTTTTTTCCCCCCCTTCTTGTTTGCTTTGAACTAATAGAACATATGCTAGCTTGTTATTGAAAATCAGAGGGACTTTTAGAGAAAATTGTTCTGTGAATAAGCAAATGACTTAATAATAAGTGGGGGTCAAAGCTGCCTACGGCTTTGGTCTCATTCACACCACAGATTAACTGTTCAATAGTTGTCATCACTGAATCCATTTGTGCAGCAGTGTATTTTTCAGTTTATTTATGTGAAAGATAGGTATAAAAAGAGTTATTTACCAAATAGGTGCTTTTTGCTTCCCCATAAGCTAAATAATCATCTAGAGTGTCGTCCCTGGACCAAGAAAAAAGAAAAGAAGTGTATGTATTCTCATGTTCAGGCAACTACCACAGCTATGCCACAAAGCAACTCAGGCAGAATATTTTACACTTACCAGCCTGGGGAGAAGTGTGAAGATAGCATTTAAGTAATGAAAATTTACTGTAATTCCCAACTGTTTGACATAAAAAACCCAGAATGTTTTAAAATAAACATTACAAGATATCTCCACTGATCTAGTTCTGCTCAGAAACCAGTCAAAATCCAACAAACTACCAGAAGAAAATCACTGCAATGTGGGGGGCAGTTTTCCCCTGTACACATCCAGAAAAGGGTCATCTGGACAATGCAAGGTAAAGGGATAAACAAAGTACATGCCAATTTAATTATCAGTGGTCTGGAGATTTACCAGATAGGTTCTGCCTTAGTATTTCTCACAGGTTTTTGAATCCCTGCTCAAATATTTTTCACTCTCATCATCTGAGCTTCTTAATTGTTTCTTTGCAAAAGCCAAGGATATATTTGATTGCTGCCTCTGAAAGTCCTTGGAAGTATCTGGGAGAAAAGTGTGCCGCCTTTGGCTCTCCAGCATTGCAGTTAAATCCCAGGGCTGCTCATCAGGTCGATAATTGTGTCTGAGGAAACTTCAGGGGCTCAGTATCTTTGGACTGATGGTCCATAGCAAGGCTAAAACCCCAAGGGAGTTTTCAGATTTCTGTGGGCAGATGAGATAGGTCAGACTCTGTAAGAGTGATCAGCATTGGCAGGGCTCCCCTTTAGGGAAGCCAGCAGTGATGTTGCTTTTCATCACCACCAGCAGACATATCACTCTTCATATTCACTCAGGAGACCTAAAAAGAAGTGAAAACAGTGTTCCAGGAGGAGCCTCTGAGAGAGTGAAAAAATGAGATACAATTCTCTGCAAGCGCTACAGGGAGATGAGACTCTCGGTATCGCTCGCATGGGAAATTTGGAGAAAGGGAAGCTCCTCTTTTCTTCTTGCTTCTTCCTAGGGCTGTAGAGGATCCTTGTTTTAGCAAAGGGAACTACCATGTCATCACCTCCTGTTGCGGCTGCAGAGCAGGAGGCCAGCAGGAGTAATGATGCCGTAACTACACAGTGACGCCAGCAGGGGTATTGGGAGGGGACGCAGCCTGGGCAGCAGGGTCAAGCATCTCCACAGTGCTTTGTAAGGGGCTGTCACAGCATTAGACTTGCCTTGACTCTGCATCTGCTACTTGAAACAGAGACTCTGTACCTATTTCCATAATATATAAATACAGAGTAGCTCTGTGGGTTCGAATGGATTTATTCCTCACTTACCCTGCTCCCATCGAAAACAGAGTTTGACCCAGATAAACCAGTGAAAAAGCCACAGGCTTGGTGATGGATTGTAAAATTTCATCATTCCACATGGGATGTGACCTTCTTATTAATTACAAAATGCTCTGGCTGATTAACTTGATTCCATACTTTAAATATCTTGTGTGCAAAACAGAATTTGGATAGGAAAAAATGAGAGTAAAGAAGTAAATTTTGTTCTTGCAGCAGTCCCATCTGTTCTTGGTGTTTTGTGCTTTATTTCTAATTGCATAAGGACAAGCCCACCCGGGAAGTGACATTTGAAGAGTTAGCCCACCCCAGGATGTTAAATTTTTTAAAAAGCAGAATAAAAAATATAAAACATTAACAAGGAAGATGTAATGGACTGTCGCGATGGAGGGAAGACACAGTCACTCAATATGAGTGATCAGCAGACTTCGTTTATTGTCTCTTACAGTCACCTTTTATGCCTTGTTATAATTAGCTCATACATATTACAAAAGTTAAGCTCATTATTGGTTAGTTGCCTAAATACCAAGCCCGCCCCTAGTTTCTCTTCTGTAGTTATCTGTTCCCACCTGCAACATTCTTTTCCCACCGCGATCTTCCTGTTACTGTGTAACAAGGACAGCCAAAGACAGTGTATTTTGCTTTACTTCAGGTAAGCTGAGAGCGATGTGCATTTTTGTCCAGCCAGCTGGACTATGTCTATATGAACTTTTTCAGCTAGCCAGTTATCCACAATGGACCCCAAAGAATTTTTTTCTATTTTAAACTATGTGAAATAGTTCATCTTTTCCCTAGACAGTCTACATTTTTTACTGTGCTCAGATCAGCAAGGAATGACATTCATAGTTTTGCCATCTTATTATCATCAGGCTGAAACAATCTGCACAATCCTCAACAATATGCCAGTGAAAAAGATACTATTCTCTCTTGCATCACACTGGTTTCATGCCAGGTAACTGCTGATGTAAAAATCGAGACGCATTGCTGGATGACTGACATAACTCAGACTTTGTATATTTATTACAAAAACAACTTAATAAGTACCATATGGTCTAGGGTGTGGGAGCACAGTGAACATTTCAAGAGAAATGAAAGACTATGAAAAAAGCATCTGAACACTGATTCTTGGCTAGGAAGTGGGTACTGGGAAAATGCTGAAAAAGCCCAACCTGGCACTGGATCTGAAGGAGCCCACCACTAGCCAGGCCCTTCCTATGCTCCCAAGCCTTGTTTTCCCTTCCCAGGGTCTATTCAGAGTCACCCTGACCCCTCAGGATAAGGGAGAACATCCCAAGCTGTTCAAATTATGAAAAACTCTTGCTGAATTTTCTCATGCATCCCCTTGTGCAGCTGCCAGTACTTTTGTCAGTATCTACCCTTCTGGGCTATGAGTAGGAGGAATTAACAACAAAACCAAGCCTGCTTGTTTGGGTCACATTTGCACAGATCCTCACACACACACACCCTTCCATCCCTACGCACATAGGGTAGCCTCAATGCCATAAACGGGATGGCGCACAGAAGGCCTGGGAAGTATATGCGTGTATAGGACTGCAGGAAGAGGGAGAGAGGAGTTTCTTCTGCCAAGAATCTTCCAAAGTTAAAAAAAGACCCCTCAGCTCAAACCATTGGGATCTGTCTGCATGTAAATACATTTGCAGACAGCTCTCATAGTTAAAATAATTACGTTACAGCCCTAAAACTTGGTGCTAGCTGTTTTGCTCAATGTCACTGTTAACTTCCTAACAACCTTCTCCTTTCCATGCAAATTTTGAACTTCACATTTACATTGACTGCTAAGGAAAGGTACATTGGAAAATTAATGAAAACTTAGAGAAGGGGTCCTCAAACTGTTTAACCAGGGGTCCGGCGCGCGGCTGCAGTGGCAGGCAGTCATCTGCGGCTGCTTGGTTTCCCCCCGCAACCCCCAGCGGGGGGGGGGGGCGGGGGGGGCGGGGGGGGGTCTGTAAATACCGGGGGCAGATTGAGGACCCTGGGGGGCTGTATCCAGCCCATGGGCCGTAGTTTGAGGATCCCTGGATTAGAGCCATACTGTTAACTTAGCAGCATTAGCTCTTCTGGATAAAGGTTGGTGAAGTATTAACACTACGTCTCATCCTAGAAATGGCAGGCCAAGTTACAAAGACCGGCATTTGGTATACAAAATCTTCTTACACTGGTGGCCCACAGACCTGCAAATCCTGGAAACTATTTGGGCCTAACACAGTCACGGGATTGTAATTATATGTAATGACCCTTCCCAGGAGAAGAAGGGACGTCTCACCTCTTTTTAAACTTCATCGTAACCTGAAGCTTTCCTAGGGCCTTCCTAGCATCTTCAAGGAGAGTGCAGCTCTCTTTTCATCAAATAGATTTGCATTTTTTACATCTGTTATCCTCTGTATAAAAATATACATTTTACTAAAAGCACAGTTCTATTTTCATGCAGCAACATCAATCCAGAATAACCCAGCAGAGTGATGTAATTAAATATCAAAGGCTGGCTTAACTGGAGTTATTGCAGTTTGATACTGGTGACAGAGAACAAAATTTGGCCTGTAAGATATGCGTATGCCTGTGTGTCTGTGTGTCTTGCTCCTAAGAGATAGAAATGCCTGGAATAACCTAGCTAGACTAGAGTTATCCCGCTGGCTTTCCCGCAGCATGACTGGGCTCTGACTGAGGCCTCGTCACACTGAGAGCATCATCCCTGTTCTGCATCCTTACCCATCGCCGTAAGTGTCAGGAGACCCTTTTGCTTCAGTTAGCTGCAGGCTGAGTAGTGAACATGAAAAAGGAGAGCGGCAGAAGACACTTTTGATGGATCCCTTTGGACAACAGAACATACTGAGTTACATAACTGCTTCTGCAAATGTAACCTCAGAAGTATTTTGCAAACAAAGGATGGATTGTTTTCAGGAAATTTCTCCTCAGCCTAAGAAATCAAAAAAGAAAAGTTGCTGATTTGCCTGCTTAAGGCTCATTTGGTAGCTGGGAAACAATTGCTGCCTTCTCTGTATGATGTTACGTTATTCTTACGAGAGGTTGCTTATTATTTGAACTGCTCAGCAAAAGCCTTTAGTCAAAGGTGCTTGATCTGTGATCAGAGCAACTGTTTGCATAGGGCAATACTGAAGTGGCAACCAACTCGGTAGGTCAGAGGGGAAAATACTGACCCATCCCAGGACATGCAAGGTTTGCACGGCTGAATGCAAATGGAGAATGTATGTGAACACATGTTAAGTGAAACACCAGCCTCTTTCCTATGTATTAAGGGGGTAATAAGTCTAAGCAGTCACTTGCATGTTGGCTTTGCTGTTCCCAGCCCTTCAGGGAAAGCCTCCTTGGGGTACAGCCTAGAGAGAAACACATTGGCTGCTCAGCTGCACAACCCTTTGCATGTTAAGGAAGATACAGTTCATAGTTTCCTCTCTTTGGCCTCCAGTGTTGCTCTTCAGCCAAAAGCAACCTTCTCAACCAGAGCACCATTATGGGAGGAGAAGGCTCCCCACTGACATGTTCTGTGCTCCACTCCGGCATGTTGCATGTCCTCCCTCGCTATCTGTGAAGATGGCAGCTTTGTGCTAATTAAAGAGCTGTGCCAATTAGCTGCATCTAGTCTGTGAGTCAGAGCAGCAGATTAGAGACTTTTTCAGAGTCTAGCTCCAGTGTAGGTCATTTACTGTCAGAAGCGGCATTAGTTTTGGTTCCTTCTGTTTTGCCTTAACTTGCCTCAGACACACAAGCCTTTCAGAGGAATGCACAGTGAAGCAGCTTATTTCTCCACTGCTACTGATACATACCTGGCTTCTTAAGACACTTGTGTTCCCTCCTCCCTCAGGTAAGCACTGAGCTCTCCAAGGCACTCACAGTGGTTAAGCAATATTTATGTCAGGTAGTAGCTAAATCGAGAAGGGATATCTTTTGGGGAATGGAATAATGAAATACTAATGTCGGCTAGTGTCATCTCATCAGGTTGAATCACTAGGATAGATGATATGATGGGATGAAATTATGCTAATGATGCTGAGACTGCCTGCAATGGTGGATAAAGGGCATTCAGATCTTGGTCTCTGTGGCAGGAGAGAATGGACATAGAATGTAAATATGCATGCAGATAACACTATGAACTGATATGTTTGTTACCTATTTCCAAATGTTTCAGAAAAAAACTTATAGTAAAAATTCCTGGGGTGTGATCTGAAACTAGTTTAGACAAATCCTTAGGCATTCAGGTTTTTAATGTCTGTATGGAACTGGTGTGAGCACTGGGAGTTGTGGGGACCTCACATCAGTAAGGATTTGTCAGAAGAACTATTGGCTTTCCTAGAAAACCTAGCAGAGCTCCTTCTGCTAGAACTAGTGGGAAAGTCTTGTCATTCAGAGTTTAGAAACATACACAGAGGATGCAGCTGATACATGGGTCAAACACTCTTTATCTACTATTATAAATACAGACTTTCCTTTCAGAAAACTTGATATCCTCTTGTGCCTATTTTCTGGCTGGAGTTAGACCAAGCAGCAGAGCGCACAGCTGCATCTCTCTTCCAGAAACTTACTCCAGGCAGTTTGCACTGAGCCTGACTCCCACAGGCAGGTTTGTTCCCCATCGCAGAGGGTTGCAGAAGGCTCTGGGTGAGAAAACCCTTTCAGGCAGGGCTGAGACATTGGCAGCTGGTGGCCCTGTGGTGGCTAAACCACTAAGAAGGCAACCAGGCGCTGGCTTTTTGTGAAATGCAGCTGGCTTGGCATCAACACTGGGAGGACACACTGGCAGGGTGGTGGTGAGGTTAGGAGATGAAACTGTTTGAGAAACTGTTGGGATCCCAGCTTTAGCATCAGTGGAGGACACAGAATGCCAGCTGTAAAAGACAATGGTCCTCCTCAGGTTTAACAGTTCTGGTATATATAATTTGCTATAACTGCAGCAAATCCCTTCCTCTGTTGCCAGCCAAGTTAGTGTGATCTTTGCTCTCAAATAAGGACCTATGAGCCTCCTCAAGATGGTTGCAGTTCACTACAGGTGGCATTCATTTTAATCACCATAGAGAAGAGGCAGCAGGTGTGGCTCACACTGGGGTGTATTTGAAGAGGGAGGACACGTAATGGGGTGACAGCCCCTTCAGTATTATTTAAGAAGAGATGTGAATAGTTACCTAGGTTTGCATTTGCACTGCTAAATCATGCACCCAGTATTTATCTGATAGACTGGCAGGCCATGGACTAGACGGGAAAATATTTTTTCTAGCCCTGAGATGCCTTCTGCAAGCTACAGGTGAAGCAGTGCAGCAAGGTTATTGCAGCTGTAGCTGACACTGCTTCTCTCTGGGATGGAAGAGTCTCACCTTCAGTGCTGTCAGTCAGGAGTCTTTAAATCTACAAAGTGAGGTTCTTTGGGGAAAAAAAATGTTAAGAAAGTATAATCCCTCCCAAAACCGATTTCCCTGCTGTGAATTGATTTTTTTCCTTTTTAATATATTAAGCTATTAAAAAAAATTAAGCTTCTTTTTTTAACACCAAAGTAAAGCAACTGCACTTTATTTGGAGAATGCAATGCCTCAAGCTGCTGTTTCTTTCACCAGTTCTCAGCAAGTGGCCATTTAGTCTTAATTGCTCCTCACAGTGTAGTCCAATTAAGAATGGCATTAGCAGGGCAAGAACTATTTGTTAACTTGTAAAAGGTATGAGAGACAGTTCTCATGTTGCCTGAGGTTTTGATTCGTATGTTTGGGTGAAAATCTAACCAGCTGGAACACTCTTCAAGCAGTACACGAGTATTAGTGAGCTATCAGCTACAAGCAAAATAAACGTACATATGTAATTGAGTAGAGAAAAACTTTACAAAATATTTATTTATATTTGGAAAGACACATTTTGCCGAACAGACAGAGCCAAATTATGAAGTGACAGTGTTGACATTTGACCCGAGAGATATTTCTGAGCTTGCGTGGACTGGAGGTGACTAGAAGAAAGATGACAGTTAATGGTCTGTATACCTCAAGGTGCTTGTCCAGACAAAATGGAGAGTCCCTTGCTGCTGGAAGAACATTTTTCCTAAGACAGGAATATGGGGTAAGTTGTGGGGTCCCTGTGACCTTTCTTCTATACTTGGAGTGAGTGGTTCAGAAGTTACACCTATCAATCTGAGTATTTCCCGTCATTACTGACAGTTGCAGTACAGCTCCACTGTACTACAAGTACATTCATGCAGTCCTTTTTCTAAAAACCCTCCACACGCTGTAGTGTACTGCAATGTACTGCACTCTGGCTGTTTTGTGCTCAAAATCTATTGTTTCAAATTCATAAATATATTAGTTGTGCCCATTTATGTAAGTGGGATATTTGGGGGTGTCTTTTTGTCTAAGACATGTTAAGGTTTTGTATGCCATCTGGATTATATTCTTAATAGCAGAAAAAGGGGACAACAAAATGGGCAGGCAGAAAAGGGCAGAGAGTTGCATGCATTTTGTTGCAGGGTGTGGAGGGATGTACGTGTGCCATGGAAGCCTGCCACGGGATCACTTTGATCGTCCTGGATGAGTTTCAACCATGGCTTTTAACACAGCAAACTCAATCCACTCTCCCTTGACTGGAGGAAAACAGTACACACATCAGGGCTGAGCAAGAAGAGGTTGTGCTTATAAAGCAGAAATCTTTATATACTGACCAAACTTAGGAAAATCCTGAACAAAATCAATGCAGAAATGTCTCCCATCGTCTGGTTGGAAGGCAGCCTTACCCACTGAATTTTATGAAACTTACCATATTTCAGTCATTCTGAGGCTCAGACAAGAGTCATGCTTTGTTGTTACCTGGCTAATGAGGATAGATTCTTTATTTCTACAAGAAAAGTGTTTAATCCACTCATTATTCTTAAGAAATGAGAATTAGTTTGGGGTTTTTTTCAGCAGTGTATACCCTCCCAACTAGGAGTTTTACTCATGTTTCTTCTGTGTGCCCTTGTTTTTTCACCCTGCTTTCTTTTTGTCTGAGAGCTTCATTTGTGAAAGGGCATGTGGGGATCCGCAGGGGAGGCTGCAGGTTCTGGTGGGAGAGCTGATCTGTTGGCTGGACTTCTCTCACCCCCTCCACTGGGTGAAGCATTCAAAGAAGCTTATTTTTCAAAGAGCTTGTATTTACCAACAGTGAGGCAGATCTGAAATTCAGTGTTACAGAAGAAAGTACATTGTATTCTTGTTCTGCACAGTTTGTACATCACTAATGGAGCTGCTTCTCTGAAGAAGATCATTAAATGACAAACCACTTTCAGACAGGCTCCCAGTAGAGAGCTTCACTCTTGTCAATCTAAGGTGAAACCTATGGGTCTTTCCTACACCTGGACTTAAACTTCTTACCTCTCTACTCTCTTTCATGCAAGATCTTCTGTGCCCTGACTCCCTGGTCCAGGGTGCTACGTTGCCAGCTATAGCTGTTCACTGGCCTTTCCACCACCCAAGACAGACTGCTGTTACTGCTGCTAGCCCTCCCCATGGAAGAGGGCTGTTGCCAAGCTCTTTATTTTCTTTCTTTGCTCTTCTCCCTTTCTTCATTTTCCAGGGTATTTCCAATCTATCAATGTGTAGGCCTGTAAAAAGTGAGTAGGTATAGTATTAGTTGACAGCTCCATGAATTACAATTATTAGGAGCTTTCCAAAGCTGAAGTTAATGCAATATTCACATGATAATCAACAATAGGTGAAACAACAATGATGAAAAAGGTATGAAATAATCCCCAGACAGTGCACACATCAGTGCCTTTGAGCACCCTCTTTTTGCAATCTGCTTTGTGAGACTGATAAACATATTGATCCAGAAC
Organism: Falco peregrinus; assembly: GCF_023634155.1. NCBI lineage: Eukaryota > Metazoa > Chordata > Aves > Falconiformes > Falconidae > Falco > Falco peregrinus. The sequence goes on from NC_073739.1 coordinate 63,390,309, forward strand.
CCTGTTCTGGAGTGGCGTAAATCACTGGAGGCACCAGGTGAAATAGTGGCGTAAGTGCAGTTAATAGAGATTCTGGTATTGACTTCACAATGGTCAGGACTTCACTCCTGGTCTTAAGGAGGAACTGTTGGCTGATTTATCTGAGCTGAGAAACTGGTGTTGAGCAGTGCTATGGGATCCCCACTGCCTGGTCTGCCTGCAGGTTTCTCATCCTGGCTAGGGACAATTGCTATGCTCCTGCCCATTTCCAAACCCAAATGACAGCTTGTTGCTGTCACTTTGTCTGTGAGCCCTTTGCTGGTTAGTTGATGCTGCTGCAAGCATGCCAAAGTATGGGCATAGGGCTACCTGCTCAGAATAAAGTGACTGACTGGTTGTGACTGTTAAGCATCATTTCTATGTCTTTTATAATTGAAAAGTTTATTGTACTGCTTATAAAAATTAATGTTTAACAATTTTCAAGTGGAACATTTTTCAATTAAAATGCCTGCAATATGATGGCACTAGTTTTCTCTTGAGTTATGATCTCACTGTGCCTTTACTTGGCTAATTAACAACTTGCCATGTCTTGAGACATTTTCATGCAGGGGCTTTTTCCTATGTGTACTTTCCACTTGAAAGTCCCTTTGCGTTTTATCGCAAAGACTCCCAAAGGACATGGCATTCACCCTTCAGTTCAAAGTACAGCAGCAGAATCAACCAGGTAAAGGGTTGCCATGTAGAAAACAAGGTTTATTTTATTATTTTATTTTATTTTATTGGTTTCTCTGATCCAGCTGAAAAACATAGTTGTAGTTTCTCCCTTATTTTCATACCATTGCATCTAAGCTGCTGGGCATCCAGAACTGTGTCTCTGGTGAATCACCGGTATGCAATGGCATTGACCTTGAAACCACTGGTCTTGCACATGCCTCATTTCTTTACCTTGTGGGTGCATGCCCCTTTCTGATTGTGCCACATTTGCTCTCTGATTTGCTTCCCCACTGCAAAAGCCTTTGGTCAGCATTGTACTTAGAGTCTCCAGAACCATCAGAATGTTTTTTGAAACTCTTCCCAACTTGAATGTGGGTTTTAGGCATGCAACTTGAAACAGGTGGATGGATTTAAACACAAAGTCCAGAGAAATCTAAAATATTTGGGCACCTGTTTAACAGGATCTTCTTTCCAGAATGTGCATATTATTTCCATCAAAAATAACACATGGAAATCCCAGACCTTTGCCACTAGATGGTACCCACATAAAATACTATGTTTCTCACTTAATTATATATGCTCTTTTTTGCAGATAAGGTTTGGTCTGAATGCACTTATGATAGTTTATGTGAATGCTGAAGTCTCCAGGTTTTCCCTGTTAAAGAATCTTAATATGCTTTGGATAGTTAGTTATCAGATAACCACTCCAATGGTTTAACAAACTAGTTTTTCCTTGTTGATTTGGCTCTGCTATGGTTATAGGGTTCTTCCAACCTGGCACACGTCTGTGCTGCTGCCAGATGAGGTGGTACCACCTACCACCTCTATCTCCACTCCCAGCAGCTTGTTTCTGTCTGCTGCCTACCTAGTGCTGTGCAAGGAATTGGTCCAAACTGGCAATGATTGACAGGTACACCACACAGCCGTGTGGTTGCAGGTCCCGGCACCAGGGACACAGTGAGAACCAGCTCCTGGGAAAGAAGGAGCTGACTTCTCCTTCTGATGACAACAAGGACATCTGCAATTCAAGTGACTGGAATGAAGTGTGAGATTTGAAGATGTTCCAAATCTCAGAGGATCACACCTTCATTAACAATAGTCATTAAGGCCTCAATTCATCAAAATACTTAAGAATATTACTCTTTTAAGTATCTGAACTATACCATTGACTTCAATCGAGGTGCTAATGTGCTTAAAATGAGGTGAGTACTAAAGCGATTGATGGATGAAACTATATGCCCTGTTGCAGCTACCCCAGAAATCGATAGCAAAATGTTCATTGATTTAACCAGGCAGAGCTGTGCTGACAGGCAGCATGGAAACCGTGGCATCTTGGAGTGTTTCTCAGGCCATGTCTCCCTGATCATGAGTGCATGTTTGGATCAGACTGAGGCCACATACCCCTCTCCCTCCTCTGCACTCCATGTCAGCTGGGTGCCTGGCAGATGATGCCATGGGGTGTCCTGGTGGGCTTCCCCCAGACATCTCAGGGACTCAGGAAGCAACCTCCGTGTCTGGTCGCAATCCTTCATACCAGCAAAACCTTCTCTGAATTAATCGTGAGTCTTTGGCTGTGAAAACATTTAGGGTCCAGCCCAGAGCAGTGCTCAGGGTTTAGAGTTTTTCACTCCCCAGTAGTATTCCTAGAGGAGACTATTTAATCTGTTCTCTGAGTAAGCATGAAATCTGATCCGTAAGATGTCAGAAATAATTATTAAAACAGAAGAAAACAAATTTGGGTATGTGCCAGCAGAATACATATAGCTACTGAAAGTTGTAGTAGTCCTGAATATCTAGCAGGACAGCTGCGTAGTGCGATGCTTCGTTAGAATGTGCACTGTGAGACTGAATCCTCCAGCTGCACTCACACTTGGTTCACGTCGGTGTGTGAACTGTCATTGCAAGCGCAGCAATGGCAGTTGCTCCTTGAGTGAAGAGAGTTGCTGCAAAATATATTTTATACTGTAGTGCTGCAAGATTTAAGTTTTGATGAAATCCCTGCCATTAGCTTCAATTGGTTCAATATAGAAAAGAACTCAAGCCATGGTTAAGGGACTGTAAAATTTAGGCCAGTACTAAATATTGGAGATTATCATATTCAGATATCTTTTCAGGAGGCAAAAATACTTGTATCCTGGAGTTCAGAAGTTAGCCAGGCAGTTCTCTTGCCTGTAGCCAGGCAGTTCTCTTGCCTGGCCTGCTACCTGCTACGTACAAACCTCCTTTCTCCCTGGGCCTCTCGGTACATGGGAAAGGACCTCAAGGCAGCCAGGGTCTTCTCTCCTTGGGAAAAATATGATCAAAAATGGGTGAGGCAGAGATTCAAGGTCATTGTCTGGGTCTATATTTTTGTTCACCTGATGGCCAAATATAACTGGTAGCTTGTATTTTTTGGAAGTCTTTTGTTAATTTCCTGCTCCTGCAGAACTTGCTTCTGCTTGATTCAACTGTACCCACATTAGGCAATGGCCAAATATTTGTGTTGGCTGGCAAGGCTACCTACATGGATCTGGCAATCTGTGCTTACCTTCATGAGGACACTGTGATTAAAACACTGCATCAGTCACCTAAGTGGTGAATTACCTTTTTTTCAGTTCTTATCTCTTTGAGTTGGGCTTTCTCTTCTACTCCTGAAACAGAGAAGTGACCAGCACACTGAGGAGCAGTCTGGAGCAAAGGAAAGGTTTTGCTTTTCACATCTCCTACTGGGCTGCTACAGTTTGCAAGTTCTAAGTATATATTCAATAGGAAAGGGAGAGGTGACTCTAGAATGTAGTGTTTAGCCCGTGCACCTGTGAGGGGGGCAGGAGAGCAAGTGTCCCACTGGATAGATGCAGGAACTTCAGTTCTCTCCCCTGTGGAGTATCCAGAGAGGAACTGAAAGAAAGGGTTAATGCCTCCCCTCCTTCTCTTCTGGCTTTCTGATAGATAAATGATTTTCACTTCCTTGGACTTCAGAAGAAAGATTTAAGGTACTTAACTCCTGGTCAGGTTGAGGCTCCAAATCCTAAATGAGAGGAATCACTCCATGCAAGGCAGAGAATGTGACAGTCCTAGAGAGGTACAGGATTCCACATTCATCTCTATCTCCAGCATTTCTTTCTGGCTGTGTACAGCAGGGGCTGACCTACATGAATCTGGTAATCATCTTTTTTTCTGAAGCGGGAGCCCATGCACCCCACCTGGGTTTTACAAACACTGCCAAGCAAAGGAGCACCCAAGAGCTTAACAGTTGAGTGGCTGGTCCACATGCACCTGGCTGTGAGCTGCTGTGCACTGTTCAGGGAAGTCTAGCAAGGAGCTGAACTTGGGTTTTCAAATCCTTTAGATAATATGTTGACCCCCTTCCTTTTGTAGCTGTAACAAAGGTGCTGGGAGCAAGACTGTATTCTCATCTCTCACTCATCCAGATTTGTTACTACTTGTTTTGTGCCAAAGGGAATGAATGAGAGAACGATGTTATTTATAAATCTTCCATTTTTGTTGATGTAAAATGGGATGCTAATGGAATACAGGCGTGTGTTATATCTGAGTGTAGTATTAGAGCTATACATACTAAACTTGCAAAATTCATAGGTATTATGTAATGCAGTGTTCTGTATGATCTCTTCCATTGCTAATAGTTTCTTAAGTATTATAGTTAAAAGTTGTCAGTTGTGTGCTGAAATATGATTTATATATAGAAATACAATATGGTGCTGCTTAATTCAATGTCATTCAATAATATATTTCATACCAAAGCATCACAATCTATTAAGCCAAAGACATTTACTGGGAATTGACTTCAATCCTTAGGAGGCTGAAAGTAGCTTCAGTGGGATTAATGGCTTAAAGCTAATTGTTTTTGCTAATGTTTTATTTGAAATGTCCTGCTCAGCAAAGGTAGTGTGACATTTTGCTCACTAGGGATGATGAGCCAAATTCACTGCTGACATAGGCAGGTGTAACCCCATTGACTTAATGAGAGCTACTTACATCAGCAGTGAATTTGGTATCTTGCCCTTTTGAAGAAAAAGGAAAAATGCAAAGACTGGTGCTTAGAAACCTGGAGCTGGATCACAGAGGATGAAAGACAGAGGAAGTACCTGTATCTGAAATGAGTTGGCTAGAGTTTCTCTAGAAAAGTAGCTAGCAAAAGCAGCCAAATCTCACTTTACCCTCTTCAGGAAGGGCTGTGTGTTAAATCTTGCTAAATAAATGGTGTGAAATAATCTAAGGCTTTAATAACTACTTGAAAGAAGCAAATATATAACTGTTACTGGAACGAGGAATAGTTATTGCTCTTTTGTGAAGAGGAAACTTGCTCTTTAGAAAGAGAACAGAGATAGTGCAGAGATACTGGTGACCTGGAGCAGGAAGGAAGCATTCACATTTAGAAGTGCTTATTAGTCCTGGAAGGCTGGAAGAGATAATGGGGAGGTGGAAGAGAAGTAAAGAGAGGCCTGGCCACTTGTCTTCTCCAAGACAAATATGGTGACCCCAGGAGATACCAGGTAATCCCTTCTCAACCACCGCAGTGGGAGTCCTCACTGTCACCTTGCGCAGAGCAGAAGAACTACATGCCTGACTGCCTCCAGCAGAAAATTTGCTTGTATTGGGTCTGTGGGAGTGGGATCTTTGAGGGTGGACTTGATTCGTATTTTTTTACACTGCATTTTATTTTCTTCAGGGAAACATTACATATCCTCTCATTACAACATCATATCTTCATTCAGAACAGAAACTCTGAAGCATAGATCCATTGCCACTCTTTTTCTCTATATATGTACAGAGAAAAAGAAGGATAGAGATAATCCTTTCAAGAGAAATACATGGATCGTTTAAATTGCATTTGATGGTGGAGATCACGTCTTCCCAAGGCAAAATCTATAGACCTAATCAAGGCTATAGCCTTGATCTTCTTAAGCTAGTTGACTTTGGACAGCCAGTAGATATCGGCAAGCCTCCCAGGCCTCCAGCAAGGTCAGGACAAATAGCAGGGAGACCTGAGAACAATGTGCTGTGTGCAGTCTGCGGCTATGTGGCTTGTTCTCCCAATCCAGCTCTTGGCCCAGGGACAGACGGGCAAAGCTAGTCTTGGAAATAGTGCTGGTGATAGCTGCAGTGTCAACTGGTCTGAAATTTATCCTTTATCACGGTATGTCTAAAACGTTTCCTAAAACTCTGCCTCTTAAAAGCAGGTGAAAATCTCAGTGTTCATTTAAAAAAAACTTTAATAAAGAAGAAAATTTTGTACTTAACCTTCAATACTTGACACAGAGATGTAAGTGATCCTAAAAATGCAGATACTTAAATGAGCCCGATGGAGTCTTTTCTTTTTTTTTAAAGGCTTCTGGGTATTTTTGAGGGGCTAGTTGAAAGATAACCACCCCTGATCCTTGAAAGGACATTCACAAGGTTGTGGAAATATGTGTGCCCTCACCCTGTCTCCCCCTGCAGAGGAAGAGGCAACTCTCTCCCCCCCTTCCCTGTGATTTCCTCCCTGGCCCTGTGGGAAGAAAAGGAGAGGGAGGAGAGGCACTGTGCCACAGAGGTGAGGCTCTCCCTGCCATGTTCAGAGTGTGTTCCTGGATAATGCAATACCCCAAGCTTTTTGTGCCGTGTTTGACTTCCTGAGGGATGTGGCACCACACATAATTCAGGAGCTAGATACCGACATCGGATCAGGAATGCTAATGCCAATGCAATCGGCTCTGAATGTAATTACAAGACTCACTAACTGGCTTTGTTTTCAGTCCACAAGCACTCCTGCTGTTAATTAAGGGGCTGTGCTCAAAAGTTATGCATGAAAATATGTTTTCTTGAAAAGATTAGGCAATTCATTAAGATAAAATCCACATAAGCAGAGAATCCTCTTCCAGTATTTGATATAGCCTGGAGGAAGAGGAGAAGATGCATATTACTTAAAATAATTAGATTTTGAAGGATTTTCTGAGTGGGAAGTAATTTTTTTTTATGCAATACAAAACAATGCTAATGGAATATCTTGCCCTTTAGTTTTGACTGTGCTGCCATTCATATATCATCATGATAACCCCTTTAAATGCCTTACTGTGTAACGTGCAACCAAGAGCTATGTATTAGAGTGCACATATAATTTTTATGGAGTGATCCCTGTGTTTACATTTTCAAAATGCTCTGAGCTCTGCTCCAGCACAAATGCCCTCCAATCAAGCAGGCAATATGATACAATGATCTGATATGGCTTTCTCCAGTCAGAGATGCTATTTTCTGGTTTACAAATACTTAGATATTTTATAGATTGGCAGAGTATTGAAACTTTTATGAACCTGGGAAATCTGCAAATGAATTATTCCTCTGAACTATCCAGGGAGTGTACATTACTGGTCAGATATTGATCTGAGATACAGTGCACAAGAACAATTGAGTTTAGGTTTTAACTTCAAATGTCTACTAATACTGAACACAGAGGAAACTCTGAGCACAAACCCAGCAAGTTACTTTAGCCACATAATAATGTTTGTCCCCTGGGTTTCATTCTAGTGAACTGCAGGTGAAGGTGAAGTGGCAAATATGGTATACACTGGTTTGTAATACGTATCAACATATTATATTATGAATATGATGTTTATATTACAGGAATTACCAGAGTAGAGGAAAAAGCTGTTACAATTGTGTAACATTATACTGATATAAAGCTGTGCAAGAGATTGAGTAATGTTCTCCTATCAACTTGCCTAAAAGCCCAATATAAAGGCTTTGCTATTTGCTCAAGCAGTAGGGGGTTTCCTTTATTTGTAGTTTACCAGGGTTTTGTTAATGCTTCCAGATGTATTTTGGTGAAAGTCAAGGTAAGTTCAGCCATCCAAAAAGATAGTTTATAAACTAAACATCAGAGATGAAGAAAGAGCTGGCAAGTGGGAATGAGGATATTTCTTGTGCAACAGAAAATTCCTGTTAATTTATCTTACAGCTACATCACAAAAGTGTGGGTTTTTTTAGGAACTCACTTTATGATTTTAAAGGCAGGCTTAAGTATCCTATTGTCCTGGTTTTGGCCGAGATAGAATTACTTTTGTTCTCAGTAGCTGGTACAATGCTGTGTTTTGGATTTAGTATGAGAATAATGTTGATAACGCACTGATGTTTTAGTTGTTGCTGAGCAGTGCTCATTCCAAATCAAGGGCTTTTCAAGTTTCCTGCACCCTGCCCACGAGGAGGGGCACAAGAAGCTGGGAGGGGACACAGCCAGGACAGGTGACCCAAACGAGCCAAAGGGGTATTCCATACCATAGAACATCATGCTTAGTATATAAAAAGTTGAGGGAACAAGAAGGAAGGGAAGGACATTGAAAGTGATGGCATTTGTCTACCCCAGTAACCATTATGCGTGATGGAGCCCGGCCATCCTGGGGATGGTGAGCCCCTGCCTGCCCATGGGAAGTGGTGAATGAATTCCTTGCTTTGCTTTGCTTGTGTGCAGCTTTTGCTTTCCTTATTAAACTGTCTTTGTCTCAACCCATGAGTTTTCTCACTTCTACTCTTCCAATTTTCTCCCCCATCCCACTGTAGGGGAAGTGACTGGTCAGCTGTGTGGGGCTTAGCTGCCAGCCGGGGTTAAAGCACCACAGCTGTTCATGGAAGAAGTCTCTAAAAAGGTGTTTAGCGTCTCCTGTACCACCTCTCACTGTTGTAAGCCTTGACAAGGGAAAGGGGAAATAGATGAAAAGTGATGGATTACTTTTCAGCTTAGACTAGTAATTTATGTAGAAAGATCTTTCTGTCCCTTTTATCCTCAAATATCCCCCCATCCTATTTCTTTTTCATTCATTCCAGCTTCTCTGTTGGGTAAGCAGATACAACTGGATCTCTAACTGACTGCATAGAGTGCCTCTGATATTCCCAACACTGTTTACAATTTGCCAGGGCCCCTGACATCCCGTCACATCAGCTCTGCAGCTCTCCTCCTCAGCTGCAGGACTTGGGTCAGTTGATTCCTCTCCATCAGCAACCATTGACGGGGCTTAGAGCCTGTGGGAGCCTGCCCTCAGTGGCCCAGCACCGCAAAAGGTACGTCACTGTTTGGTCTTTCTGTATATGGCCCAAATACCTTTAAAGTCTGTATTTTTGGAGAAGTTCCTTCAGGAGTGTTAACTAAACGGAAGCTCTAATAACCACATCCATTGTGTTGTGAGAAGGACTGTCACAATGGCATTTATCTGTTAGATTCATTTAAGAAGACAGAAGCACTGCCTTGCAAGATGGGATTTGCAGGAGTGCATTATTTAAAAATTTATTTGTGGTATGTTATTTACTGGAATTTGATTCTGTCCTACTTTGCTTACAATCTTTAATTTAGTTTATGGGTCCTGATCTATTTATTTCACAGCCTTACTAAAGTTCTGAGTTGTTAAATTTGGAAATTAATGTGTTAGAAATGGTGACCCCTGTGCATCCCAGAGAACTGGGATGCACAGCCACACTGCCTCAAATCAGAGAGAACAGAAATCTGTAATATCCCATAGTAAGTTACAGAGGACAGGATCATGGTCAGTGAAGGCAATAGACTGGATCCTAGAAGTAGTATGGAGGCATCAATATGCTCATTTACTAATTAGCTTTGGCCTGCCATAGTGATGGTTTTAAGTTGCTTCCGGAGGTAGCTCAGAGAGCTCAAACTTTGCTGGCTTAAGGTTTTCACCTGCATTCCCTTGTGCAGGACAGGTCCTGTGCCCCTTGACAAGGCACAGCACGGCCTGAGGGTCTGGAGTAACTGTGAAAATGTTCTTTACACGATAATCAGACTTAACCAAATCACTATGCGAAACATGTGTGTATGTGTGTGTGTGTGTGCGCGCGCGCATACCAGAACAAACATTTCTCTAGGCCCTCAGTACCTTGTCCTCTCAGCCCCAGAGGTACATTTAAAGGACGTCCATATTCAAGGGTCTTTGAAAAAGGGCTGACTTTGAAATGTTTTGCTGAAAGCAAGCTGAAGTTCTGCTTCCCAGGATCCAAGAGCTGCCTCTGGAAACAAGGGTTTGCCCTGCAGACCTCTCAGTGCAAAGTCACTGTTAGTGTGGCTGTTACCCCAGCTGTGAGCCAACCTGTGCAGTCAGGGTCCACATCCAGATCCCTCTTTGGCTGATGCTGTTTAGATTCAAGGACACAGCAGGACAGGGACTAAGGAAGGGTGAAAGACTGGACTGGAATTGCCCTAAATGGTTTGTCTCTGGTGTTCCAGATAATTTTAATTATTAGTATATAGTCAGATCCCTTCACTGCAGCAATCTCATTTTTGGTGATCCCTTGGTATTCACATGGTCTTCAAGGTATGGGATTCCAAAGAAGGACAAATGTGTGCTTCACTTTTGCTAACTACCAGACATCTGTGGGGTGATTAATCCCTGGAGCATTGTAATTTACATGTATTTTAATTGTTTTGAGGCTTAGATGTAAATTGTTTCTCTTTTTTATTTAGTATTCTAAATCCAAGTGGTAGACAACAGTGGTGATGGGGTTTTGGGAGTATCAATCCTTTAAATAATGTTCATCAGTTTATAAAAGCGATAAAATGCCTAAAACTGCATCTGCAGTAACCCTCAACATTTAATGTTCTCTAGTGTTTAATATCTGGCTTTGTCCAAATAATTAATTGGGTTTACTAACTAGATTACTTAAGTTAATATTAATTATAAATTGTTTATTTTTGAGAGCTTTGCTGGTATTCCATATAATTATGTTATTTTTCAAAGCATAATGATCCAAAAGATCAGTAGATATTAAAAAAAAAACCACAACAAACCATCAGTTTAATCTCAGATAGCTGCTGTCATTCATGAAGTACCCACACTGTTATTGTGAGCTGTAACAACATGCAAACTGTTTGCTGGAAATGTATCCTGTGATTCAGCATGGAAAAGCATGTTCTTCTGTATTTAATGACAGAAAATAGCAGGTTCAAAAGGATCTAAGAAACACTGAGATGGAAACTCTGCATGGACTTTTTGTATTAATACAAAATCTTTGAGTCAGCATAGGCCAGGGGAACCAAGATCTTAGTTTTTATGCCAGTCATTTGGATTTTGACTTAATGACTTAGGCTGCAGTTTGTCAGGTGGTGTTAGCTGTGCTGCTAGAGTTTTATGTACGTTGGGCAGAAAATCTCAGCTTTTCTTCTCATGCATGAGTGGGGAGAAACAGGTTACAAGAAAGTCTCCCAGTTGGGTCTGGATTATGCAAACTGAAGAATGGGTAATTGGTCTAATTTTGTATGCACCAGGTTGGGCAGGATCTGTATAGTGCTTTCTGATTTTAGCTCATCTGTAACTGTGAAGAGGTGGCTCTTGTTTAAAGTAGATAACTTTTCAGGGTTTGGGGTTTTTTTTGTTTCTAGATGATCATTCGAACCTCAAATAGGAACTCCATACATTTTCAAAATTACATTTTTTGTGCCAGTCTTTCTTCAGTGCTTCTATAATATTGAACACACACCCCGCCCCACACCCACCAAATAGAATAGAACGGAATAGACTGTCTCAGTTGTAAGGGGCCTACAAGGATCACCTGTCCCAGCTGCCTGACCACTTCAGGGCTGACCAACAGCTGAAGCACGTTGTTACGGACATTCTCCAAATGCCTCTCAAACCCCGACAGGCGCGGGGCATCGGTCGCCTCTAGGAAGCCTCTTCCCGTGTGTGACCACCCTCCGGGTAAAGAAACGCTCCCTAATGCCCAGCCTGAACCTCCCTAGCGCAGCTTTGCCCCACTGCCCCGCGCCCGGCCGGGGGGCAGCAGGAGGAAGAGCTCAGCACCTCCCGCCCCACGTCCCCCCTCAGGGAGCTGCAGGAGCCATGAGGGCGCCCCTCGGCCTCCCCTCTGCAACCAGACCGACCCAGAGCCCCCAGCCGCCCCTCGCAGGACGCGCCTTCCCGCCCCCCCCGCAGCCTTACTGCCCTCGTTCACATAATTACAGTGTCCCTGAACTGCAGGTGGCCACAGGGCTGTCCATACACCAGAGTACCACCAATGTAGTGCGAAGGAAAGCAGGGAGGTAAAAGGAGGAATGTGCCTTGCAGGGGTCAGTCCCTCTTTTTCGTCTCTTGGGGATGCAGACTGATGAAGTGAGAAAGTGAGGCCCGTGTTGATCCCCATCCCCATGCCATGGTAAGTGTGAAGGGTTGATTTCTGCCAACAGCTGTTGATGTCTGTAGGCTTTGTTCTTTTTCTTCCTCCTCTCATTTTTCCTCTAGGTGTGGGAAGAGCGGCTGCCAGAGCATGGGCTTAAAGCCTCTGAACACCACCACATGCACAGGAAACACTGTACAGGTGATACGTGACTCAAGCAGGTGCAGATGGACAGAAGTAAGTTCCGGTGCTTAATGTCATGTGTAAGCTCCAGCAGCCATGGGGTGTGGAGCAAGCTAGGGCATTGTGACAGTAAGGGCAAGGTGCACAGCCCCTGGCTGAAAGGAGCTAGCAAGAACCTAATTCTGTCACATGTTTAAGGAAAATCTGGGGCACTTTTTCTGTGCCTCTGATGGATTTCCTCATATAATATAATACGGAGCCTGCTGGAGGTGGCTTACTCCTGCTTTTGCACCAGAAGATATTGTTTGAAGTAGTAAGGTATCTGTATAAAGGAAAATAACATTACAGATGAGTGGCAAGGTCCTTTTACCCCAAACCCCATATTAAGAATCGAACTGAGACCAAGCCGTTTCTGTAGCATCAGTTTGCCCAGCCTTTTATCCAAGGACAACATTGAGTACTTTTGGTGTTTCCTGCATTTACAAGGTCTGTGATCTACCAGTGTGGCTCTAGGAAAATACTTGTACTTAGAAAGGAAAGCATGTGAGTTTGTACCTTGACTTCTTCCACTTCTGTGACCTGAAGACCATCCCTGTCATCTTACTTTTGTATCTGGAGAGCCACTCCAGATCCAGATGTTCTCCACAGAGTGCTGGCTCACCATCCATTCACTGCAGAGTATGCTGGCTTAAACAAGGCACTTTATATGACAAAGGATGCTGCTAGAAAAGGCAGTGAAGAGACATCTGGATAGGAAACTCATGCTTCTAGTCACTGCATGGAGCAGATGCAGTTTATCCAGCAGATTGTCAATGCAACTTCAGGGAACTGATTGTTGTCCATTCACCAAAAGGACTGAAGCAATAGAGGTAGGCAGGGGTGTTTCCTTTGGATAGTCCTCATCTGAAATGAGCATATAGCAGAACATGGGGTACCAGCTTAAGTGATCTGTGGCCCAGGGTGTGGAATACCAGGCCACCAATTTATGGGGCAGCCCAGCAAATCTTCAGCTAAAAGATGGCTCTCAAGTGGAACAGGAGGATGATCTCGTGATGTGGAGCCAGAGCAGACTGTCCCGCATCATGTCCCCACACCCATCTCCCTAGTGGTTTGGCAAGAAGATATTTTTATACCCTTCCCAGGCACAGAAGGAAGCACAGAATGTTTCCTGTGTGTGGCACCTGCTGATCTCAGTGTTAGGAAGGCAACTTACACCCCAGAGAGTCCTGTCTTGCCACATCTGCTTATGACTGAGCAGTAGTGCCATGTTTCCTCTATCCAGCCCAGCCCTGGGGTGCTGCAGCCCATCCCAGAGGGTACCCCAGCTCTCAGCAACCCTAGATGGATGCTGATGTTGGTTATGGGAGATGTTTCCTGCTCAAGCCAGATATGGTCCATCATATTTGAGAAGTTGTGGCAATCCAGTGAAGTACCCATGGACTGGGAAAGGAGAAACATAACCCTCATTTTTAAAAAAGGAAATAAGGAAGACCCAGGAAACTATGGGCCAGTCAGTCTCACCTCTGAGTCTGAGAAGATCATGGAGCAGATCCTTCTGGATACTATGCTAAGGCATATGGAAAATAAGGAGGTGACTGGTGACAGCCATGACCTCATCAAGTGCAAGTTATACCTGACAAATTCAGTGGCCTTCTACAATGGGGTTACAGCACTGAAGGATGAGGGAAGAGCAACTGACATGATCTACCTGGACTTGTGCAAAGCTTTTGACAGTCCTGCACAGCATCCTTGTCTCTAAACTCAAGAGACATGGATTTGACAGGTGGACCACACAGTCGATAAGGAATTAGCTGGATGATTGCACTTAGAGAGTTGTGGTCAATGGTTTGATGTCCAAGTGGAGACTGGTGATGAGTGACATGCCTCAGGGGTCTGTACTGCTACCAGTGCTGTTCACCTTTGTTGGCGACATGGACAGTGGGATCAAGCGCACCTTCAGCAAGTATTCAATGATACCAGGCTGTGTGGTGTGGTCAACACGCTGGAGGGAAGGGATGTCATCCAGAGGGACCTGGACAGGCTTGAGAGGTAGGTCTGTGCAAACTTCTTGAACTTCAACGTGGCCAAGTGCAAGGTCCTGCACCTGTGACAGAGCAACCCCCAGTATCAGTACAGGGTGGAGAATGGATTGAGAGTAGTCCTGACAGAAGGACTGGGGAGTGTTTGTGGATGAAAAGCTCAACATGGCCCAAAAACATGCACTAGCAGCCCAGAAAGCCAAATGTATCCTGGGCTGCATCAAAAGAAGCGTGGCCAGCAGGTCGAGGGAGGTGAGTCTGCCCCTCTACTCCGCTCTGGTGAGACCCCACCTGGAGCACTGTGTTCAGCTCTGGGGCCCCCAACATAAGAAGGACATGGACCTGTTGGAGTGAGTCCAGAGGAGAGCCATGAAGATGATGACAGGGCTGGAGCACCTTCCTGTGAGGAAAAGCTGAGGGAGGTGGGGTGGTTCAGGCTGGAGAACAGAAGGCTCCAGGGAGACCTTATAGTGTCCTTTCAATACCTGAAGGGGGCTTATAAGAAGTATGGGGACAGACATTTTAGTGGGGCCTGTAGTGATAGGGCAAGGGGTAATGTTTTAAACTAAAAGAGGGTAGATTTAGATTAGATAGTAGGGAGACATTCGTTACTATGAGGGTGGTGAGATGCTGGAAAAGGTTGCCCAGAGAAGGTGTGGATGTTCCATCCCTGGAAGTGTTCAAGGCCAGTTGGATGAGGCTTTGAGCAACCTGGTCTAGTAGAAGATGTCCCTGCCCATGGCAGGGGGTTTTGAACCAGATGATCTTTAAGGAACCAAACCACTCTATGATTCTACGATTCTGTGGTGCCTGGCAGGAAACTGCACTTGGGGATAATTGAGTGGTTGGGAAGAAAGAGGGGTTGTGACAGTAAGTGCCAAGCCTGAGCAATGATTGCAAGATCAGCTCCTCAATTAGGGAAGTTAGGCCATGATGAGACTGGAAAAAACAGGTCTAGTGCAGCAATTATACTTAATAATTAAACTTAGCTGTGCAAGAACTACAATCATTAATTCCTTCTTTTGCTTTAGGGGCTGTGTTTCTTCACTGGTCTAACCTTTGCTGTCCATCCACCACAGCAACTTTGACATCCACCTCTTTCCAGATTCCCCTTGAGAGCTGTCATTCTGCAGTGAGCAGTGGGGGAAGCCATTTCTCATAGCCCCTTGCTCTAGTCCACATCCTATTGAGGTCCTCTAGGTGTTTTTTTTTTAAGACCTGCTGACATTGCATTTTACCTGCTGTCAGTCTACAGCAAGGTAGTAACAGTGAACTTCCTCAGCAAGGTCCGGGACCTGGAGCCCTTCCTTCCCTTCAGTGGAGGCAGCATGTGCTATATGAAAATACTGGTTTATTTCCTATTCTTGCACTAAGATGGCCTCTCTGTTTATATAATTTCCCTGCAGAATAATGTGCTTGTTCTGCTCACTCCTCTGAGAAAGGTTTGCACAGACAGGAGGAGGTAGGAGCTCTGCTTAATGTGACTTCCATGAAGGTAGTCCTAATGACAGCCTTTCAGCTGTGCAAGAGCAGAGAAGAGACTAACTTGTAGGAGAAACAACCTTCTTCAAAGCTCTGAACTCTTTGAAGAAGTTTTGTTTAATGGTCTAATTTTAATATCTCTGTTTACTGAATCTTGGTTCCAGTTAGGGAATAATAAAGAGATATTTCCTGATGACTTCTCTAGCTTTGAAAACAAAATTTCAGGGATAGTTATGCAATTAACTGTGACTTAACACGTGTTTGTATAGCAGCAGCAAAACCTTCTGTGGAAGAAATGAAATTTCTCCTCGAAGGAGAGCGATTGTGTAGATAACTTATTCAAATGTGTAGATAAAATTTCTTTGACGTGTTTCGTAGGAAGAAACAGAGGCACGTCAGTGTTGAAATTGGTCTGGATACCACAAATCTATTCACAGGTAATTGGATTACCTCCTCTGGTACCAAAAAAGAGGCTGAAAAAATGATCCCCAGTTGATGAAACAAATTCACACATTTGGTAGCACAGTGCTGAGCAAAAGAAACTCCCAGGCTCTGTGGGAAGTGGCGTGAGAGCAATGACTGTCGATGGGAGCTGCCTTTCCAGCCATGCCACAGCTTTCCTGCTCTGTCCAGGCCATCCCACAGTGCAGGAGCGAAGGGGACCATTCCCACTTAGGCCAAACAGAGTATAAACCTCCTAAATGCTGCCTTGCTTTGCAGCAAAGTGGCTCCAGTTGCCGAAGTTTTGTACAGTTGTCAAAGTTTTATACAGTTGACAGCTCCCATTCAACACCAGAGCAGCTGTGGGACCTTCAGTGTGTTGGAGGGGTGTCATGGTTTAACCGTGGCTGGCAACCAAGCCCCATGCAGCCTCTCGCTCACTCCTTCCACAGTGGGATGGGGGTGAAAATCGGAAGAGTAAAAGTGAGAAAACTCATGGGTTGAGACAAAGACAGTTTAATAGGGAAAGCAAAAGCCGTGTGTGCAAGCAAAGCAAAGCAAGGAATTCGTTCACCACTTCCCATGGGCAGGCAGGTGTTCAGCCATCTCTAGAAAAGCAGGGCTGCATCACGCATAACGGTTACTCACGAAGACAAATGCCATCACTTTCAATGTCTCTCCCTTCCTTCTTCTTCCCCCAGCTTATATACTGAGCGTGGTATGGAATATCCCTTTGGCCAGTTCAGGTCACCTGTCCTGGCTGTGTCCCCTCCCAGTGTCCTGTGCCCCTCCAGCCCTCTCACTGGCAGGGTCTGAGAAACGAAAAGTCCTTGACTTAGTGTAAATATCACCCAGCAACAATTAAAACCATCAGTGTCCTATCAGCATTATTCTCACACCAAATCCAAAACACAGCACCGCACCAGCTACTAAGAGGAAATCAGCTCTATCCCAGCTGAAGCCAGAGCAAGGTGTTATTCCCTATGGTGCAGGCACTTGATGGGTGCCTGGAGGCTGGAAACTGTCAGCTGCTGGTGGTGTGTGTTCTCACTGCCATCAGGACACCTCTGGCTACCATTTCTAGTCAACGGTGTCTGTCCCCACCTTACTGCCTAAAGGCTACTCTGATATTTCCACCCATGTTTTTTCTGTTTCGTCTGCTCTACCTTCACAGACCTGGGAGATCTGGTGTGGCCAGATGACCAGTTGCCACGTTCAATCAGACTCAAGGACCATCTAGGCTCAGACTTTGTCTTTAATTACGGCTGATACCAGGTTTTCAGGAGAGGCAGTCTATGGGATCTGTATATGGGATAAGAGATCCTAGCAGTCAGGCCTGGAAAGCATGGTTTAGCGTTCTTTAAGCCATGTTTGTCATCAGTGATTGTGGCCATCCTGGACAGTCTAATATCCATATGCTACTAAATCTCACCTTGAACTGTACCTATTTCGTCACGGACAGAGAAGTGTGCAAATATTTGCCTTACTGGTTTCATCCTGTGCATTTTCTAGGACTGATACAAGCTGATAATGTGCTGGGTGTTTCAGGACAAAGCCAGAGCCAGCAAGCTTACCTGTGTGGTTGTACAAAATTCAGCTCCAGTTTTTAAAAATAATGAGTGCCATTCACATCAGCAGGGACTGTTGATGGCACAACTACACTGCTCTGTACAAAAAAAAATATGGAAGAGCAGCCCTTGTTCTCTTCTGCTGCCAACCCCACACCTTCACCCACGGGGAGCAGCCTGGTTAGCTACTAACACCAGCTCTTAGGTGCAGCAAACCACTGCAAACCCCTCATTAGAGGTGTGGAAAAACTCATACAGACACACTGTTGTTTCCTCTTATTTGTACAAATGCGAGGAGGGCTTGTGCTCCCCACCTTCCCATCCTTGTTTCAGAGCTTGGAAGAGAGAGAGGAGGAGGGAGGAGTGAGCATAGGAAGTCAATACAGGTGTTCAGCTAAATCATAGCATTTACTCATTCAGTTGCCTTCCACTTTGGTACTACAGTACTGTTTGTGCTGTTTCCTCCCTGTGGGAAAATTACTTGGCAGGGGCGGGGGGTGAGTGAGGGTGGGTGCACGGAGTTAAAGAAAACCAGGACCCAACAGAACCATGGTATTGCAGAAAGGTTTTTAGTGTAAAATGCAGCTGTGACTTTCAGGATGGCTGGCATGGACGGAATCTCCCTGGCCACGGCTCCCTAACCACACACCCTGCCGTCTGAGCACCTGCTGGTGGGAGTAACGGAGGCTGGAGCGGAGCGGAGACCCCGCGGCCGGGCTCTGCTGTGCTCCCTGCGGGAACGGGAACTCGATGGCACCACGCAGCTGATACGTGCATAGCGGTTGTCACACCAAGAATACATGAGAAGATGTCCACTGCTGAGCCGACCCTTGTGGTGAAATTAATTTTCTGGGATGAAACACTCTCATTGCAACACCAATGCACACCTCCATCCCAAAGTCACCCACCTCTGGGGCACTGCCACACCTCACTGGGCAGGCGACACCAGCCTGTAACAGAAGTGTGTGTGACTGGAGTCAGTCAAGCTCCACCTAAATGCAAAGAAAATGGACTGGTCCTGGACTGGTCTAAGTGCAATGGGGGAGGCAGGAGCATGTGGAATTGTTGTCTAAACTCCCAAGATAGCACACACTGATTCAGTGTTTCTCTAAACTTGTTACAAATGAGGGGACTTCTAATGAAAGGAGACTGCCTTGGGAAGAACGGGGAATAAACAATGGATGGTGAAAAGAACACTGTTATCTTCAGTTACACAGAAAGAAGCCTCCAAGTGAGCAAGTTCTGGCCACAAGAGGAGACAAGCCGGTAAGGTGTTGCAATCCACAGAAAGCTGGTTCCAAGTAGGATAAAGATAGTTGTGGCAGTGGGAGATCATGACCTCAGATTCAAATAGCCCCCCAAGAGAGGGCAAAACCCCATTTGGGGAGCACGCGTGTTAGCAGAAAGCTTCCGTAGTGCTGTATGAGGATGCGCGCTGATCTGCATTAGAAGCGAGACACTTGTAGCCAGTCCTGTGTATGGTCAATGAATGTGCAACGTACTGTGAAGTACAAAAAGTGGATAAGTGAGGGGAGAAGTTAGGGAAGGCGCCATCGTAACTCCTGGGATCGGTCAATGGGCTGAACCTGTCTTGTCCCACATAGGAACACCTATTGGGTAAGAACTTGATTCTATGAATAACCCATAACTGTTATTGTGTTGTTTTAAGCTTCTTTTGCAGCCAGTGTATTGTCACCAACGATCCTCGAACCTTACTCTGTCACAGGCTTGCATATAAATGTCTGGAGATTTGAGTAGTTGTTATAAGGGTTTGACTCAGTGATGCTGTCAGCAGGGGTCCCTGAATAGGTCCCCCTTTTCATTAATTGAGTGCTAAAGCCAGAGCTACTTTTTCTGTGACAAAATCACTGGCTTTCCTCACACATGACAAATGCCTGCCTTTTATTGCTGCTATTTTTCTTTGCCAGAGCTCCCACTGCAGCAGATATCCTTGGGGTGCAGGGAGGGAGAGAGCTTTGCTGGTGCTGCACCTGCTCGAGTGCCTGGGAGGGATGCCACCACACCTATTATTAAATAACTTACAGTGGAAGTTGTGATTTACCCTTCTGGAAGTGCATGACAGGCCACACAGAATATCAAACTGCTGAATGAGTGCTTGCTGCAGGTGGCACTGCGAGCCTTGCCCACCTAGGTACTCCCACTGAAGCAGAAAAAGAATGGGAAGGAAACATGCTATCCTTTGCAGCCATGGCTTGGGCCAAGGCTAGCCAGTTTGTCTTGGTCTGTATGTCTCAAGGCACTCCGAGCCTCAGGTTTGGCTTGCAAAGTGAATGAACTGCCTCTTAACTGACCTACTAGCCTCAGCAATGGCAGAAATTTTGGTTAAGGCTCCCACAGCAAGGTCCTTCTCACTTCTGCTCCTGCCCTCTTGTACAAAGCCAAAACAGTTGCAACTTTGCTTGTCATGGTCAAAAAAAAATAACTGCAAACCTTGTGTGGTTCAGAGCTGAAGGCAACCATTGTGCAAGCTCTCCCACGGCTGTACCTTCATCCTCACCATGCCACTCTCAGCTGACCCACAACTCCCTCTTGAAAGCAGGATGGGCACCTTAGTGCACCATCAACTTAGTGTCAGGGTGCATTTTGATAGTATGGTAAATGTCATAAGGCTGGAAAGATGCAGTATTTTGGTACAGAGAGAGAGAGTAAGTGTGAGACGTTGTTTCATGGGCTGCCAAGTGCTGAGCCATGGCTGTGGATGTATCTGTTAAAAGTGACTGGAGAGCTCCCACAGCCAGTGAGTGCCCCTCTGTCCTGGTTTTGGCTGTGATGGGGTTATTTTTCTTCTTAGTAGCTGGTACAATGCTGTGTTTTGGATTTAGTATGAGAATAATGTGGGTAGCACACTGATGTTTTAGTTGTTGCTTAGTGCTTACTCCAAATCAAGGACTTTTCAAGTTTCCCACACCCTGCCAGTGAGGAGGGGCACAAGAAACCTGGAGGGAGCCAGGACATTCCATACCATAGAATGTCATGCTCAGTATATAACTGGGGGGAGTTGGCTTGAGTCTCTTGGTGACTGTTCAGGGGCTGGCTGGGCATTGGTCAGAGGGTGGGGAGCACTTGTGCTATGCATCACTTGTGGTTTTTTTCCTTTGGCGTTTTATTCCTCTATCCCTCTCTCTCCTTTCCATCACAATTTTCGTTCCTCTTCTTCTTATATCTTATTTCCAGAATTAAATTGTTCTTCTGTCAACCCATGAGTTTTACCTTTTTCCAATTCTCCTTCCCATCCAGCTGAGGGTAGAGAGGGGAGTGATGGAGCAGCTGTGTGGTACTGAGTACCACAACAACACCACATGTGTGCACACACACACACACGCACATACACACACACACATGCACATGGACACTTGTTTGTTTGCTGTGCCTTTAGGGTCACCAACAGCAGAGCTAACAGCATGGGAAGAGAGTGAAAACTGGCAGATGGAATAGCTGTGCCTTTATACCAAAGTCCTGAAAATAATGTTTCTCTCTAAGAGCATTCCAGAACACCATCTCTCAAAGCAAGGAAGCTCAATGTTGCACATGTGATAGTATCTTTGGCCAGAAACTTTCCCGCATTCTGCAATCTTTCCAGTGTACATACTAGATTTTTTTCTTAGGGGAAGTGGTCCCTGTGTCCTTGTCCAAATGTAATTTCTCCCCTAGTCATGTAGCATGTGGTGTGGTGTCAACCATTCTTCAACCCCAAGGAAGTGGCATTTCAGCAGTCTTTCACTGGCTTGTTTTGGTTTGACAGGTGCCATGGAAAGGTAAGCTGTAATGATGATGGTAACGATAGTAGACATTAGCTTTGCATGGCAGGTATTTTAAAGTCATCCTCACTCCCAGGCAGTCAGCAGCTGTCTATTAGAAATGAATACAAAAGAAGGCATCAGGCTGAGAAACTGCTAGATGTCTCAGGTGTCGGTGGCCCAAAGGTGCAGAGATGCTTCTCCCCTTGGCACAAGAGAAGAAAACAAACAGGATGGATGTTGGTTGAGTTGCTTTATGTGTGAATGGAAGGTGCTCAGCAACTTTGCTGATGGCTGAGGCAGAAGAGTCTGTGCAGACCAGAGTCCTGCTTGGTGCAGTCACTGGACTTTTCTTTATGAGAGACTTTACTGTATTTAAAATAATCATCCAGATAAGTGAAAAGTCAATGAGTGAGCTCGGGCTGCACTCCACTTTGCAATAGCTGAGCTGTAGATAATTACATTATCCTGGGGGGCTGCTCCTTTACTGAAACGGGTTTGAAAAGCCAAATCTTCGTGACGTGGTGTGATGACTTTTTCAGACGACAGAAGGTTTGGATCAGCCCTGCCTTGCTGTTACCCCTGCAGCCTGGTCATATGAGGGTCTGTATGTTAGTGGGAGGAAGGGAGGGCAGCAAAGACACTGTAAAGTGTTACTGGCTGCAACGAGGCTTGGAGCTGTTACGTTTCTGCTAGTTCAGGTTTTGAAGTATCTTTTCTAAAAATGGCTATAAATAAAATAATAATTTATTCATGCCGAAAAGAGTGCATGGCAAGATAATTAACATCTCCAAAGAGAAAGCCCAAGATCGTGATAAAAGGGGCGGGGCGGGGGGGGGGGGGGGGAAGTAATCAGGAAAAATCCAGGAATGAGGTCTCGAACAGCAGATGAAAGAGAATTTCATCAGTCATCATCAGCTGTTATTAACAGTAAAACACCTCCCCCTTCTTCTGCGCTCCAGGAAGTTCATTCCCTCCCAGACGCTTTCTGCTGAGACGGAACATTTCCCTCGCCCCGACCCCCGGAGCTGCCCCCCCCCGCTGCGGCGCCCTGGCGCCCGCGGCCGCGCAGGGGGTCGTGCCCCGCTCGCCGCTCGCCGCCGGGGCTCCCCGGGCCGCGCCGCGGGGCACCGCCCGGGCCGCCAGCCGCGCCCCCTGCCGCCCGGCAGCACCAGCGCTCTCCGGGGCCGCTGTGTGTAGCTGGAACCGCGGGTGACACCCAGGCCGGGCCCGGTGCCAGGCTCTGCCCGCTGCGAGGCCGGCGGCGGCGCTCCGGGGCCCCGCGCCCGCCCGGCCGCCCCCCGTCCCGCCCGGCGGGGCTCGGTGCCCGCGGCCCGGGGGAGGGGACCCGCCGCAGCCCGGCTCCACGGGGGGGCACTCTCGTCCCGCACACCCCGAGCGCGGGAGCGTTTATCTCTCGTTTTGAAAGGCGGTTTAGCCGTGACAGGTAATTTGGCACATTTCTAGCTGCGATGTGCCAAATGGTTTGGCAGATATTTCGCGTACATCTGAAAATAGGAGCACCTGCTGCTGGCCCACGGGGAGACTGGGGGGGGAGGGGGGGGGGGTTATGAGTTGCTAATTGCAGGCCTTGTAACAAAAGTCTCACACTGGATGCGCAAGCCGGCCCTGCGAGGGGTGGCCCATCTTCCCAAAGACACGCAAAGCCGCTCTAAAATATTATTCTCCCAGGCACCAGCTTCTTTCGGCCAGCTTGGGCGACCACATCACGGAGTGATGATGAGAAGCGTGATGGATCTGGTTTGTTAATCACACTGCATGGCTGCGTTTGCATGGCTGAGCTACCATGCGGCACATACAAGTGGGTCTGATGCACCAGGGATAGAGGAGCTTTGTGAAAACTTCACCTCGAGCTGCAGGAACATCTCTTTCCTTATTGTGGATGCCCAAAGTCTGCTGAAGTTTAAGGTGAAGACAGAGAAGAATCCTGTCATTAACAAAAACTTCATTAAATTATGTATAGAGAGAATATAAAGGAACTGATGAGAGGACTTAATTGTGAGCATACCAGCCTTCTGTAATTAAAGCAGTTGATTGCCCAGAATTCACCTTAGACAAGACTTTCAGACTAGGGAAAGAACTAGGGAAGTTTTGGAGAGGTTGAAATAAGTAATAGTTACATGAAAAATATTTCAAATACAAATAAAAATTATGTATTGAAATATTTTTTTCCGTGTCCATTTTCCTGATCAAATAATATTTTTCGTTTGAAAAATCAATTAAAAGTGGGATTTAAAGCAGACAACCGTCTAGCCTACAGTGAATAAGAGCTTCGGCAACCATAATTACACATATTGACACAAAAAGTTACCAATGTCAGGCCAAACCCCGTACAGAATATGAATGAATAACAGCTGATGGAGCAAGGTGGGGTTTGCTCATTTCTTTCTTTCTACAAATCTACAGAACAGGCAGATGACCAAAGCTGTATTATGTTTTTAAACCAACTAACTGAACATTTCTTGCTTTGAATGATAGCTTTCACTCTGTCTTAGGATCCTATTAGCTTCACGAATGGTTTGGAGGTACATTTGATTTTCTCATAGCTCCCATCAATGCCACCTTCAATGAAGTCTAAAGTTTGTTTTTAATTGTAAATATTTATTAAAAACCAAACCAAACCCGAAGAGTCAGCTGAACAGAACACAGGGGAAAAGGTAAGCAGCAAGACCAAGTTGTGAGGATGTGACTGTTTGTGACAAACTTCTTATGCTCATGCATGGAGTGACAGGATGGAGAGTCCCTGGGTGCAGCAGTCCGTGTGGAGTCCAGACCCTGCAATACCCTGCAATACCAAGCTGGGCTGTTACGTATGCTCGAAGATCACACAAGATCATTTCCAGTAGCATCCCTCGTATTTTCATGCCACATCTGTTCTCTGTAAATTACATGCCAACCTAAAATTCCTTCCGTGAATATCTACAGAAGAAATCTAAGAAAAATTAAGATTTCCATCAAAGCAAGGAAGCATGCAAAATCAAATGGAGCGTGTCCGCTCATTTAAAACATTTTTCCAATCCATTGGCAACAACAAAGTCCTGTTCTGGTAAAGCCTTTGCTACACATTCAGCTCTCGGCCCAAAACAGAAAATTGAATCCTTGGGGCAAAAGGGCTGCACTCGACATCTCTGGCTGTTCTGGGTGTCTCTAGGGGTGACAGAGCTAGCCCTGGGGGTGCCTTGCAAGCCCCAGTTGTCAAGCATCTCTTTTGGGATGGGGCAGCACCAGGGACGGGATGGGCCGGCATGGTAAGGGCTGGCAGTGCGCTGCTGGCCCTGACAATGCCTGTTTATTTTTCTCTGGTTTTTCACCCTCTCTGCTCTCCCTTTTATCCAGAGACCACTGAAAATCTGGGCCTGTAAATCTTTCAAATCGTATGGCAGGAAACCAGGTGCAATTTCAGGCTGTAATAATTCAAAATGGTAAATGCCACTCATTAGAAACCCTGTAACTCTTTTTAATAGTTTGGAAGGTAAAAAAAAGGGGATTTGATGCTATCTTCATGGAAGGAGAAATTTCTTTTGTTATTTTTAGAAGTGAATTTAGAGTTTATTGAGCATCAGGCCAGTCAACAGAGGAGATTAAGAGCAGACCTGGACAGAGGACGTGCATCTGCAGTCTGTCCAAATGAACTCCTTTTGGTGTAAAAGGGTTACATGGAGGAATACTTGAAAAGAAGTTCATTTTTAGTTCAATAACAGGCTGCTAAAACATTCTAACTGTGTATATCCAGTCAGAGTTAGGATCACAGGCTTATTTAATACAGCAGGTCAAAAGAAACAGGCTGCAAGCAGCAAAAAATACCCCTTGCTCTTGAGGGCATCCATATCTGAGTTTGTGTTTTGAGGAGATAGAACTCGTTTTCAAAACCCAAAACACCAAAACTTGGATTTCTTGTCTAGTTTCACCTTGGGATCAACCTGCAACTACTCTTCACGCTCTTCTTCTCCCATAGGTAAGGTAGAAACTAACCTGCACTTGTAGTAGATAGCACTTGGCAAGAAAAGACAGAGATGGAGGTTGTGTTGTAACATGCAGTAACATTCACTTTGGATAGCTATGTGCTGTGACAATCTCCAAAAAGATTGAGAGAGGGATGTAAAGAATAGCTCCGCAGACAGAAGAGGACCATCAGATACCCACTGCCAACACTGATGTACAATTCAATGTAATTAATCTTTCTCTCCTTATGTTGTATTTTAGGGGAAGAAATTACTGATTTTGCAGCTGTGGACCTGGAATAAACATGAGATGAATTATTGTTGATCTGCACTATTAGGAAAGGAATTTCAAGCCCCATTTTACAGTATTTTCAGCCTTTTCACCAAATGAATTTTTCTTAATTCCATTTCTTAATTCCAATCCTAGCATTGAGGAGCTGATGTAACTGATCACTACTGAGAAAGGACAGGATGGCAGGGGAGCAATGTACTCCCTCAGCTTTTAAATGGTGATAATGCGAGTTTTCTCTGAAGTCTCCCAACCCATTAGGGTACCCAGAGCCCATGCTTCATACATTAGGAAGCCTTCGAACTCTGTTCTCCTGTTAAACTTCAGCCATACCAATACATCGATTCAAAAAAGATCAAAACTCCATCAGGGCCTGAGGCTGTGCTGCTTTGCGGGTCTGAACGAAAGCGGTACTCCGGGAAGAGGTGGCCATGGTCAGTGCCTGGCAGAGGTACCTTATCCAGTGCAGGAAAATCCTCTGAGTCGCTTTGAACTTGTCTTCCACCTGATAAATGCAGGTTTGATCCAATATCCGTTAAAATCCATAAGAGTTTTGTTTTAATTGATTTAATGGGAATATGATCAAATCCTAGGACAACTGCACTGGGTTTGTCTTCCTGGTAATTTACGATAGAGGCTGTATACATCAGTTACTAATACAATCTACTGCTCTTTGAATATATTCTGTTTATTTTGGTTTATTTTGATTTCAGGTTTTCACAATGAACAGTAAATGATAAATGTTTGTGGGGAACCTGAATGGCAAAATTCTAAATAACCCTGCTGTTAATTTTTAAACCATTGTTTTCACTCCACTCAAGAAACAGTGAATTAATGAAAATTCTATCTTTATAATTATAGCATCTGAACGGGACTTGAGATTATGACCTTGAGACAGTTACAAAGACTGGGTCATCTGCCCAATTTTATTAATTCCCTCCACATTGTCTCTCAAGCAGAATTATACATTTTATTATTATTTTTCTTCTTGATAAGATCTCTAGACTGATAACAAGCTAGCTAGAGAATAGTGCCTGCTGGAGTTTCATAACTATTTTAATTTTCCTTCTCAGGATAAAGAGTGAAAAGTGGCATTGAATTAATCCATTCTTGAGAACATCTTAAAATTATAACGAGGACAAAGTGGTACAAAATGTATTCGTTCTCACGACTTCTTCATGATTGCAACCAGAATAGCAAATGGCAAAATGTATTAATTCTTATAATAAAAATGTAATGAGGACAGAGGATGGTGCAAGATGAATTAATTGTAGTGGCAAACTTCTAACTGTGAGACATGGTCTTATTTGAATAACGCGCTGCATTTCTGTAGAAAACAAGTATGATACAAAACCTGCTATAGAGGTACTAGAAAAGTACTGATCTGGTCATGTTATTGTAGTATACAATACATGTATTGTATTGTTCCTTTTTACAAAGAAGTTCCCTTTTAAGAAACAGGGTGGATTAACAGATGTTAAAGAATTATGAATCCTAATACTTTACAAACTTGTTAAAGCTGAAACAAGAAGTCGTCTAAACATGAAAGAAATGTGTCTGTATCCATCTGTAATGATGGATGCCAGTAAAGAAAACATCAGACCT
Organism: Falco peregrinus; assembly: GCF_023634155.1. NCBI lineage: Eukaryota > Metazoa > Chordata > Aves > Falconiformes > Falconidae > Falco > Falco peregrinus. Next base: position 63,417,417 of record NC_073739.1, read on the forward strand.
GGGGAAAAGGCAGTGAGTGGGATGGAAACAATGTCCAGGCTGACCTTGTGGGTACTGCTGGCACCAGGAGCTACTCCAGCCTAAGGCAAAAATTCCCCATGGCTTGTGGCAGACTGGACAAGGATTTCCATAACTTTCTTTTACCTGGGGTAGGCTGCTTGGTGGCTTTACACCCTGCTGAACGGTAGGATTGGCCCAGAGGAAACTAGCAATTTGTTCACAGGTTCAGCAACTATTTTCCTAGTTCTCCAGTAGAAAAATGGTCACCAGCACCTTCCTTCCACTCTCACAGCATGCCCAGTCAGAGCAGTTCCAGGTAACAGTCCTCAAGCTATTTCGCAGCAAACACCCACCTCTGCTTCAGCACAGTGTGGCTCGAGGCACAGCTTTGCTGTACATTGCAACACCATCTCAGATAGCTCTGGCTTGTCCCTATGTACAGTAGGGTGCCTGTGCAGTAAATGCAGCATCACACAGGAACGCTGCTGCTGCAGCCCTGGGGAGCTGCCTGGCTCCTGCACAGGACAGTGTGGGGCTGTAAAGCCGCTGGTGAAACCTCTTGCCCTGCAGGATTACTTAACCCATAACCAGTGTCACCCTGACACATGTACACATGCTCTTTCCAGCCTCAGAGCTTACTTGCAATGGTGATGATTATCCAGCTGTATGTCTTCGGAACCCCTGCCTGGGATGGTAATGCACAGCTCTTAATTTCTGGTGTCAATTGTGTTTCACCATGGGAGTGAGGGAAACACCGCCGTGGTGAGGAAGGGGCAATGTGGAGACTAAAGAAACGGACATTTGCCTGTTGGGGTTGGGAGGGAGATCCTAGAATCATAACGAGTGCAGTGATGAAACCCGAAAGGACCTATTTCCATGACAATTTATGAATCCAGCACAATCTTAAACCCCCTACTGCACATACACAGCTGTTATTCCATGAAGAGAAGGGAGTTAATGTGGTTGTCGTTGGCGTCTCATTCTAAGATTTTGGAAGATAAGAAGTACTTTTCACCCTAAACAGGACAAGTGGAGTGTGTGTGTGTATCCATGCAGTTTGTAACTGCAATCGGATGGTGATAACCATCTCATGGCAAGAGTAAAGTTGTTCTTATCATCACTAATTGGAAGGTCAATCAAGCTGACTGTGAAAGTCAAGTTCTTCCTGCTTTTAGTGCTGTATCCTTAATATTCAGCCACTTAAAATGAAGCAGATAGTTCCGCTTTTAAAGATGGTTTAATGATAAAAGAGAGCTGGGAACTGGCTTACTGTTCCCCCTGCTGGGCTCCCACAGTGCCAGTGTTGGAATGATCACTTTTCTGAGAGCTGGCCACCTCTAGCACTTGGCTATGCTGCAGGAATGCCACTTGTAATTAAACATGTTAAAAACACTTTTCACAGCTTATTCAGGATGACAAATACTTTCTCTTCTGCAAACCTGTGAAAATTAAGGCAGCTCTTCTCCCAGATAGGTTTTTTTCCAAAGTATTGGTTTCATTTCAATGAGTTAGAAGAATTTTGCAGAATTTTCTTCAACCCTTTCCCATGCATTTCCACCTAAAAGCAGGCCCATGTTGTCCCAGTTCTGTAGTGGGGATGCTGACTCACTGCAGCCTGCTGACAGAGCCTGCTCCTGCTCTCTTTCAGCTTGGCAACCGAGCTGCTTGATCCACAAGAACAACTTTTCCTAATTAGCCATGACCCTTTCTATTGACAGGTGAAGGACACCTCTATTGTGAAGATAATGCTAGGCAAAGAAGGGTCAAGTAATGGAATAAAATAATGAAGTATTGGTCAAAAGAGAGAAAACTCACCTAGCATAAGCCAGGCTGGGAACAAAGGTCAATTTCCTTATTGTGCAGTTAGTCAGATGAAGTACAAGCAGCCCGACCATGCAATGCTTAGCAATAGGGTGGGCACATGTGCAGTGAGGGAAACCCTCACTGTGCCTTCAGCCGCAAAGGGGAAGCACATGTGGGTCCTGTGTAGCTGAGATGTGCTATGGGCCACATCACCAGCGAGCAAGGTGGTCCCCCAGACGTTAACCTGATCTGCTCTGCCAGGATGGCTGGGCTGAATGGATTGGTTTCACACTGCTTCACGTGAGGATTGACTTTATGATTCTCAAAACAACTTTTTTAGCACAGTTTTTATTGTCTACCTCTGAAATACACTTTTGTCATGGAGACGTATATACAGTTGGGAGACTGGCATATCATTCCTGCTAGGCCTGTTGCACTCAAGCAGTGTATGAAAAACCCATGACCATAAAGGCTGCTCTGTTTCTGTTCCACTATATGTATATGAATTATGATTTTGGCCTCATTATCTGTTCATGCACCACTCTACGGTAAATTTTCCCAGTCAATTAAGTTCTTGTGTTTTCCGTACTGTGAGTTAATGAAATGGATTCAAAGATGTTGCTGTCTGTGATAGCATTAGGCTGTCTGTGAGGGCTGGCACTGGCCTCTTCCATCCAGTGTTCTGAGTTTAGGGAAAAAATATCTTGCTCTATTACAGCCCATTAGAGAAATTTAATTCTGGAATCACTTAGGACAAAACTTATAATTTGTTGTGCAATTTTTTATTTTTACTTTTTTTTTTGGTCAAAGAATGTCAGAATTGATATGAAGGCTGTCAGATGGAGACATGGGTCACAAATTCAGAAATGAGGTCTCACACCTCCTAACTTGAGAAGTTCCTCCTCACCATTGCCCTTAGAAGCAATACGGAACATTAAGTGCTGCCATGCAACACCACATTTTAGGAGGCTTTTAAAAGCCAACAGGAAGTCACCAGTGATGTATAAAGGTGAATACTGATGCAATCTACTCACACTGTGGTTCTAGGATCTCTTGTTGATGCTTCCAGTGATTGCAGATTAAACCATGAATCAAGGTCCTAGGCTTTGCACACCCAGGGTGAAGTTCTGTGCTTGTCAGCATGTTTACAAAGGTCCCACACTTTTATGAAATGGTTTGGCTCACTGCAATTGGTTTTTAATTACCTGTGATACTTCATTTACAGTACCAGTGTAGCTATGAAAGAATTAATTTTCTTTCCATGATAGTTGTTAGTGTAATTCATGCCTTGCTTTTAATTGCTGGATCAGATTACTTAGTATATATTTTGTGTGTCATCCCACAACATGGGAATCATGGGAAGCCCAGAAAGGTACCTGTATGCCTGGCTTCTCCTGAAAAAAAAAAAAGGGTAAGTCAAAGGTAATTTGCTAAACAAAATTTTCTTCTGTCCTCAAAGTGCATTTTTAAGACACAGAGAACCAAATAAGTATAGTGTGAGTGAACGTAAATGAGGTAAAATGAAAATGGTTGTACCTATTTACCTCCAGAATGACTGGACATCTCAGCTCAGATAAACAGAGTGGCACTCTTTCTTTAATTAGCACTGGTGTTAACATTAAAAGGGAAAATGCTGAAACATAATTGAGAGTTGGCATTTAGCCATCTTGCAGGACAGAGAACAAAGGACAGGATCTGTTACCTTCTCTCACTGGTTTCTCAGCTTCACGCCAGTCTGGGCTCTCCTCTGCAGCCAGCAGGACCAGGCAAGCACAAAGGTGAGCTTCAAGCTGTCCCCGAGCAAATTTACATCCTGCAAATGTCCGTGCTGCTACTGGTATCTCAAATCCAGGCTAAAAAGATCTGTCCTGCCACTTACATCAGGGCATCCGCCAGCCTCACCACTAGCTTCAGAGTGGCCATGGGAGAGGGAAGTCAGAGGGTGATACAGGGAGGTGAGTCTGCAAAAAGAGAAGGAGTGTGGCAGAGGCAAAGAGCTGGGTGCTGGTTTTGCTATGGGAGACTCCTTAGCTCTCTGTGTTGCACATACCTTGAGCTGGAGAACGGGTCTCCAGGGATTTGCAAGCAGAAGGCAAGAAGCTTCCAGAGAGCTGCCCTGGGAACAGAAGAGAGGGTGGGCAGAGGCAGGAGGAAAGAGGTGCATGAAGACCAGTTCTGCCTTCAGACTGCAAACTAGGATGCAGGACTCAAACAGCAGAAAGACCAAGAGTTGTAAAGCTGCTTTTGGCTAGTCTAGCCATGAGCTTGAAATTGAATGCTGCTTAAAAATGGATGTGGGTCTACGTAGCCTTTTGCAACAGTAGCTCCTCCGGTTACAGGAGCCAGTGCAAAAAGGCAGGGTCCTGTCTTTCCTGCCACCTGCACCTCTTGCCCCAGAGAGCTGTGGCTGATGCAGCTGCATCAGCCCCCTTTCTGAGCTCCTCTCTTCCAGCCCCATGCACATGCAACCATGACAGTGATGAAGTAGTGTCATTCACAGTTTATATCCTGGGATGGAGATGGCTCTCATGGACCAGAAGTCAGGATGTGAACAGGTTTGTCCCACTTTACATCTCTGCACCCTCGCTGTGGTCCTGACCTGGCCTCCCCTCGCTGGCCGGACCCGTCAGCCTGGGACCACAGCAGGGACTGGGAGAAGACATGAGTCCTTCTCTTCACCAGTCAAGGCCCTTTCTCCCTGCTGCATCACGATGGTGTGAGTGGGTGGCATTTATGGCATCTACATATCCCCCGTGCCCCAGGATGTTGCTCCCTGGAGAGGTTAATCCCGGTAGCTCACAGCATGCTGCTGACAAGGCCCCAAAGCTCATGTGGCCAAAGGCTGGTAGGACACGCTGGCATGGGATGGCTCCTGCAATGGCAACCTATGCCCTTGGCTGTTGAGGGCTGCAGGCTCCCATCGTGTGGGCAATTGTCCCCTACTTTTATGTTGTTGAGATGAAGCAGACACACTGCCCTAAGAGAGTCTGGTCTTTCTGACAGTCCCTTAAATAAATGTCTTATACCTAAGCAGTTAATTAATTTTAGAATCACTTATTAAAGAATATATAATCTATTCCCATCACAGCTAAATGTCATCTCCTGTAAAAACAAAGGTACTTCAAATAAAAATTCTGTAAAAATTGCACTTGGGAAAGTATATTTTTAAACTTCCACTGATGTTTTTTTTTGCAGCCTTGAAATTTAAGTCATATGTTGAATAAATACCTTTCAGATACCTTCTCTAGTTAATATTCACATCACAGAGGGTAATACGTTCTCTTCTGTTCTTTTGCAACATCAGAAATAACTACGGCCATCCCTTCAGAGGCTGATGGCTGAACGTTTCCCTGTAGGACAATGGGATGGTGAGAACAGAAGAGGGGAAATGCCTATCACATCACAGCTCCTGAGAAGCATGTGTCATGCTATCATTTTCAGCATTGCAATCCATTGAGTTCAAAGGAAAATGGATTCATAACAAAGGGACATTTGTGATGATTTCTTGTCATAATGCATTACCATAAGGTTTGCCAGGATTGGGGTCCTGTCAGTGGCAATCATCTTATAAAATACACACCAATTCTAGAGAGTGTAGGAAATGTCTGTGAGTTGTTAAACGGTAGCTGTATTCATATATAAAGATGCTGTCGCTGATGTAGAGCATTTGGGTAGCAGTAAATAAGGCAGCCCCTTTAATCTTTCTGCTTCCTAGGTAAATAATACAAAATCCCAGTATGCATAAGCAACATTAAAAATGCCTGTGGCACCAGGAAGAAATACAGCTTCACTATGGGGATAAAAAAGGAACTGCAAAAAGGAAAGAATGGGAAGGAGCAGTGCAGACCAGCTACATCTGCATCTTCAGTGAGTCCAGTGAGGTCAGTAGCGGTGGATGATCATAACCCCCACAGCCCAAGTTGCTGCCTCATGGCCAACTCTACAAAGCATATGCTCCCAGGCAAAAATGGAAACTGAACTGCATTGGAGAGACACAATATCTTTGCCTTTTAGAAGCAGGAGGCACCTCCATGCCATGCAGCCACAGAGCCACCAGCCAGCTTTGCTCAAGGCACTGCTGGTGGTGTTGCTGGGGCAGTGGAGGACTCGGCATGACTTGTGAGACCCATGCAGGAGACGAGGAATATCTGTGGGACTGATCTGTGTCAAGCTGCATCTGCCCGCAACTGCAATGTTTGCCATAGCCAAGCTGGCTATTCTAAAGCTAGCTCAGGCCTGTCTGTCTGAACGGCAGAACAGAAAGAGCCTGCAGGCATCTCTACTTTGATGTATTTATCTGTCAGTGTTTTCCAGCTCATAATCATATAGCAGAGTGAATAGGTTTGCTGGGTTGGCTAAATGGTCCTCCACATCACCAGCCCCCACTTCAGTTACGTGCATTGCGACTTGTCACTACTTCATTTGTGAACTAAAGACACCAACTTTAACATGAAGACCAAACAGAGGTACAAGTCAGTAACAGTTTTATGTAAGTCAGGTAATTTTTTGTCTTTTGAATGGATGGGCAAAGCAGCTCGGTAACCCTTGCTGTCCAGGGGCAGATAGTGTCCGTCTTTGTCTTCAGACACTAGTCCCTTTCACAAAAGACCACCCTCACAGCCACACTACACTCCATCCATGGCAGTCTCAGCAGAAAATTCAGTAAGGCTGGATGCAGAACCCAGCCTTGACTCACAATGAGAAAGTCTGTGCAGACGGTGAGAGCTGAGTAGGAGCATGAGAGCGAAAGGATATTTCCCTCTGTTTAGTAAAACTGGGTACTGCCCTAGAGGGGATGGTGGGGCTGTGGTGCTGTTCTGCACCTTCTGATGTGGGTAACGGGGTAAAATATGGCCTCTTCAAGCCCAGGCATGAGAAGGGCCAAGTTTCTGTGATGTTGGGCTGAAGCTGTTCAGTAAGTTCATCAGTGGCCCAGATGGTGACATAGAAAGCCTCCCTCCCAGCAAATTTGCAGACGACACTGAATGAGGAAGAGTGACCTACACAAGAGACAGCAGCACTTCAATCCAGAAGAACCCTGAGGTTCAGAGACCTGAGACTCTCCATCCAGAAGACACCAGAAGTTCAAGCCACCAGTCACCCCATGAGGCTTAGTCAGGAGAAGCACAGGGTTTGACCACTGGGCAGGACAACTGGAAGCATGGCAAGCTGGGGAGTGACAGGCTGGGTCACCACCCTACTGAAAAGGACTCAGGGACATGCAGTGGGCTGCAGGCCAAAGCAGCTGGGCACACTCACTTGAAAAAAGCCAGGTGCCCACTGAGCTGCGTTAGAAAAAGTAAAGTTTTTGATTAAAGGACCCTCTACTGAGAGCACTGGTGAGGTCTCACCCAGGATAAAGCCTGGCTAGGGTGGGATTTGGAAATGTCATTCAGGGGAAGACTAGCAGAGTAGATGTGACCACCAAAGAGAGGCTTGAGGAGCTGACGTTCCATCACCAGAAAAGAGGGCGAAGAGGTGGTCACCTACAACTACTCAAAGGGGATTTACAAAGATGACAGAGCCAAACTCTTCCAGAAGGGGAAGATAATACAGAAAAAACCAATGGCTGCAAACTGCACCTTGGGAAGGTCAGAGGTCATCAGGAAAATTTATTTGCTAGGTAAAGAGTTCAGCATAGGGGCAGACTATCCAGGGAGGCTGGAAATCCTCCTTGGAGGTTTTCAGGGCTGAAGGAATCAGAGATAATGGGCATGTAAAATGCCATAAAAATAGGTCCACTGACAGAAAACCATAGAAGTAAAGTATTAGTGTTACTTCTTAAACTTCAGCTGTGGAAAGCAGCTGTACTTAAAATGATTTTGCATGGCTCTGCAAGTGCACAGCAGGGATGCTGTACTCTAGGAAAAGCATGTACCTGGTGAGGAGTGCCATGCTGAGCAAGGTGGGGACCTGTCACACGTCCTTGTGCTGCACAGAAGTGAATTTCCAGGTCTTTGCATGCCTCTTCTCCTCCTGCTCATAGGAAAGGTTAAAAAGGTGCCTAAAGCAAGGAGACATGGACATCTTTAATGACATTAGGGCTTGACTGAAACTGCAAGCCTTTTAATGAGGCACTGAGCATATGGTACCCTCCTTCCACTGAGGAACAAGAAAGACCTGTTGGCTATTCAGAGTGCTCCATCTTCCCACCGCTTTGCTGCATCCCAGGCAGAGGTTTGATCACTGTGGGGTCAGGGACCCACACCAAGTTCATAACGCATTATGTCCCAGGCAGGCCAGCATCCTGTCTGGGGAACTTCTCCCAAGGTTTGAGAAGCATTACTAAGAGGTGTCTCAGCAACCAGGAAGGGCATCACCTCCTCCTCATTTCCAAAACTTCTTCCTGAATTGTGCTGTGCAGGTTAAGACATAAAGAGGAAGCTCTGGGTACCAGCTCATGTCTTTTTGAGGTCTTCACTGTGCAAGTGCAGCATCCTACTGAAGCAAAGGGATGAAGCAAACATTGCATCCTACCTGAGCTGTGTACAGGGGAGCTCAGTTCCTGTTTGACGAATACATCCATTCACTGTTGTTTTTTTTTTTATTTTTCTAATCGGGGGAGCAAATCACCTGTTACAGTGTATCCTCCATGTCCCTGGGCCCACATATATTTTCCAGCAGCTCTCCTCAGCATTCCATGTTATAAAATCAATCTCTATTTAAGCAAGAGAAGATATTTATTTCTTAATTTTTTAATAATGTATTTGTGATTTGTTACAGCTCTCAGTGTTGTATTATTTATTTATTGTGCCTATAGGGTGCCCTGCCACATAGTAATAGAGTAATAGAGAAGCAACAGGAATTAGAGAACTAAGCAAAACCAAGTTCAATAATTTTGCTACACTGTAAGACTGGGTCCAAAATTAACAAAGAAGCAAAACTGCAATGCAAGGACAATACCATAATGTTTTTGCTCCCAAATTTTCACAAACCCAGTGGATGAGGGCTAAAAAGCCCAGAAAGATCGATCATCATTGAAAGCAAAAACTAGAACTGGATCTTAATATATCTCCCAAGGTGTTTCACAACTGGGTTATTTGTTATGGAGGTCTTAAAAGTTAATTTTAAATTTTGTGCGGAGACCTGAATGAAACAAGTATCAAGGTGTTTTTTTTCCTTCCTTTCCTGCCTTCTCCCTGTAAAGAAGATTCCCTTTCAAAATACACTCAGAAGTCTTCAGCTTAGAAAAAGAGAGGATCTATTTACCTCACAAAACATCTACATTCATTATGTGATATCTCAGCCCAGTTTAGGCAGTGGCAAAGCTCTTGCTGACCTCACTAGGCTAGGGTTTACCCTAAACAGCTGAGCTAATTTATTGCTGAAATCTGAAAGCCTGAAAAGCAGGAGTCCTGGGCCTTGCCTGTGCTGTGTGCTAACCCTTGGGAAGTCATGGTTATACCTGTCTAGGCAAGACAGCTACAGCATGCCTGCGTCCACTGTGTTTCGCTGCAATAAACCCCCACCGGTAACCCAGGGCCACAGCCTTGCTTTTCATGGGGACAGTGTCAGTGATCGTGCTCTTGGGCGGTGAAAAAAAGAAAGCCAAATGCAGCGTATGTTTACTCACAACAATTGTTACAAACCCCCATCTGACCTCCTTCATAGTGCCTGGATCTGATATAGAGAAGAGCCGGAGCTGCCACAAATCAGCAGCTTGCTGGATGTTGCCCTTAGGATATATATTACCAAACTTGATAAAGCTGATTCAGGTGGAGCTGGTTCACATTTCTCAAGGTTTGACCACTCAGTTTACAAACTTAAATTCTTCTGGCATCCCTCTGCAAAACTCCGTGCCTCATTCCCTCCTTTCAAGATCATGCTGGAGAGATTTTTGACTGAAGGATCTTCTCTCCCTTTTGATTCTTCCCCAACCCACACGCACTCCCAGCCTCCAGAGGTACACCCTTTTTCAGGCTATTTGCCTGTTGCTCTGACTCCTATCGCTGCCTCTGAATGGTGTCCGAGCTGCCAGGTGAGCCTTCGGTGGATGTCATACCGTGACACTTAGCCCTTCACCCCACCACCAGGTTTCTGCCTGTTAGAATTTTGTAAAGGAGTTTTCCCAGGAGGCAATTTGTCTCCTGACTGTCAGTATTTGGGGATGTGGTGAGAAGGTAGGTGCCTGCTGAGACAGCAGCAGAGGTGATCATGCTGAGCCTTCCCCTGCTTGCTGCAGCCTTCTGAGATGCTGTGCTGCTTCAGACACTAGAGTGAGAGGACAACAAGTCATTTAGTTTTGCTTTTGCTTTCTGAAGCTAATGAAGTGGTGAGTGACTAGGCAGGAATTACAAAATCCAGCAGTGAGAGACTCAGCAATCTTAAATCCTACTTGGAACAGTTACAGAGGCAAAAACGTTGGTTTATTGCTCTGCAGGAATGGCTGCCCAAACATGACCTAAGAGGAGCTTCCAGGAAAGTGGTCTGTGGAAAACAGGTTTCTTCAGATGGGACATCCTTGACACACTATGTAATTATCACTGAACCTTAGCATTAGGGGCCTTGTTTTGCCTCATATGGAATAAAAACTCACTGGTTTTGAGTGTGGTCTATAGGCAAAGCAAGGAAATCTGAGTAATGCTCTTCATTTATCAACTCACTGATTGACGTCAGGCAGCCAAGACTGATCAAAGCCGACTGCAGCTGGCTCTGTTCTAGCCAACCAAAATTTTTCCAGCTCATGAAAGTCAGAGCCGAGTCTTCATTCGGGACAGTTTCAGCCTGTGTGTGGACTAGCCAAGCTGCTCATGGGTAAGGTGACATGCATCCTCCGCCAGGGCAGAGCAGCACTGCCCTTTCTGCTCGGATGCAGGAATCTGGGCTGGGAGCAGCCAGCCTGCTTTGCAGTGGGGGCTACCTGGCAGACCTGCCGGGTGACTTGCCCCTCTGGCAGCTGGTGCTGGCACAGGGGCTGGCCCTGTCCCTGGTAAGGCTCATGCTCCCTCCCCAGCCAGCCAGGCTTGCCTTCTGACCCTGCAGTCCTCTCCAGTACCACTACATTCCTCACCTGGATTTCAGCATCTAACGCTGCCAGTCCAACTGAATGCGGGGCTGTATCACCTGTACCCAGCCACAGCTGCTTCCTCACCTGACCTCCCTTGCAGCACGACACAAGGACATAAGAAATGATCTCCTGGGTGCAAGGGACAGTTCGTCCCACCCTGTATTCTGTCTTTTGCAGTGCAAACACAGATGTTACACTGGGAGAGCTTGTGAGCCTGCCCATGGCCTGCCTGGTCAACACCTGTATCTGCCTACATGTTTCCACACATTACTCCAGCAGCCAGAGCTGTGGGTGTAGGGGCGCCTGAGGGTACCTCCCTGCACAGCTCTTCTAGCAGCTCTTTAAGGTCCACTAATTTGCCCAGCCCCACACAGGGCCCTCTGACACTGTCCACCTCTGTCACCTCTTGTAGCAACAAATCCCACCGCTGACTGTGCAGAGAAATATTTTCTTTCATCTGTTTTCAACTGATCTCTGTCTCGTGCTCCCTGGCTCTAGCATTGCAGGATTTATCTGAAGTCATCTTATTACTGCCTGCACGATTTTGTAAAGGACATTGCTTCTTTCCATGGCTCCAAAATAAACCGCTGAAAGCAGTATTGAAGGTTTCCGTTCCCTTTGTTGCTCAGGAGAGCTGGAAGCTGCAGACTCCCCTGCTCTTTTCAGAGTAGTAGCACATGGTTTAGACCTGGCTTTTGACGACAAGTGGTATTTTCAGAAGGTTAGCTGCTGAGCTTCTCACAGGTACTTTCCACAATTAACAGCTGTGCCTGAGGGATAGGAATTAGCCACTTCCCTAGCTCACATGCTTGTCAAAATACTGACAGGTACACACCTGCCATTTTTAGAGCCCAAATGCCTTTGGAAATTCATAGCTCAGTTTTGAAAACTACTCATGGTCACTTTAAGCTGTGTAAATACTTTACTTCTGGTCACCAGTGTCTCACTGTGGTTTTGAATGAATCATTCAGAGACTGTTCTCATTAGTGCTCTCCTGTCATTTAGCCCTGAAATATGTGGCACAACTTGCAGAAAAGTACAAAACTTTTTGATGCCAATCTTCAGAAAGTCTGGCCACAGATAGGATGGCATCACTAACTGGTCTGTACTCACACACTCTAAAGCAGAGTGGAAGTCTTCAGCAACCTGCCCCCGAACTCTGCATACCTGTTTCTCCCACTGGAAAACCAGAGCCAATAAAGCAGGCTGACCCCAAAGGGATTGTATGCATATTTAATTGGCCCAAGTTTGTAAGGTGCTTGGAGATAAAAAGTGTTATAAGGACTCTGGGAACAGAGCCAAAACATGATTCCCTGCTGGAGCCTGGAGTATTTCTGTGTGTCTCTACCACAGGAATGATCTCTATATTCTCTTAAATCAGCCGGCAGCCTGTGTTGCTTTTTTTCATCTTAGTTGTTGGAAAACAACTTGCTCAAGGTCTTGAGTCAGCAATAAATTAACTTTTTTTAAACAAAGAAACATGGCACACCCAGTAGATCAACTGACCTTTAGCCCTGAACATAAAATTGAGAAGTGCATTACTATTTGCTTTGTTAGGCAACAGGCAGCTCTGCTGCTTTGCATCCTCATGTGGTACTGCTGGTGTTACCCTCTGCTAGGCTATTACAGTGCCGCAGTGGATTCAGACTCTAAATAACTTGTAGGCTTCTTCTCCTGAAGCATGTTAATAGGTTAAGTTCACTTCGCAATTGCTAATTTTATATTATTTCAAAGGATGATTATATATTTATGTATTATTTATTACACAAATCTCTCATGATAAATTATTTACAGCAGTATTAACAGTATTTATTATTTATTATGCTACTGTATTAATATATATTATTTCAAGCAAGACTTCTTCCAATGTTGTTTGTTGATTCCAGTTATTTGACTTAATATTCTGCAGAGTAGACAGTACTGTCCTGTGGGCTGAGGCTGCTAGAATCTAATTACATTGGCCACGAAATGCCATTCACTTTTGCCTTAGTAATATTTTATGACTTGGGGACAGATTGCGGTTAGCTCTGCCTGGGTGTAAATGAACACAAGGAGGGATGTGAGATGTCTGCTTTCCCCATCTATACGGTGTACTTGTGCAGAGTCCCACAGTCCCAGCTTTCTTTTTCTCTACCTGAAAGCCTGGACAGACACACAGACTGCCACAACCATCAGGGAGATGAGGACACAGCCATCCCCTTCGTTGTGCTCCCTCTGAGGGAAGTAAGAATCATGGTAAACATATTGCACAAGCTTCAGTTGCTCCTAGACACTGGTTGGTATCAACAGGTGGGTTAGGGACGTGGTTTCTTGAAACATTGCCATGGCAGCAAAAGCTCTAACTAGAGGTGGTAAGACCTTCACAAAAAGGCCTTGCTGGAGTAGATTTTTTTGCTGGGGAATGGAGCTACACATCAAAGGTACTTCCAGTCCTCTGTGGCTTAACATCACCAACAGACCTTTTCTCTTGGTGGAACAGTCTGAGCAGTCTGTCTCTGAGAATGTCTGCTCTTGGGTAGATCAGAAATGAACCCTGAGTGTGAAGGGCTGGAAGGCACCCTGTAGCAGAAATAAAAACACAGCTTGACCATAAGTTTCAAAACAGTAGTGGTTTTAACCACAGTTCCATCCCCTCTCAGGAGTGCTGGCTAGCTTCCCTCTTAAAGCATGGGGTGGAGGTTTCTTCTGAACAGTGTCCAGCTTTGAGCTGTCTTCAAGGCCCATCTTCCTTTCCCATCCTGTCAAATGCACTGCCAGTCTGCCTCTCCATATCTAAGAGCATGCACCGGGATCTGATTTTCTTAAATGTAGGTGGGCTTATGCAAGAAGTATCTGACCTGGATGCCTCTCTCCGTCCAGCTCCTCCACCCTGGTCACCATTTCTCCAGGCTGGCATGCTTAGCTTGCACCTTCTCCCATGACCTGTCTTTGCAAGAGGCTCTGGATTTCACTCTTAGACCTTCATTCAGTGCTCGCTATTGACCATGCATTTCTCACTACTGGTAAGTGCTGAGGACATGTAAATCTTAAAGACAGCAGGTTAGGGGCTCCTTACCCTAAGTAATCCTTAATGGAAGCACTGTCCCAGGTGGGTTTCAGATATCATCTAAGAATCCAAAGACTTTAGTGGTCTAAGCTGGTTTCCTCATCACTGTATAAAACCTTTCTGGGCTGCCCAGCTCCCTTTATGTCTGTGGGTTGTATTATTTGTTCCCTGTTTCCTCCAGCTCTTCTGTCTTTTTGTCTTTGGTCCGTATTCTCCGCAGCTGACTCTCTCTACCCAGACCTATTCAGCATGCCAGCTTGTCTCCCCTCTTCTGGTCTTCCCAGCTTGCCTGACTGTTCACTCTCTTTTGGTTTTGCTGTCTGCATCTGATACGCTAACAGTCCCACTTTACCTCTGTCAGAAAAGCTGTTGTGCATGCTGGTTGATCTTTGTACTTTTCCTGACTCATTCCTAGTAACCGTGGTGGAAAAACATCTGTTTATCTCAATTAAATTTTGATTGGTAATTAGCATCTACCTGTCACTATTATTCAGTTTCCTCCAGTGTCCCCTTCAGCTATTTTCTATGCTATTTTTTCACCTGGTTTCCATGAGAACCATCTCGCTATACCTCTATCCAGCCAGCCCTGCCATATATCTGGTTCCTGTCAAGAAAGAGCAAATAGAGAGCTGCTTACTCTCGGGTAACTTTTTAATTTGGGGCTTCAGCTGTTCAAGCAACACTCAGAATATGGTGAGAGTCACATCCTCAAAATATATCTGGGATCTTCACATGTCCATGTCTTTCTATAACATAATAATTGGAAGTCTATCGCATGGCACACTGTCGGGTCTACACCCAGACTCTCTAGCTGAACAAAAGCTTTACAGATGTACCTGAAATCTGCAACTGTAGCAGGGACCAAGGACAAAGAGGATGCTCTGGTGTCCTTTTCCTTGGGAAACAGCTAGTTTCCCTGCAAATCCCACCAAACAGGCTGTGTAGTGGGCAGCTGGACTTCAGACATGACTCCTTCCCTCTGTTTTGCAGGCTGGGCTTGCGGTTCATTGGGAAGTTCACTGAGCCATTCACTCGCAGTTTCCCTGAGACAGTGAGATAGGAGAGAGGGGTCTGCTCTTCTCTGAGTGGGTCGGTAGCTCTCTGGCACAGAGAAGCTGTGGGCCAGGCTTTTCAGAGATCCCAGCTGGTGCTGCCAGTCACCTGGCAGCCCCTTAGGAGCCAGGGCAGGACATGATCCCTCAAGGTTTTTGAGTGGCAATAAAACACAACACAGAGATCTCACAATAACCTCAGGGCAAAGAAGAAGGTGTAACAAATTAAAGATGATGATATTTGTATGAAAGGCATTACAGAATAGCACCATACTATGTACAGCCTCTGAGAAAAATAATACTATATTACTAAGGGACTAGGCAATTTACAAAGGTGTTCCTCACCACTGAGCAAAAATACATCTAAATACTGTTAACTGGGCTTGGCATACTTGGTTCAGATTTTGCTGATGCATGCATCAAGTATTGTCCACCTACAACCTTAGAACATCAGCAATAATGTCTTTAAAACACAGTGGTTCAGCTGGTGGACTATCAATGTGTATGGAGGTGCTTGTTTCAGTCAGCACCTACTTCAGCTTAGGGGTGTAGTCTTTACACTGCAGGGAAGTAAAAGCATCTGGAGGACAGTACTTCAAACTGTTCTGTGCAGGTTTTGGAGAGTATATCCTAATTTCATCTTATATCTAGCCTAAATGGGAGCACGTGATATGAGGTGCACTGCTGTGGAGAGGTTTGCACCATCTAAGTCAGTTCAGTGTAACCTCAGTGTATGTCATTTAAGAAAAGTCAAGGATACAGCCGTCAAGTCTTTGACATGCTTAGTCAAAGGCTTATGTAGTGCTGCTTGTTATTAGTTATTACACACATGAAAACAGTGTAAAAAAGGAAAAGGCAGACTCCAGTTCTTCAGTCAGACAGCGGATGCAGCAGTTTCAGCTGTGCTACAATAATTACCATGAATGCTAGAGAAGATGAAGTACTTGATCAGAAAATACCTCAAACATTGCCTTTTTTTAGCAAGGTTTCCTAAGGACTGCTTTGCGTGGTCAGGGGGCCTGCTGTGGGTATGTCTGTCTCCTCCTTCTCAGTAACTTCCCAACTCATTGACCAATTTCCAGCTCACCTGGCTGGAGGAAAAGGCCTCACAGGTGAAGTCTCTAGAGTCTTTGTAAAAATAAGTGACAGGATGGTAAGTGCTGTCTTCTTCCACCCTTCTTTCACCCAGGAAGCGTTTGTATGTGATCCTGCTGTGCAGGAGCAGAGGTGGAAAAATGGATAAAATAGGAGAAGGTCCTGAGAGCAGAGGAGAGGAGAGGAGAAGTTGGCTGTTAGCCAGGGCAGATAGGCATGACAGCTCCCCAGAGCAGAGAGTGAAATACATTTTTTTGCATCTGTAGAGCAGAGGAGGTTTAGGAGAGGGTGGGAAATGACGATGATTTAATGAACCTTAGGCCAGTGCCTCTTTCAGACTGAATCACTGCAACTTTGCTGCTTACCTGTTTTGGCTTAGAGTTTGTTACTATTTAGTCAGACCAGGTGAAGGAATGACAAACCTTAAAACTTACCCACTTCATCTAACTCTATCAGCTTGCCTAAGATACTACTTTTCCCTTCAAAAGTCTTTGTACTCCATCTTTAGACCAACCACAGCACTGCTGTTAAATTGTTGGCATCTTCTGTTTCACATGCCATATGCTACCTTATGCTCTCAGTGTGTTTTCAGAAACTGCCAGCTAGTTGTCCTGGGTTGAATTCAGTCTGTAATCTGGAGATAAGATCTGTCTTCCACATGTAGCCCATTAAACTATCTAGAAAGGATTCAGATACACGTATTTAGTGGAGAAGGCTTCTTAAATAACTTGGTGCTGTGCACAAGGAATCATGACTCATAACTCAAACAGAGGGTATGACGCTTGTGCAGCCTTTGGGTTTTTTATTTCTGGATTATCACACTGCTGGATTTTCTTGAAAACTTTGTCTCTTCTCAGCTCAGTAACTTCTTATCTTTCTTCATGAGATATATTTGTCCCAGACACTCCTGGAGAGGTGCAAATGCCCATGCAGAGAAGGCGCAGTTCTGAGATGGACAAACTAGGGCTGTGAAGAAGTCACTGCCACCCCAGGGAGCTCTTGTCTGACATTAACGAGATGGTCAAATGTATTCTGCTCCCAAATAAAGCTTGTAGATGTTTATTCTTGCTCTTGTGTTTATAAGGTTTGTGATTCTGAAGTTAACTTAGATGTATACATTGACATCCACCACTGACTTTTATTGGTGGTCACGTTTGGTCCAGATAGTTAGCGGATTAGGGGCAAATTCAAGCCCTGGGAGGACGTTGCCATCACCTTCAGTGGAACTTCACCACAGATGAGTGACCATCAAAAATACACTGAAAGCCCCAAGAACCTTGTTAAAAATCGTGACATACCATTATGTTTGTCAAGTACAGTCGGGTCTGGTTAATCACACCCTGTTTGAAAACATCCAATTGTATCAGTTTAACAACAACAACAACAAAAAAGTCAAATCTTGTTCACATGTCCTATTAAACTAGTTTCTGCTTTAATCTGTGGGATGCTGAGACAATGCCAATAGACCAAGCATGATTTAATCAGCTCTGAATGTTCTGATGTGACAAACACCTTTATCTGGAGGCTGATTACTTGGCTATCCACAGAATATTCATGGATCCTGCAAGATATTCAGCTTTCCATCTATACTTGGCAGAAATTTCTGCTGGAATTATAGGAATTATTGTCTGACATGTATAGAAGAATAATATTAGACTTTCCAAATGCTTTTAGAAGTAAGAAAGCAGAATCAACTTATGATCTATATTGAAACAAGCTTTTCAAAACTTATAGAGACTGTGTGCTATTTCTTCAAGTGTGGGGGAGATCCCCTCTTTCCAAGGAATGGCTGCTAAGGAGCTGTATGTGGGGGACAGCTCTAAATATTCTTTGTGTAGGACACTCACCAGACAATGAAAGGCATTCATGGTTAACAAACTTAAATTTTGCACCTGTCTCTAATTTAAAACTGAAGAGCTATTTGAATGCAAGTAGCACCAATCAGTATTTTTCTGCTATTGCTGTTGCTTGCACATGTATTTTATGACCATACTTTCCTCAGGTTTACCTGGCTTGTGTATGTTATTCAAATCTCCTTCGAGTCTGCTTATGTAAGAAATGCTAATTGAGGGGAAAAAATAGTCACTCCAGTTTACAGAGGTGTTTGTGAATATAGGTCACCAGTTTTGCCTGGATTTTGCAACTGAGTTGCAAAATTTGATAATTTCATGTTTTTTTGATATAGTGTAATTGTAATCTTGTTTATTTTGATTTTTCCTGATTCTTTCTAGTCATTAAGAGTTTCACTATCAGCCGCTGCAATGTCTGTGGTAGCACTAACGTTTGTTAAATGAACTGGGTCAACTTCTGTTGTTGACAGGTTTTAACTATAGGATCAAAGCTAGTAGCCTCTCTCTAACTTGCTTGGATTAAAACCCCAGCATGAGGTGTGTGTGGATGGTGCTTCTGCAAAGACCCACAGCCCTGGGCTGGGAGAGGAGAGGCTGCACTGGGTGGTCCTCATCACAACCAAGCCTCTGCAGCATCTCTAGGCAGAAGAAGCAGTGACACAGCCACATCCAGCTGAGCTTCAAGTGTAAGAGTGATCCCACCTAAGCTGGTGTCAACTTAACTGGAGTCAACAACTGTCCCAACCTAACTGGGACAACTTGTATATTTAAAGATTGTGGCAAAAGAGTTTTCCAGGGGTTGGGACTTCAGTGTTTTAGTCTGATATGTCCTGCAAAGGCCACCAGAGTCAACTAAAATATCCCTGTTGTGTCCCACTTTGCAAATATATTCAGACGTGTGCTTTTCAGCATTTTTTTATAAAAAATGGAAAAGTAACTGTCATGGTTTAACCCCAGCCAGCAGCCAAGCATCACACAGCCACTTTCTCACCGCTCCGCACCCGGAAGGATGGGGAGGAGAATCAGAAAGGAATGTAAAACTTGAGGGTTGAGATAAGAACAATTTAATAATTTAAACAGAATAAAGAGATAAGAACAACAGTAATAACAATAACAACAATAATAATAACAATTAGAATGGAAAGGTGGGAAAAAAAGGGTAAAAAAGGAAAAGGGAAAAGGAAGCAAAAAACCAAGTGATACACAGTACAACTGCTCACCACCCACTGACTGATGCCCAGCCAGTCCCTGAGCAGCGATCCACCCTGCAGCTAACCCTCCAAGTTTATGTACCAAGCATGACACCCCATGGTATGGAATACCTCTGTGGCTGGTTCAGGTCACCTGTCCTGCTGTGTCCCCTCTCAATTTCCCATCCCCCTCCAGCCCTCTGGCTGGCAGGGCCCAAGAAACCGAAAACTCCTTGATTTAGTATAAACATCACCCAGCAACAACTAAAACCATCAGTGTGCCATCAACGTGTTCTCACATCAAAGCCAAAACACAGCGCTGCACCAGCTACTAAAAAGAAAGTTAACTCCATCCCAGCTGAAACCAGGACAGAAACTTGCTTTTTATTTTTTTATTTTTTTTCAGTTGAGAACTAGGCCCTTAAGGGTTTAGCATTAGTAGATCAAGCTATTTGAGTGCAAATAAACAAAACATTTACGTACAAAGTCTTTCTTATTAGTAAAACACTTTTTTCCCACGCATAGCACTCGAGAGAGCTTGAATTCAGGAAGTTTAGGTTTTGCCCAGAACTTATGTCAATCCTCTTTTGACCAGGCTATACCATTACAGACAGAAGGGGAAATGATCAGAAGGTTACTTCCTAAAGTTTTGAAATACTCTTTCTAAATGAAAGAAAATTTGTTACACGAATACAGACATCTAAGCAAGCATCCTCCCATCTGCAAACCGTGTGTCATGCTGGATTTTCTCAACATTTACAGAAGGTAAAATTGCTAGGTTTGTGTTTCAGTGTTTTTCTTCCATTGAAGACAATGGAACAAACTTCCATTAATTTTGTGGAAGCATGATTTGACCCCTACTGACTATATTTCTCTCTTTTCTCACCTCTTTCTTTTGCACAGCAGGCAACATTATAGCTTCCATACAAAGGACACAGCCTGAAAAATAACACCTTGACTAAGGAAGGAGAAAGATTTAAAAATTAATGGAGAGAACTATTACTTTTTTGTACATACTGTACTGTACACAGGTCTGAAAACTGTAGTTCCTATTGTTTTAACACAGCAAAGCATTTTTTTTTAAGGTGCTAGTTTCCAATCTCTGTTCTTGTTAATAATTTAACAGTTTAAGAAGATGCTCTAAAAGTAATTTACTTCATTGTGTCTGCTTCTCCACAGTGAAACAGTTTCCAGGTTTGTTTGGTTTGGTTTTGTGGTGGTTTTTTTTCCCTAATTTTGAAGAATGGAAAAGGAAATGTGTCTATGCAGATTTCCCATAGAATCTGTCTTAAGAATTTAGAACTGCAAATACTGAAACATGTCAGTTAGGGATTATATAACAGAGAAAAATGAAGAAACCTGTTCCCTGCACTCTTTTCCTGTTCCTGTGTGTCAGCCTGGAGAGGCTGTAAGATGAAAGAAAGACATCCTGGTTAGCCAATGCTGTGTTAAATTGCCTCTGCATTTGCTGCTGAAGGTCATTGCAAATGAGGTTATTTGACCTGAAGAGGTATCTGATGGTAAAAAGACCTTTTCTTGCACAGTGCGGACATATATCCAAGTAGGTAACTGTGGTTGATACTGCACCCTCCCTCAGGGCTGACTTTGACAAGCTCCAGCACTCACCAGATACCTGCTTGGTCTCCGTAGGGTTTTACATAGCAGTTTCTGAGTAAAATTATACTGTTTCTGGGAAAACAACATGATCTATGTCCCTTTCAGCCACCACCTCATGTTTTTGAGTAATAGGGTCCTTTTTCCTGCTGCTGAGGCTTTCTGTTGCTCTCTCCTCTCTCCTCTCTCTTTTTTTATTCCTAGCTTTCTCCTTCATCCACCCTGCACCCCATGAACTTCTGTCTGCTCCCAGGGGTGCCACCCACCATTTTAATTCAGAAGTTAATAGCTTTCCAGCTGCCTGCAGGGTCATAGCCTAATTCTGCCTTAAGTCCTCCCAAAAAGCTGGTCACAGGGTGCTGGAGTATTACTTCTCCCTGTGCTGCCAGTCCTACACACAAAACTCAGGATTTAGGCTCCTCTGGAATTATGTCATTGAACTTGCTGCAGTATTAACTGCATCACTCAGCATGAGGCTGCAAGATTCCTTGTGACGTGCCACCACTGCTAATGCATTGACTGAAAATGTGAAAACCAGTGTTTTCAACCTGGACAGCCTGACACTCTATTGCACTGACCCAGGAAAAGCCTTGTCCCAACAGCCCGGCTAGCTTGAGGCTGAAGCTGAAATCAGGTCTCTTTCTTCTGCTCATTTTTCTTCGCATCGTCTTTCACTGTTCCATCTGAAAATACCTTTCTGCCTGTCCTTATACTTCTAACCTTTCTCTCCCCTTGTGGCTTGATTGCTGACTCCTCTAAGCATCGTACAACCATGCAGGCTGTCTAGTAAGGACACAGCCCCCTCCAGCAGCATCGCTGCCCAACAGTCCACCAACAGTCCACCACAAAACTGCTGTGCAGTTTTGGAGGAGCAGCTCTGCAGTAACAACCTTTACTGGCGGGTTTTTCAGCTCTGCTGCAGTTGCAGTCATGCCCATGGCTATGGGAAAGCAATGCCAAGTTTTAGCACTGTGGGTGATACTACCCTGCCTGTGCAGCCCTGTGGCATGTTAACACCTGTCCCTCATTGCCACCACATGGTTGCCTCCTAAGAAGTCCTGTCAGTGAGGGCAAAGCCAAAATGCAGCAGCAATGAACTATATGTGCAGTACTGCCCTCCAACCAAAGTCATCATTAACTGACTGGTAATTGGGGCAGGCTTTCACTGGATGGTAGAGGACTGAATGTGTCTAACTATTCTGCTACATTTTGGAAAGCAAAATAAAAGCAGTTTCTGACAAGGAAACTCATTGAACTCATTGAATTGAAACTCAGTTTCTGAGTTATTTTATGTTCTGGCTGGTAAAATAAAACATTAAAAATGCACAGAAAGAAATGAGGATACTGCTCCAAAAGACTGACTTTCACACAGAAAATGTGGATGTCTTCTTCCACTAACAACTATTATGCAGAACAACATTTTTCATGCCATACCAGATAGATAGAAAAATTTATTTTGAAAGGTTGAGTCAATAAAGTCCTAAAGAATGTAAAGGCCATTCTAGTATGTATTGTGCTTCAGCCAAGGGACCACATAAAATCTTTTGGGGTAAGTACCGCAAAAAATTTAAGATTTCTAATAAAACTCTGAAAACCATTTGAATATTAAGTTAATGGGTCCCATTTTCCTTTCAGCTGTGAACACTTGCATCAATGGCATTGCCCTGCTATGGCAGAGAAATAATTTGAGTGCAGTTTTTTTAATTATCATACAATGGAATGGAAGCAGCATTAGTTAAACCACAGAATCATAGCAAAACAAAACATATTGTAAGGCAGCTGGGTCAGTGCCAAATTAAAGCTAATGGTATTCTTTTTTATCCATCTACGAGGTGTCTCATCTAAATGATTGCTGTCTTTCTCCACATCAGAAGACCTTGCGACTCATACCCTTTTCCATTCTTAACCTCATAAATACTTTTTAATCCTTGGCTTCGTAGTTCATAAATAGTTGCTAATATGAACCTATTTGATACAACCTTTTAAAAATGTTTCAACTTGTACAAACTTTATACAAATCCCTCTGTAGGCTGCACAGAGTAAATAGTAGCTCAATGACTGTAATACCCTAAGGAAATCTGTGACTATAAAAAGTTCCTAAATTTATTCTTGGATGGGATACTCCAAAACATCCAAGTTGTCAGGGAACACATATTGCATCAATCTTGAAATAATAAGCCAGAGTTAGAAAATTCCATTTCTTGCCAAGGAAACTTTAAAATGGCTGTCTAAAAGCTATATACCTGCCCAAAGAAATACAACCCCAAATTTCTCTATATTTGTGTCTGTAATGTAGCAGTCAAATCACAGAAATGTATTTCTTGCAATAATGCATTTTGAGTAAATAGAGAAAATAAGCATATTTGTCATAGAATGAATCCAATAATTTGAAAAAAAAAAAAAGTTAAGTTACTTGGGCTACAGGAAAAGTCCAGTTTATTAACAAACATTTCCATTCCAACAAAATGTTGATTTCTCCTTTGTTTTTAATAATATATTTCTTTCTATGTTTACAATGGGGTGGGAGGTGGGGTGGGGGGTGGGTTTTTTGTTGTTGGTCTTGCCAGCACATACCTAGCAAAACAAAATCTCAGAAAATTCAAATTAATATATCTTATATAGCATTCCTTAGAATTAAATATAAATTCGAATATAAATAGATTTTACAAGTATAAATGAGTAATATATATACACATACACATATACAGCCAGGACATACATATAGAAACTGGCTGAACCCATGTGGGCCAGTATCAGAGATTAAAGTCACAATGTTGATGAAGAACAGCAATGAGGTGATTCCAAGAAGCACAGAAGAAATATGGAAGAAATGAGGGCAAAATCATGTCTTGCTCACCTTTTCGCCTGCTGCAATTTCTGTGGCAACTGGGAAGTCATGAGAACCTACAGGGACCAATACAATTCCCTGAGAAGTATTTGCAATAACACAGTTGACAGAGGAACCCGTTTTGATTAACATCTGTATGAAATGCTGATTTCAGTAGCAAGCACTGAAACCCATCAATGAGGAAAGAATTGCATCAAGGTTTAATTTTCTTTCCACCTTTTCCCACTGTCAGAGAATGTTAGCAATGAGTGCACACCAGTTTCTGCATCACGATGATGCGTTTTCAAAGGGTATTGGCTGTAGAACTCCTTGTTCAGCTGTGCAGGGCCACATCAAATCAAGCAAATGCTAGAGAGCTATATCGAGCACATAGGAACATCTGGGACCTGGAGCAAAGTGGGCCAGGGCTCTTCTTCTTTTCCTTCCCATCTTCATCTCTGTTGCGTAGGACCTTTCCTCTTCTCTGCATCTTGTCCCAGCAACGACCATGAAAGACTCAGGAAGGATCCCACTGAAATTAACTTCTAAATCATAGACTTCGGTGAGAGTCAAGTTAGACCTCAATGCAGAAAGGTGGAACAGCACACATCCATAAATCCTTATGTTTCTATGAAGTGTTGGACACAGAGCTTGGGGAACTCAATACTTTGATCTAGGCTGAGCACTCTCAGGTCCCACTGCCAGTTTGGGGCTGGGAGGGTTCACTCTGGAGCAGGCTGGCTCTGGCTGGATGATTACAGCCTGATGGAAACTTCAGTGTAGGGCCTGAAAAAAGATGTTCAGGGTCTGTTACAACAATTGTCATGTATAGAAATGCAAAATGGAAATTATATTAGTCTGGGTGGAAGCAGCCACTGGTGAACTATACCAAAAATGTGCTGCTGGTTCCTGTAACCAAACCTAATAGAGAAAGCCCAGGTCTGTTAGTGGAGATGTCCCTTTCTACATGGACCTTGTATCCCTGTTACAGGAGTGGTACTGATTCACTTCTAGGACTTTGGTTTTTTGTTCTTGGAACTTCTTTGCATCTTTTGCATTCATGCATCAAACATTGGTAAAAAATGTGCACTGCAGTCTGTTGAGTGCATCTTATGAGTTTTAAGAATTGTCTTCTGTATTCATACAGTAGACCTGTGTGAATATGAAAACGTGGCTCTGGCTATGGTCTGCTGGATTAATAAATGTCAATGTCTGTATGTTTTAGAAAGAGATTTATTCTGGCCCCTTGCTATAATTTTGTACTAGTTAAGAGGAGGAATCTTACACTACAAGAAAAAACTTCCATATGTTTCAAGTATGAGAAGAAATGATCTTTAAAAAACTATTCCTGTCATTAAATTACAAAACTTAAAAATGATGTTATAGCTCAGTGGTCTAAGGAAAGTTCTGGGAGTTGGGCAGTTCTGAAGCTTTTGCTTTTGGATCTGGCCAGGATGCTTTCATGGTCCTTGGTTTTAGCTACCCTAAAAATCCTTAGGCCCCTAGTCCAACTGTGCTGCACCTATGTAAGAATGACCACTTTTTACCCCAGACAGCACATTCAGAGGAAAACTCGTGTTTTTATTTTGGTAACTGGCTCTACTGTCAGCAGGCTGGTCTGACATACTTCTCAACAATTTGATTGTGAAAGCTGATACAAGAGAGCCAGCAGGAACACATGTCGGAGGCAGGGAAGATAAGAGGGACTTCACTTCCCACATGCATTTAGAACACTAGAGCACTTTTATAGCATCCTAATCTCCTGGCTTTAGATTTGCCACATTTGTTGGCAGGAGCAAGAGCTTGATTTTAACCAGCTGTGTAAAAGGCATGCCAACTCAAGTTTATTCATGTAAAATTCAAATAAAAGCTTTTATTTCCAATTTCCAAAACAGCATGTGTTTAAAAAAGGTGATGCTGGAGAAATGAAATAAAACTACCACTAGTCTGCATACCCCCAAGATCAATGCTCAGATGTCTGGGAGACAGTTGATGCTCCTCCTGACAGTCCATAGAGCACTTTAGAAAAGGGGCCAAATATCCTCTCAACACTGGTGATTCCCCATATGTGTTTCACTGTAAACTATCTTTATCCTTCCATTGAAACTTTAATTCAATATCAGTTTGTACATTAGAAGCCTGACACCAGCAGCTAGACAAGAGCGTGTTCATTCCTCTCATTACGGGCTTTTGGCTGAAGCCAGATGTGGTGGTGGTCCATGGTTCTGTGCAATAATAAATTTGGGGTGACTGCAATATGGAAGAAGGGAAATGGCAGATCTGGGGCTGACAGAGAAACAGCCTGGGGTCAGTCAGACTGTGGGGGTAATACAGTGACTCAAGCGAGTCTGCTTTAATGAGGCAGACTTGCGCTCTCCAGCTCACCTGCACACTGACATTGGGGTGCAGGATGAAACTGAGAGGTGGTGGGGTTTGGCCACCTAGCTTCATGGCCCTGTACTGCTTGGGCACCAGATTGTGCACATCTATCCATCTAGATGCTGTCAATTAAGTAATGCTGCTGCAAAAGGTCTTTGCGTGAGGTTTGCAAGAGCTCTTTCCCTGGGACCGCTTCCTACCAGTATTATTTGGATTGCTGCTGTTGCCAGCAGCTCTCACTTCACCTCTCTGCAAGAACGTAAGAGCTGATGCTCAGTGACAAGTATCTGACAAGAAATATGAGACCTCACAGCGATCTTCCTGGCCCTGTTTTGTAGAAAATGCTGAGGAGGCAAGCTCTAAAGAGGGGCAGTCAGGCCCTCTAAAACCTTACAGGCCTGAGTGTGGGCTTTGCTGCTTCACAACAAGCACTGCACCACACAACATATTGGCCTGAGTGATGTGAATGCTGTAAGGGGATCTAAGATCCATAAAATGACAATCACAGCTCAAGACAGTGGGCTACATTTTGCATTTCAGCTTCTACAGTGCAAGTCCTTAACTTCATGGATAGCCAAATGTCATACCTCCTCCTGTGCCTGTTGCACAGACAAGATGAAAATTAAGAGGAAAACTTCCTTGTTTAAGACACTAACTAAAGGAAAGTAGTATTAGACTGAAAGCCAGAATTTCTAAGAATAGTTGTTCCAAAGACTGTTGCTAATATTTCCACAAGGCACCACTGTCATTACTGAGCGTGCTTCACATTCTTCTGCCAGAAAAGAGAACCCAGGTCTCTAAAATGACAGACCTTAGTCAAATCCCTCTGCATGCCAAATTGCAATTCCTGATTACATGATCTGCAACCCCAAATCTAATCTCTAGGCAGAGAATATAACCAAGGTATCCTGACACCCAACATTACACACAGCTCCCCCAACAGCCGATTTTCCTCTAGGATGCAGCATATGTTCTGTGAGTCTCTCAGGACTGTTCTGTGTGCTGCATAACCACCTAGGTGCTCCTCCATGTGGCATCTATCCACATATCTCCAAGTCCATTACTCCCATTGAATGAAGCCGAACTGCATGGGCCTTGGAAATCAAGCTGTTCATTTTTTTCCACAGAGGAATAGTCCCTAACTTGAAGTAAAACTTCTTCATGTCTGGATTTAGACTAAGAACTTCATTCAGCAGTGCTGTTATATCATCTTTTACCCAAATCTCCTTATCCTGGTGCATCTACATGGCCAGTCTGCACTCAGTGGATGCTCACCGATTTCCTCTGCAGCTCTTCAGGATGAGGGGTGCTAAGCTGTGCTCTCTGCCAAGTCTTTCTACAGTCACTGGGGACACAGAGGTTCCTGTCTTTCACTGTCCTTTAGCTAGCATCATTTCTTAAAATTGAAGGTAGAGAAAAAATACAGTAGGTGTAACTGTGGTGCAAAGTTACTGCAAATACACAAGTTAGCTTCTGGAGTCATTTGCACCAGACACCACACATGAAGCTGCAGCAAGGCTGGCAGACCTCTGTTCAGATCAATGAAAGCAGCACACAGCTGCTTGTTTGGGCCTGAGTACCGTGAGGCACTGAGAGAAGGGTCCGAAGTTACATATCCCCAAATCCTCAGTGACAGAGTGCTCTGGTGTGAGTTAAATAGTTTCAGCTGAAAGACAGCTTTGACAATAAATTTCATTGCTTTCATGGATCTAAAATAAATCAGGCTTTCTACTGTACCCTTTAATGTAACTTTAATGCACTTTTTGTGCATTAATTCCCTTTAGGTCCAGCCCTTGTCATTAATATTGTCTACTGGCAAACAAAGAAGTATTCCTTAGAAGAGAACGTTGCCAGCTGATGAAAATGTTTGACTTGCCTTTGTGTTGCCAAGCAGTTTTATTTGTATTTTTCAAGGACATTTGAACAAACAAAAGTATATTTCTGCAAATTGAATTTTATAGCCAGTATCCCTGCTTGCAGTCTTGCACTGTTAACCATTAGCTTCAATGTCTATAATTAAAAATTGCAGGAAGTATGTCAGGACTAATAGCTGCTAATTTTCTTTAATAAGTTCTGAACACTGATCAATGAAAGCTTCAGAGAACTGTCTTTCCCTATGTTTTGTTTTGCTTAGTGCCAGGTTTTGTCTGAGAACCTTGTTCAGCTTATCACACACATTGGTGTTTATAGTAACTGTATTGGCACTGACTAGATATAGGCAGCATTTCAGAGTCTTGTGTCTGTGCTGGTTCAGTGTACAATACTTGTACCTTTCTTGTACCTTTCACAAATTTTGAGGCTGGGCTTCTGGGAGCTGATTACAGCAGAATGTTAGAAAGGCTGTCCTCCACACACATGTTCAGAAGCAATAGATGGCACCTGCAAGACTGAACCAGCACACATCTGCTCAGAAAGGAGAAAAACATCCCCCAATTAGAAAGGAGCTGCCATTGGTTACAAGTGGAACATTTTCCAAATGCTATGTATGGCCAACAGGCACACATACATACACACACACACATGTTTAAATAGGGGAAGTTGTACGTTTAAGAAAGACTGTTGACACAGAAAAGTGAGCCATCTTCTTCTTTTTAGGCATCCAGAAGCTGGAAGAGGCACCCAACCTGTCTGCATCAGGTCATGGGGAGAAGCAAGCAGCCCTGGTGAGGCTCAGCATGCCCAGCAGGACAAGGAGAGCAAACAGTCATTAAAGTCTAAAGGCAGAATGGGTGACACGGTTAGGAGTCGGGGAGGGACGGGAAAGGCTAATGCCTAGTCCTCCTCTAAATATTGTTTATGCATTTTATGCACTGGTTACATTAAATAAATAAATAGTGATAGAAGACTAATAGGAATGCAAGGTGTTCTTATTAGAGACCATGCCCTCCCTATAAGTGTTGACTATGGTAACCCCCTCTCCTCAGCCTTTGGCCAAAAGGAGCCTAGGCTGTAGTAAGGCTTACTTCTCAAAAGGAATGGATCCTCTAAGGCAGAAGTGGAAACTAAAATTGGGTCTTGGGGAAAGAACTAATCATTCCGCTAGGACAGAGAAGATAAAGGAACAACTCCCTCCTCCAGCTGTTTTATGAAATAGAAGCTGCCTTTATGTGTATGTGGAAACCACCTGTATAGGCTTGGGTCAGAAGTTTGGAGAAAATCTGCTGGGTATTATCCCTGGAGGTCCCAGGGACTGTGCAACTGCAAGGACTCTCTGGAAACCACCGTGGCCTTAATCAGAGCAGGGTCATCTTCAGAGTTAGATCCAACTAATTAAACCCTGTCACAATAGAAATGAAATGGTCTTCTGCATATGTAGAACTTCTAGGAGGATTTTAAAGTTAAAAATATTAAAAAATAGGTTGAGACAACAATCATTGTGGTGAATCAGAAAGCATCTCCTGTTACCAGGAGAAAAGATCTCTTTGTATTATAAAAGCTTTATCATCCTTACATTTGATCTGCTTCAGAAGCACCTGTCCAAACACTGCTTGTCTTGCTCAGGCATGTGAACTCCTCTCACAGACACTTCAAGCTCTTCATGAGTTAAATGAGAATATGGTCGATAAAATAGTCCCCACAGAGCTGCTGCTCTCTACCGGAGGGTTCAGTGTTGCTTCAGGGTTAACTTTGTTCTGTCCAGCAAGGACAGGCTGGCGAGCAGAGCTCAGAGGGGGCAGGTGTGAAAGAGACAGAGCTGAGTGCTTCGAGCTGGGGACATGGAAGTTGAAGGTGGGTGGTGACAGAGGCAGACAAGACAGCAAGGCCGGTGCTGCCGGTAGAGGCTCCTCGGTGCTCGCTGGCTACTTAGTAGTTAACAGACACATGCTGGCTTATGCCACGTTTGTCTTTTGGTTTAAATGACTTCTGTCATTCCCTGACAAACAACTTCTGTAACTGTCCTGACAGAGAGGCGTCCCAGATGGATGAGATGACAGATGTGGGTGTGATGGAGGTTTAACCGCTATGGCCAGATGTTAACAGGCCCTGGCACAAGGCACAGGAGTAGCTGCACAGGACCACATCTAGTTCTCATCTCCTTGGATAATCCAACTTTCATGGTCCTGGGAAGGGTTCCTGTTGCCGCAGGTTGTGCCTGGGACCCCCAAGTCCTCAGGTGTACCCAGGTGACTGGAGGAGTGGTGAAAGGAACAACCAAGGGCCTGACTCTCAAAGAACTGCATGTGTGCCCTGATGGTGAGCAGGCTGAGCACCTCTGATGGACAGGAAACAAACTGAAGGTGACAAGATGCTGCACCTGTGAAAAGGGAGCTTGGTTTGCATGTGTGATCAAGTTATTTCCCTGGGTCACTTCACTGGCAGCAAGAGAAATCCTGTCAGGGTCATCAGATTGACTGCTGAGGCAAGGAGCTCACATCTGAAAAGTTTCAGCAGCTGAAACAGGTAAACTGCACAAAGGACAGGAGGTTTGGCTGGTCCTGGAGTGAAGTATGCACTGCCTTGTTGGGGATTCTGCACGTGGCTACAGACCCAGCATCTGCATCCACCCACATGGATATGCGTATCAAACACAGTTAATGTTAGATAACAGCAAAGCTTAATGAGTTTTCCACACTTCTCTTGAAAGCATTTGCATTTTTTAAGTCAATTTCCCATTTCTTCATGAAAAATTTTCAGAACCTGTGTTCTTGTGTTAAGCTGCAGGTTTCTATGTAAGTTCAAGGTAATGATTGAACTTGCTATGTCTGCCAGCTGTGTTGTTGCGGTATCTACAGAGAAACATCGAAGTCTGTTAGTTTGGGACTCACAAAAAGTAATTCATTATGCATAATGGTGGTGTTGGCAGCGCATGCCAAATGGTTAAATCTAATGTAGCATACAGTTTCATTAAGGCACAACAAAATTAATCTATCCTTTCCCACCAGGAGGTTTAAACAAAAGCAATGGGGAAGGAGATGCATGTAAAAAGCAGCAATTCATTAATGAAATAAAGACATGTAAAATAATTAAGCTTATAACAATAGATTAGAGGACTAAATTAACCCTTTCATTTTCCTGTGCCATATGCACAAGTCAGAACTCTAGTGTTGGGTGTTACTATGTAAATGAAATCTTAAGCATCTTCTGTTTTTCTTCCAGGGAAGAGATGCATAAGCAGATCAAAACAAAGCCACTAATTCCTTTTAATAACTTGATTTGGGTTTGCAGAAACTGCTCATGGTGACTATTTGCATTCAAAGTCAGTGACTTGACTTCGGATCTCCAGTAGAAAATTGAAAATGGAAGAGTTAACTTAAAGAATCAGGGAGAAAGAGCTGACAGTAAAGTGGTGTACGATAACGTGTGTAATTAATAATACCAAAACTAAGGGACCAATCTAAATCAATGGAGGGATGAGGCTTTCTATTGCCTGACAAGTAATGATAGTTAAAAAAGGCAATTGTCTTTCCTTAATACTCCTGTGTCCCCAGCAACAGGGAAGAATTTTTTAAAGATCAGTGTGTCTAAACAGTGTAAATGCTGCTTGCTTAAAGGTGTAAATGAAAGAGAAATGTTTAAAAATACACTACATTTATTCAGGATAAGAAAATCCCCAAATGCACAGACCTTTGAATTAACCAAGTAATCAAGAAATTCCTTGGCCTTCTCTACTTTAATTTTCTAATTTAGCTGAGCACAGCAGGAGCTTTCCCTATGCTTTCTGTTTACTTCTCTCAGCTCTGTTCCCAAGGGAAGTAAGCCTCCTAAGCGCCCAGCAGTGCTTAGGGGACAAGGCGCGTTCAGGGCACAGGGAAGCTTTTGGGGGAGCTCTGCAATGACTTCAAGCCTGGGGAGCATGGGACTCCCACCCCCAGGGCTCTCTGATGGATCGCACCAGTCTGTGGAGCTGGAGTCTGATCTGCACGTAGCATTGCCTGGGTGTGAGTAATGAAGCGTAGATGTCACGTGCTAATATTTTGCCCGACTGAGCACCTAAAGCTGGAATTGCCAGCACTTTGAAATGCATGTGAAAGTCCACAGGAGCTAGCAAGTGTATAAGGCAACATGTATAAGCCTTATAATAAACCTCAATATGTATGTCAGGAACCCAGTATTTCTCTCCACTAGACTCTGCCAGCATCTAGAGTGAGGAAAAGAATTTGCAGGCAGCAAATACAGTAGTATGCCAAGAGGTACCCTTGTAAGTAACGTGAATTTATGGCCCCAAGGGAAGTATATCACGCCAAACTTAGCAGCAAATCCGTACCCCAAAAGGGAAGGGGGATTCAGTAGGCTTTGGGCAAGCAATCACAACAGCAGAGCAAGTGGCTGCATCCAGCACCTTGCCATTGCAGACCGGAGCAGCAATGCAGGGCACACCGTAGGTCAGGTAGGTATGGGTGGTAAGTATCTGAAATGAGGCATTGCGTGTAAGGTTTTCTATTAATGCTGGTTAATTACTGCTAGTCATGACCGAAGAAAGAAAATGTAGGCAGCTACACTTTTAAAAGGCTTTGGTCTGACCCAGCTGGAGCTAATTATCCTCTTCAGGAGCCTCTGTGCTGATCACTTCTAACTCAGCCTGTGGCTCTGAGAGATTCCTGGGCAGAGGAGTGGCACAAAGACAGGGAAAACTGACAGACTTGATCCAGACTGGGCTAAGCTGACATCTCCTTTTTGAATTGCTCTTTTCACACCAGGATTTCCCTTACGTTTCCTACAACCACAGCCATTTTAGGGGGCTGATTCTCCTTAATCTGGTGCCCTTCTACCCTCACTGATTTCAAGGGAGATATATAACTTCAAGTGCCTAGATACTGATGCCTAATGTAGGAGACAAGGGCACATTGATTTTATTGGGGCAGCGTTATCTTGGGAGACAGTAACATAGCTCCACTGACATCTCTAAGAGAAGAAGGGCAGTATGGCAGGTATCCTCATTATTAAATGGGTCTTGTTTAGTGAAATTGGTGCACCTCTTTCTGTCCTGGCCATTCTCTTATCAAGTTGTCTAAGTGAGATATATCCATATACTCGATGAATTGGCTTTGGTGATACTGTTTCAGAGTTAGCTGACACGCATTAAAATGAATGGAGTCCAGTGTAATTCCTTAGGTACTCACTATGTTCATTGTTACTGATTAAACAGGTATTTTAAAGATAAATGTGAAGAAAATATTTTTATTTTATTTTTTTAAAATTTTATTTATAAAGTGGTGGTGACATGTCACTGAACTGGCTCTATGCCCTCTGTATAACTCATTAAACTAAGTGGGCACTCCATAGCTGGTGACTGGAAGACTCTTGAACCTAGAGGTAAGTATTTCTAGTTCATGGCTGGCAGCCAGAAGTCCTCTTTGTCTGGAAAGCTTTATAGATCTAAGCCATTCTTAATTTTTAAGGATACCACTCATCTTAACCTCCTATTTGCAAAGATTTGCCAAGATATTTCTGCTATATCATAGATAATGGTGACACTCAGGTGAAGATGCCCTATTTTAGAATAAAATAGTCTTATGGAGATAAGCCAGGGGCTTCTGAAGTAATAGAAGCCAACAGGGGAACACCAGTGAAATATCTCAAAGGCATTAAGGTGTGTTCCTCTTACAAGGTGACACAACTGAAAGCCCAGATGAAGTGAATTGCCTTTACACCGATGTATGCAGCATGGGCAACAAACAGGAGGAGCTGGAAGCCACTATGCCACTAGAAAGCTATGACCTGGTTGCCATTACAGAAATTTGGTGGGATGAATCCCGTGACTGGACCACAGCTACTGAAAGATCCAGGCTGTTCAGAAAGGACAGGCAAGGAAGGATGCTTTACATTAAGAAATGGATAGAGAGTGAAGAGTTGTTTCTGAGGAATAGCTATGAGCAGGTTGGAAGCTTATGGGTAAGTATTAGAGGCTGAGACAACAAAGGGAACCTTGTGGTTGGTGTCTGCTACAGACCATCTGATCAAGGTGAGCTTATTGATGAAGCCTTCTTACTTCAGCAACAGGAGGCATTGTGCTTACAGGCTCTCATCTTGCTGAGGGACTTCAACCACCCCAGCATCTGCTGGAAAAGTAGCACAGCAAGCTGTAGGCAATCCAGGAGACTCCTGGAATGCCTGGAAAATATCTTTTTAAGCCAGGTAAAAGAAGCCCTAGCAGAAGGGATGTGATACTGGGCCTAATGGTCACCACCAAGTGAGCCAGTGGGTGGCGACAAGATTGGAGGCAGCCTGGGCTGCAATGGTCATGCACTGGTGGAGTCTGCAGTCAGGTGAAGAGTAAAGTCAGAACCCTGAATTTTAGGAAAGCAAACTTCTAGCTGTTGAAGGAGTTAGTCAACAGGATTTCCTGGTAAACTGACCTCAGAGACAAGGGCTGGCAGATCAGAGCTGACAGGTCTTCAAGGACAGTTTCCAAAAAGTGCTAAAGCTCTCAATCTGCAGGTGTAAGAAATCCAGAAAGGAAGATAAGAGACCAGGCATGGATGAGTCAAGACCTGCTGGTCAAATTGAAGGGCAAGAATGCAGTGGAAGCAGGGACAGATAGGTATCCTGGGAAGAGTATAAGGATGTTGCTTGGTTGTGTAGGGATGGGGTCAGGAAGGACAAGGAGCAAATGGAATTGAACTTGGCAAGGGACAAAAAGATAATAAGGAGGGCTTCTACAGGTATTTCAGCCAGAAAAGGCAGGTCAAAGGAAGTGTACCCCCCATGGTGAACACTACTGGCAATCTGGTAACAAAAGACGCAGAAAAGGCTGAGGTACTCAACAACTGTCTTGCCTCAGTCTTCACTGGCAACCTCTTTTCCCACATCTTTCAAGTGGACAGACCACATAGGCCAGGACTGGAGGAGTAAAGTCCCTCCCACTGTAAGAGAAGGTCAGGCTTGTGACCACCTGAGGAACCCGAGCATTCGGAATTCTATGGGTCCTGACAGGATGCAGCCCAAGATCCTGAGGGAACTGGCTGCTGTTGTTGCCAAGCCACTCTCCATGATATTTGAAAAGTCACAGCAGTCAGGCAAGGACGCCAGTGACTGGAAACATGACACCCATTTTTAAAAAGGGTAGAAAAGACGACCCAGGGAACTACTGACCTGTCAGCCTCACCTCTGTGCCTGGGAAGATCATGGAACAGATCCTCCTAGAAGCTATGCCAAGGCATGTGAAGGACAGGGAGGTGACTTGAGACAACCAGCATGGCTTCACCAAGGGTAAGCCTTGCCTGCCCAACCTAGTGGCCCTTCTACAGTGGAGTGACTGTATCAATGGGCAAGGGAAGGGCTATGGCCATCATCTGTCTGGGCTTCTGTAAGCCGTTTAACACAGTCCTCCACAACATCCTTCTCTAGGTTGGAGAGATATTTTTTTTTTTAGAGTGACTGGTGGATAAGGAATTGGCTGCATGGTTGCATCCAGACAGTAGTGGTCAATGGCTCAACATCTGGATGGAGATCAGTGACGAGTGGTCTGTATTGAGACCAGTACTGTTTAATATCTTTATCAGTGACACAAACAGTGGGATCGAGTGCACCTTCAACAGGTTTGCAGATGACACCAAGCTGAGTCATGAGGTTGGTACAGCTAGGGGACAGGATGCCATTCAGAGACACCTGGATAAGCTCAAGAAGCAGGCCCATGTGAGCCTCAGGATGTTCAACAAAGCCGAGTGCAAGGTCCTGCACCTGGGTCAGGGCAACTCCTGGTATCAGTGCAGGCTGGGGGATCAAGAGCAACCCTGTGGAGAAGGACTTGGGGGTACTGGTGGATGAAAAACTGGACACAAGCCAGCAATGTGCACTTGCAGCACAGAAAGGCAACCAGATCTTGGGCTGCATTAAAAGAAGCGTGGCCAGCAGGTTGAGGGAGGTGAGTCTGCCCCTCTATTCCACTCTGGTGAGACCCCACCTGCAATACTGTGTCCAGCTCTGGAGTCCTCAGCACAGCAAAGACATGGACCTGTTGGAGCAGGTCCAGAGGAGGACCACAAAAATGATCAGGGGGATGGAACACCTCTCCTATAAGGAATGGCTGAAAGAGTTGGGTTTGTTCAGCCTGAAGAATAAAAGGCTCTGGGGACACCTTATTACAGCCTTTCAGTACATAAAGGGAACTTATAAGAAAGATGGGGACAGACTTTTTAGTGAGGCCTGTAGTGATAGGACAAGTGGTAATGGTTTTAAATTGAAAAAGAGTTGATTCAGACTAGATAAAAGGAATAAATTTACAATGAGGGTGGTGAGACACTGGAACAGGTTTCCCAGAGAGGTAGTAAATGTCCCAACCCTGGAAACATTTGAAGTCAGATTGGACAGGGGTTTGAGCAACCTGATCTGGTTGAAGATGTCCCTGCTCATTACAGAGGGATTGGACTAGATGTGCTTTGAAAGTCCCTTCCAAATCAAACAACTCTATACTTATATGATTCTAAGGTCCCACATAGCTGCAAGACTTCTCTTTCTCCTCTACAACCATGAGCAGACCCTGTCTGCACTACCCTTTGCTGCTTCATGTTTCATATCCTACCACCAGTTCATTTCAGCTCCCCATCCCAAGTATTCCACTCTCCTCGCAGTGCTGGTCCTGGTACGGCAGTGATTTGGCTGTTGGTTTCAGCAGGAGTAGGACCAGGAGCAGCATCAGTCATATGTTATATATCATCTGTCCTCCTTGTTCATGCATCTACAAAGTCCTGGTTCCTAGTGCTGATGACTCCTCACGTACAGTCGGCTTCTCAGTAAACTCCCATGTTTGGCTATGTCTCTAAATAAAGGAGGAAAGTAAAATATGTAAGAGAGCATTTCTGTGGAAACTTCTGGATTTCCACTTTCACATATCATTACCACGGCAAAGAAAAAAGAACCCAGAGTGACTGTCAAATTCACTTGAGTCTTCAAGGCGAGGACTGAGGGAAGACAGTGTTTTATTTGTACACGGAGCAAATCACATCTGGGCGATGGTGGGACATGATAAACCTGGCAGCCAGTGATGCTATTCTCAGTGTTCCAATTTGGAAGAAATCCCTGAGCAACTGAGTCCCCAGCCAAATGAAGGTGGTGTACGGGGCTGCTAAGCAGACACAGAAGAGTTTGTTGTCCTTTTTCCCTGTTGGAGCCAAAGCAGCAAGACATAGTTTACAGCAGGCTATGGACTGTCACAAAAGATGAGTCTTGCCATGCTGACCCAGTGCTGTAGTACCCACCAGGGAGATCTGGTGTGTCCTTTCCATTGAGAGGTGAAGACAAGTGGGAAACTAGTGACCATCCAAGCCAATATGTGTGAGGGTGTTTGGAGGCCACTTTAGACTCTGGTTGCTCAGTAAAGCAAAGGAGCCAGAGGCTGAGCCTTTGTCCCTAAATCTACTTCAAAATCACGAGTTACCAGCTGGCAGATGATTATAGTGTATGGCCTTTCTTCCATCAAAGTAATGGAACTTTTGAAATGAATTAATAGAATCCTGAAAAATTCCCGGAGCCTTGTTTTATTTTTAAATTAACACATTTTTCAGTGAAATTGGAGATACAGGCCTGAATATTGCCCTCAGTTATAGTCACACATCCCCACTGAAGACAGCTGATTTCCCTGCTAACTGATGGCAGAATATGACATGCAAGGATCTGTATGTTCCCTCTCTGTAAGATGGAAAAAGTCTGCAAAAATGGACATTTTTTATTTCTTCGTATAAAGGATAAGTGACTCATTCAATTCTTCTTGAAACTATTTTCTATTTACTGTTTTATATAGTTATTCTGGGCATCAGTGTCCTCAACAGTTACACAAAAGCTACACTTGCCAAAACCTGTCAATTATTGCTTCAGTCACAACTTGCACAGTTACTGAGACAGCAGTAGAGGAAGAAAAAAAAATTAAACTAATTTGGATGTCAGAATTTCACAGTAGAAACCTATCTCTGGTGATATCAGTGTCACCATTTCAAGCAATACTGTGTAAGAGTGGTTTGCAAGAAATCCTGGGTGAGCAGCTTATGCTACAAGGGAGGGTAGTGTTAGGTGTCATCACCTGGCTGACAGCAGGGAAGGGATGTTGCAGATGAGTAGCATTGGAACTAAGGAAAACAAGTAAAAAAGCACATCACAAGTCTCTTGACATGTGGGTGGCTAGACTGGTCAACTCAAAAAAAAAGCCATGTGTTGCTTAACTTGAACTCTCTGGTGTAAAGATATCTGTGTTGTTGGCCAACACCCAGAGTCAACCACACAAGAAGCAGAATGCCTGGTCTTTGACCACTTTGAGGAGTGATGGATCTGGCAAAGCCATTGCTGCAGACAGCATGAGCAGCCAGATCCGAGGAAAGAAGGCTGATATGCACACAGAGGTGCATGCATCCCTGTGTGGTCCAGCTGTGAAGCCCAGGGCCAGGACCAGGACCAGGACACGGTCGCCATTGAGGATCCTCATGACCTGTTCAGTACATGTGTGGGAGAGTGTGCTCTCCTGGAAATGGTACAAATCCCAGAAAGTTGACACCAGTGATGGGGTGCAGATGGTGTAAATGAGGTTGTAAACTGATCTCAAGGTGGTACCTCTTTTCTACATATATATTTTCAACTTGCTCAGGGAACTTTTTATCCTGAAACTATAGGAAAATGCTTTAGTACCATCATAATGAGTTTCTCTTTGCACTCCTCTGTCATTTCAGTTTCATGCACTCTTTGGACTGCAGTACCTGCAGCTGGTCGGTTACAGGCCAAATCAGAGAATAAACACTATAATGCAGAAAAAGAGAGTCTGTTTTTACTCATGTTGCTTTAAATCAATGCTTCTCCTAGTCAGACAGTCAGCCTCAGGTTAGATCTAGAGCTGGGATGAAGTTGGAGGTTGGGTGGGCACAGCAAGGTCCCATGCCTGCTATGCCGCTGCTGCAGGCTGCAAAATCCCCCAGCCAGCAGCAGCCCTGCCTGGGTTGCCTTTGGACATGCTTCCCCTCTTTCCCTGCCTCCTGAAGACCCCATACAGACAAAAACATCTCTCTCTGTGTTGCTTTGTTTTCTAGCTGCAGAGTTACATCTGAAAGCTGTCACTAACAGCCTTTCCCCTGCAGTAGGTAAGGAACTGCACAGGACCAGAAGAACAGTGAAGTAAAATGAACGTATGCACAGCCTTAAGTAGGAGATAAATACAGGGCACATCACATAGGTATATGTAGAATTGTACAGAACAGAGACAGTGGGTTGTGTTGACATTGATAATGTGCAGTTTTGGCCTTGCTTTGATGATGTGCAGCTGAGATCCTGCAGCAAAGAGTTAAATAACTTTAAGGGAGTATGAGAAAGAACTAGGAAGAGACAGAAGCAAAGGAGGAATGTGATCTCACCTCTAGAAGATAAGGAAACAGCATGAACAGTAGAGAGTAGCCTATAGTGAACAGCGCTAAGGAAAGTGTTGTATGAATTTGCCTGATCACTCAAACTATTCATAAGCAGCTTACTGAGTTCAGAAAAAATGTACAGGCCATAAAGATTGAGAATGGGTTAACAGACTGGCTACAGAGTTTAGGAATTACTGGATGGTTAAAAGATTTGTTTCTGCATGGGATAACGGTATTAATTGCCATTGTAATATTTTTAATGATATTGGGCTGTGTGTGGAATTGCTTGATGAGAGTTATGAACCGCATAATAAATAGGGTCTGGATCACTCAAAAACAAAAAAAGGGGATTTGTTGAGTGGCTGGAAGAAAATGGGCATATTATCAGCAATCCAGACCAAGTAACTTTGTTGTAATAGCAGGCCGAGCAGGTCGAGCAGGATGAGCAGGACGAGGCTGTAACAAGCTGCAGGTGTTGTGAAGGACATATGCAAGGCCAAGGGAGGCAAAGAAACTGTATTCACAGAGAAATAAGAGAATTGGACAGAAAGATGAGAAAACCCAGGATGCCTGCACAAGGCCGGAGCAGCGTATGGGCACCACACCTGGACCAGTCATAAGGGAGGTGGAAGCGTGTGAACAAGTAGTTTTAACCTGTCACCTTTTACATAACAAAGCCTGCGTAGCATGTGTATTTTCAGCTGGGGGTATAAACTGAGTGGATCTATTAATAGCACCTGTAGAGTATAAATTGCCATGAGTCTATTAATAAAGTGGCACTAACTTGGTCACATTGGTCGTATAAGTTGTGTCCGAGCCTTCTGAGTCAACAGGTATATACCTCTAGCTTACTGAGATGCTTACACGTTTAAAAGTCTAAAGAATAATAAAACTTTTCAAACAGCTGTTTACGGAAGAATAAAGCCTTTCTAGAAAGACTCCCAACTGGTAACCAGGCCCAAAACAACACACATGAAGGAACTCGCAGCCATCCACTGTTTGGGTAACAGCATGAAGTAATAAAACTCAACCAGTAAAATAATCTGCAAGTCTTTGTCCTCAAGGAAAGAGTGCTATGGATGTGGGCCAGGGAAATACTGTAAGATTTACCACTATGAATAAATAAAATTCACAAATCTAACAGTTGTAAGGCACTTCACTTGCTTTTACCTTACATTGTAACACATCTTCTTTTATTGTCTTCCTATTTTTATTGCCTGAAATGTTTCCAGGGAGAGAAGATAAATGTTGATCAGAGCAAGACTGGTAGTGTTAACATTCTTTCAAGTGTAATATAAAGAATATGTCAATCTCTTCAACACATGATTTTTCTTAAATGGACAACATATGGTTATTTTTTCAAGTTAGAAAAGGAAGACTGTTTAACTTTCCAAGGTGCATTTTTTAGTCCTGAATTCAAGAGAACAGTTTCAGTAGACCCAGACTTTTATTTTATTGAATAATTATCTGTCCAGAAAATAAAACAGGTATTTCTGGAAAGATTTAATTATGCAATGAATCTATATATACTCAATCAATTAAGTGATTCTTTTAAATATTTTGCCAGAGCAGGTCAGATAGTTCAGTAGCATTCAGGATTAAGGGTCACATCTTCTGACCAGCAGTGGGTCAGAACTAGTACAGGTGTTCAAGTAGACGTGATGTATCTGGGAACTGAGGTCAGCATTTCAGCCCTTTCACAAAAAAGTAGGAAAAAGAACACCTGCATTACAAAAGATAATGCTGAAAACACTTTGCCTTTCCAATTTCCTTTGATAAACTGGGAAGCAGCAAGTAGTAAATGGACAGTAGGCATGCTTCATACTCCTCCAAGGAATTTATGACCAGCAAAATGGTACTGGAGATACTTTGCTTTTACAAATAAGCCACTTCAGAAATTAACTCCATTTAAAGTCCCTATCTGGAGTTTGGTTACTGCATAACTATAGAATGAAATAACCGTTACTGCTGCTGGAAGTTTTGTAAATACAGACTTGCTCCAAACCTTTCCTGCTAGCAGAGATGGGCAGGTGCTGCTCAGAAGAGACTTCCCACTCCTGCCCCACTACATGCATTGTTGTGCAGGAACCAACCTCGCAAGAGCTATTACCCAGCGTCAGATAGGTCCTTTGGCACAACTAGGATGTCCAATATGCAGCAAGAGAAGATGGGCTGACACAGACATCTTCTCATTAAACTTGCTCTCCTCTCATTTAGTGGCAGATAGTTCTCCCTGGTTTCAGTGGAAACAGGTCTTCCCTATAAATCATCTCAGTGAGAATGATTTTTTAAATGGTTTCAAAGATTCCTGTTTCATTTACACTTAGCCAGCCCATCTCAATAGCTCTGTAAGCTGTTGTTAAAAGCACTGCAATTTTCCTATAAATTCAGTAAGGAGCCCTGGGAAGGATGGCTGCAAACAGCAAGGGCATGCTCCCAAGTATCAGTCTGGCATGGAGCTGAACACCGGGCTTCACTTACGATACTGTCTAAGGCTTCTGGTAAATCACCCAACAAGGCTTTGCTGTCCCACTTTGCCTCCTGGTGCTTGCTGACCATGCATGGTAGGAGATTTTTGGGACACTGAACATGTGAGCTGGTAGGCAGAAGATTTTTTTTTATTACAGATTCCAACATGTTGACCCCCAAAATGCAAAAGGAGCTACACAATATAACCTCAGCTGTAACCCCCTGCTTTAGTCAAATCCTCCACCAAAGCCTCACAAAGGAAAAGGGAGATGTAAGCCCATCAGTGCCCTGACTCAAGGCTCATCCCATAGTAGCATGACTCTCCCCGGTTTCGCTCCAGCTGCCCAAAGAGCAGCACCATGGTGCAGAGCTGGCTGGGAGTCTCTGTCACAACACAGCTGCAAGTCCGTATAGGGACATGCTCTACAGGCTGGTGGTCCTTCCATCACAGCTTTCTCTGGTATTATTATGGAACAAGATAAAATAAAATCATCTGTGTCATGTCAAATAGTTGACCATGTTGCTGGATGGATGCATTTCCAAAGATAGCATCCACCAGCAATAACAAAAATGACATTGTCACCCTGTATTCTGGGCTATCTTTCCTCTTCCAGAAGGCCCAACATGCAGCTTTAACAGGCTGCAGCATGGACAGTTACTCAGGGTAGCACCTTACTGGTTTTACTACTGAAACATTTCTAAGCCCATGGAAATCCCCATTCATCTCTAGTAGAGACTATAGCAACAATCAAGCCGTAGACAAGCTGCAGGAGGACTGAGACAGTCACAGAGAATTAAAATCTTTGTGGTTTTCCATATAACCATCATCATAGTCAAATAAGAATAGAAATAAGAATGAGATCATCTGGGACTCAAATCTTAGCAATTTACTTGAGACAGTTCCACAGGGAGCATAGAGGACAAAGGCATCAGAGACATGGATTTGCCTAACTTTAATAAATACAGACATTTCCCAGCTGATTTTAAAATTAAGCTGGAAAGGGTTCATTGCTTTATTCCCTTGTTCTCCCACTACCACCTTTTTTTCTCCCTTTCATTTTATTTAGACACCTTTTCTCCTGTTCTAGGCCTTACAAAAGAGATCCAGAAGTGATCCCCACTGCTTTCCTTACAGTGCATCCTAAACAGATCTGTGACACATCTTTAGACCTGGAGCCATCCTACACAGGATGTTATTGTCACCCTCAGAATCACACCTCTTGTGTGATCTCCTCTTTGGTTAAGATGAGCACCCTAATACAGCAGCTGCTACGCTCCTGAGTCTTGTCTAACAGGGACTATGGTGCACGTGTGGCAGTGTTTCCACCTCCATTCTCCTGCTCTCCTGAGCTCAAGTTTTGGTACATACTGCACATGCTGCAGAGATGTTCTCTAATTCACTGATGGTCTGCAGCCTTTCCAAGTGAGCATGGGTAAATCTGCAAATCTCTGCAAAACCCAGGCAAAATTCTCAGCTTCACATGAATTATATCAAATTCACATTATATGAAATCAGCTGGCCTTGAT
Organism: Falco peregrinus; assembly: GCF_023634155.1. Lineage (NCBI taxonomy): Eukaryota > Metazoa > Chordata > Aves > Falconiformes > Falconidae > Falco > Falco peregrinus. The sequence continues at coordinate 63,460,541 of NC_073739.1, forward strand.
AGTTTTGGTTCAGGTCTTAGCTTTTCCACTTTCTAAATCTGCAACTTAAATTGAAACTCAGCCCTCTGAGTACACCCTACATGGACTGAAAGTGCAGAGGTAGTGCAAACCTTAGAAAAATACATACTCTTTGCCAATGGTGTGGCATTGCAGAGGCTTTACAGAGGACAGATCTGGATCTTGTCTTCCCAAAGTACAGAGGTGCTGAGATTCAAAGGTTTGTTTCTTTACAAGAGTTAAAACCACATGCAAAGTAGATATCTGTCTTTGGCTTATGTCTCAGCTCTGGTGAATTGCTGATTTAGCAGTCTTTTTTCACTCCTAACATAAGTCATTGAGGACTGACTTCTGCTTCTACCCAGGTGTTTACTGTACTAAATTTATGCTTTGTAATTTGTAAAGGAGCATTGTAATTGCTAGCAGGATTGCCATATATATGTATGTGTATATGTGACTTTCAAGACCCATCTAGGAAGCAGAAAGGAAAAGATAAGGGAAGAATTGTGCCATTTATCCATACAAAAGGTAGTTAGAATGACCTAACACAATTTCTAGAAGTCTGGACCTAATGCATTGAGAGACTGCAACATACCTGTGAGAACTGAGAAAGCAGGTAAAGGATCTGTGGCAAAGACAACTTATATAGAGTCAGGAATGCAAAAGTTGATCTTAATGCTTGACAATGTACCTTTAATTTTATCAAAAAGGCAATTAAAAACTACTCAGGGAACATGGCGTAGAGATTTAGAGAAAAACGCCTCCCATTGCCTACTGCTTGTGGAGCTGCAAAATGAGTGACTATGACTGAGTTTTGAATGTTTAAAGAAAGGGTTATAGGTAAAGCCATCTCAGCAACCATTCAAATAATTGGAAAAAAGTCACCAGCTGCTACAGGTGTTCTTTAACTAACCATCAACAAAACGTCACTGGGGTGGAGACACAAAAACATGGGAAAGTTTAAAACAGGAGTTGACCTGTTAGGAGAAGGACTGTAGCCTGTTGACACAGGAGGGCAAAATGGCAGCTGTCCAGGGGAGGAGATCTTGGACTTCAAGTCCATCTTCCCATGGAACACAGAGTGAGCATCAACAGCTATCTTGAAGTGGCAGGAATATTCCCTGCACATTCACCAAAGATCTCAGACATGGACACTGTGGCAGTGTCTGAAATGACTGGATGCAAGCGTAAATTGTAGCATTTTTCCCTGAACGTAAGGAAAAAGCAAAAGGAATTTGACTGTCTGTGGACCATTCCACAGAGATAACATGTAGGGCTGAAATTTAAAATCTCTTTTACTCACAGAGGATGCCCTCTCACTCAGGGATATGCAGCTGCCTGGCAACTCCAGCCTGATTATTACACTCCACAAGAAACTTATCTATTGATGGAGCCATGATGGGAGCTTTTCTTCAGGTTTTTCAGTGCTTCAGGTGTGTGGACAGGCACTGGTGTCCAGCTCAGAGCTGGTCCCAGCAGCAACAGGATGCTTTAGGTGTGCTAGGCAGCAATCACAGAAAATCAGCCTCCCTTGCACACTCTTCAGACACAAACCACTGCTCCGTCACTAACAAACGGGTATACCGTGTTCTCAAATCTCTTGCATGCAACATCCAGGCTTGATAAAGAAGCCAAATATCATTAGGTGATATCTGCAAGGCACAGTTGAGAAGTATTGTTGTTTCTTGAATTTTATTAAGGTTTAAACGGGTGGTCTCAAGTTCCTGTCTTTCTTGAATAAGGAGAGAATAAATTTTGTGATTGCCGTTGCTTATACAAACCCCTTGTTTGTGGGAACTTGCTGTGCTTGTATTTCTCTGATAATAGATCAGAGATTTCCACTGAGCACAACCACAGACCTTTGATTTGTTTCCATATCAGGAAGGTGCAGTGAATTTCTGAGGATGGCAGCTAAATACAAACCTTGCTAGGGCAGCTGGCACACACCCACAGGTTGGTCACAACTATTTGGCAATCCTGGTTTGCCTTACTGTATTTTTAACTCAAATAAAGCATGTTGACAGTAGCTATTAAATCTATCAGCCACAGCATGGCAGAAAATTTGAGATACTTCCCCAGGATATTTTGGCCACATTTTCATACTCCTGTTGCGATGGTGAAGAGCTGTTTGGTGAAATATTGGTAAAAGACTCATATAGGTTTTATTCTTGATCCAGAGAACCATATGTGCTGTCTGCACTTCTCCCCTGCCAGCCAAGGGCCCTGACCACCCCAACCACTGCCCTAATGCCAGGTCCGCTCCTGCTCACTTGTGGTCAGGGCTGGAGCTGGCTGCAGTTCCATGCCAAGGGACAAGCTCCTCCTTGCTTGCAGGACTTTCCCAGGTTATCATAGCCACTGTCTAATAAAAGCTCCGTTTTAGAGTAATAAGCAGAAAAACAACAACAACAAAATACTTTTTAAGATTAAAATATATCCTTTTATTGTTTTAACTCTTCTTTGCTTTGGGTCCTCTGGAACAACACCATTTCCATCCGTATCCCATCTAATTGAAAGAGGCAGATAGTTACTCTGAGTTCACTCCTACAGAGGATGTATCTTAAAATCATTCAATCACAAATCATTTTTTATGACTGCAGCATTTGTCTGCCCTGTTTGCAAGAAGAAGATCTGACAGCTAGAAACACATGTTAAAAATGATGTCTTGTTTTCACTCTTGCATAGTAGATGTCTGCTTGTCACCCTTATGCACAAGCAGTTGATTGATAACCAAAATGGAAGAAAATGAATATATACTGTAAGCATACATGTCTTTGTGCTTTGAGCTTAGATGTCTAACGTAGAAAATTACATGATGACTGTCTGTTTTTTGAGAAATTATCTCTTAGGCAAATCTAGAATACTGTTTAAAAAAAAAAAAAAAAAGTCTGTTACCAGGTCCCATCATATTGGTTCAAGCCATTCATTTCAGTTGAAGATGGGTGGGACTCTGGGGAAGTATTTTCAAACCACATGGCATATTCTTTCAGAAGTAGCCACATCCCTTTTTTCTTGCAACTGTCTGTTTTAATGACTGGCTAATCTCATGTGAAGATGCTGGAGGTTTATGAGTTGCTATTATTGTTTTTGTCTGTGCTTTCCAAAGGCCACAGCCTCTAAAGCTTGCTTGTCTAGCATTTTTGTAGTGTGCATTTCTGAAATTCTATTTGTTAAGAATACTACACCATAACAAAAGCTTTGAAAAATGCACCAGGAGACACTGATCTTGCCTAAACTCAGAGAATCATGTGCTCTAATTTTGCTGAAGGAAAACTAATCATATTCAGCATATGAGAAAAAGAGCTGCATGCAGTTGGAGATGACACAATCATTTGCATCGGAGGTAAAAATGAAGGGCCATTAATTTTATAGCATTAAATTAAGAGAAGTGTTAGACCTCTATAATTAGCTTTAATGAATACATTTCAAAGGCATTTTCACAAATGAATGTAGGAAATGTGTATCTATATATACTGTTGAGAGAAAATTATTATATTCCATCCAACCTCACATACTGTGTCTGCAAATATAAATATATATACCTTGACAGACATCTTATTCTTTAAAACTGGTTTAATTGCTCTGGCCTAATAAAGGACATAATTCCAAAATGGCAATCTAAAGATTTCACTGAAGTTGTTGATCTCCAGTCATCTATGGTCCTCTGAACAGAATCTATGATTTCAAACCCATGTGAGTTCTTCAGTGCTGGCAATATCATCCAGCACTATAACAGCTTATCAGCCACTTCACATGTACTTAAACTGTTTCATGCTAAAATTATATGCTTATTTTTAGTTTCAGACTTTGGGGTATTATTATCATTATTATTGGTGATGTTGTTATTAATGATTGTTATAATTGTTATTATTGTTTTCTTTTATGCTGGGATCAATCACTGCAGTGACTGCTTTGGTGGAGAGGAACTCCAGAAAAACCAAGTAAGTAATTGAATACAAAAGAAACATGAAAAAGTCTCCATATTAAAAATAATTAAAGGAATGTGACACTTTGCCAGCTCTAACACTGGGAAGGGTGACAAAAATTCTCTGTGGAATGTATCAGTGGACTATGGAAAGTCAATGCAATATGGAAACCAAAAAGGCCAAGAGCTCGAAACCAAGGCAAGAAAGCCCTGTCACCCTGGGAAGCAAAGTTGAGCAGAAGTTCATTTCACCTACTACCCTTCCAAGCCATTTGCTGCTATTATTTTAGATAGTTCTATTATTGAATGAAATTCTTGATACCTGCAGAAATACTGGCCCTTTAAAAGTGCTGTCTTCAAAGGTTTCCTTAGTCCTGCTTCCACCCTTACTCTAGGTGAATATCTCTTTCTTCTCCCAGAGGCTGCAGAAAGCACAGGTGTTCTTATTTCTCTTCAGCAAACCAATCACTGACTCCTACACTGTTATCTTGCTCCTTCTTAGCCCCCTTTCTAAGTTAAGAAGACCCAGGTCTTCTGAGTACCCCACCATCAGAGATTGTCACTGGCCTTAAATGCACGCTACTAAAGCTGGCTGTTGTCTTCCAGTCTGTATGAGCCAGCTAACCCCTCTCAAAAATCCAGTTTGTTTAGGTTCTGCCGAAATCCCAGCCCCAGTGCAGACAGCAGAGATGCCACTGAGGTTTCTTCTGGCACATATTGTACAGTCAAGGTAGTAACTTGCAGGGGCACTTTGTGTGCATCCACTGCCTGATCTTTCTCCATCATATCAGACTTTCCTCTTTCTGTCTCCTCTACCTCCTCTACCTCAAAGGCAGTGGTGCTGAGCTTGTCTCCGCCAGATCCGCCTGATGCAGTCATCTCTCATTTTATTTTAAAGCAAACAGCCAGGTATTTTCTGTCATTCTGCCCCTGCTGCTCCTGGGAAAAAACTCCCCCTAAAAATCCATTTTTTTCCTTGGAATCTCACTTCCCTCCTCTCCTTTGCTGTGACTCGTACTTGCTGATGGTCACACTGTGAGTGTCTGTGTAGAGTCACGGCAGCTGGCTAGGAGTAAAGGTACAGGGGAGAACACAGAGCTGAAACCTCCCCACGGATGCTGCCCTTGGCTCCATGCATGCCCACCTCAGGTCAGACAGCTGGGGCCATGGTGCTCCATAGTCTCACCATCTCTCCAGTCCAGATCAAGGTTTGGTCTGCCCTTGGCAGTGGTTCCTTCATATTTCCTTACCTGCCTGTCCACATCCACCGTCTGTATCTGGTTATATGTTTGGCTTCAATGGGTATGAAGAGCCTTTGCATTCTGTGCTTGTGCAGAGCGAAGAACAAGTGGACTTAGTCTCTGAGGTAGGTTTTAAGCCTAGTTGGGCTAATACTGCCACAGCTAGCAACAGCGAAAGGAATTTTAAAAACAAAACCTTATGACAAATAAAACACCATCCATGAAACAACCAGCCGAGTTCCCAGCTGCTCTGTTGCAGCTGAAGTTTCATTTAGATCAGTGCAATCACACTAGGGACAAAAGTGATCCAGAGCCTACCTGGCGTGAGAGGGAGGTCTCAGGAGCTCCCTGGGTCCGACTCAAGCAGTGCTGTACTAATACCAAAGGCTTGGTGTGAGTGGCAATATGGAGAGTGAGCAGCAGGAAATCTGGGCTCTTAGATCAGCCACCAGCAAAACCTGTCGCTTGGGGTGACACCTCCCATCTCTTTTTTCCCTTACACCTTTATCTGGTCTCCCCATTTAGACTGTAAACTCCTCCAGGCAAGGATTCATTCTTACAACCATACAGCACCTCATGGAACAGGCAGCCACTGCCCAAATTCACAAAAAGCCCCAAATCCTGTGTTACCTGATGGTCTTTTTCACAGCTCTTTTAATGATTCTTTTGTTTTGTCATTGGAAAAGCTGGTATAGTACAAGAAAATAAGAGACAGCTATGCCTACCAAGAAGTTAAACAGGAATCAAATGAGTGTAAGATGCAGGGCAGCTGGGCCAGGTGGCCAGTGTCTTGGGGACCCATCAGCAGGACACAGCACCCAGAGTGTCCGTGTCAGGGTACAGTGCCACACTGGGGGAAACTGGACCTGCTAATGGAGCCATAAATGATCCCCAGTGCACGGGCACAGGATGGCCCCAGGTGAGGGAAAGGATGGGCCTATCAATCTTTTTGTTATTTTATTTTGAGGGAAACAAACCCCAGGAAGATCTGCATTTGCAACTAAAAGACCAAAAACATTAAACAGAAATAACACAGATCAAATGCATGCTGATCTACCAGCCACAATATGAAAAGCAAACAGTACAGGACTAGGAATGTGTGAATTACAGCATTTTTAAACAAACTGTCTATACATCAGAAGTATATTAAAACAAAAGGATAAAAGGAAAAGAGGAAAAGCAAAACACTGTAACAAAACACTGAGCTCAGCAACTTGAGAGGACAGTCCTGGGCACTGCTCACTGATTTAAAATTACTCATCCATATTTCTCTAGCTAGATGTAAGCCAAGGGGCTCCTAACAGCCTGATCTCATAAAAACAGGGTGCAGGAAAACAGTAGAGAAACAGTCTTTTCAACGTGATTTCAACAGTGCAGCATATCATAACCACACCTGATGTGACTAATGGTCCTTCCTGCAGCCCTGTGCCCCTGCAGCTCTGCGCCGCCTTGCTGCTTCACTCTGCGTGAAGCAATTACTAGAGGTTTTACTTTGCTTCAACTTGTTTCTGCTGAGCACCTAGAGAAAAAAAGAAGGAATAGCAGTTTTGTCTGCTTTTCCATAATACTCCAGTTCACAAAGATTTCTCAGTTCCAGGGGGTCTTTTTAACTGTCTACTCAGAAATAAGTAACTTTTTTTTTTTTTTTCTCTTCCAAAAATTTTATATAGACTGCAGGGAGAGGTGAGGATTTTGAGGGGGTAGTAGAACTATGAGGGTAGAGTTTCCAAGGCTCAGAGGTCCTTTGCTTTTTGAAGATATTTTTGTCAGGTACACCTTGTTGCTAGGGTGACTTTCAGGGTTTTGCTTCACAGCAGAGATGCCAGGTGTATCTGTATGGATATGCTGTATAGCTCCTGAACATATTTTTTTTTGTTTTCAGATAGGCTAAATTTCTGTCCAGACCATATGGCTGTTCCCGTGTTAAGCCCAACCACATAGCAAGAGGCTTCTCTAGTGCTAACAGCAATGTTGTAGGTTGTTGACATCTGCAGTGCTCTACTAAAGCCTAAGCAACACTGTCCACCAAGACAAATGAATGTCACTCTCCAACTATTATATTCAATCAGCTTTCCTAACAGCTTCAGGCAATTAATTCAGAAGGCTTTTGGACTAAATCAACATGAATGAATCATTCCACCTGACTTCTTATTATGTGTTTCTCCTATTAGAGCTCAGAGGTACGTATGCCTTGGCAGGCTCCCCAAGAAGGAAGGTTTCTCAGCTCCTCCTCACATATCAGTGCACTGAGACTGCACAAGGAGCTGCTTTTTGCTGTCAAAGTTCTGATGCATCCCTTTGCATTTTTACATTCTGCTTTAAATAGGTAACTGTGAAGAAAACACTTCTCAGTAGAGGTAAAACTAGAGATAAGCAGAACAAAGAGCATTTCAGATTGATCTGGAAGTCTGATTCATCTTTAAAGCTGGGCAAGGTATTGATGCAAAAGGGGACTGGTGGAGTGAGTGAATGGTCTGTCTTCTGGAATAGGTGTTCACATGAGCTTTGCGTGTTTAGGAGATGCTTCTGTGCAAAGACTTGAGTCCTGGTTACCTTTTGCACCCTTCTGGCACTATGTGAACTGCCAGGGTCCCTGCTCTTGCTTGTTCCTTGCACCCAGACAGCCAAAGCTCAAGATGTGAAACTAAACCAGGAGCTTAAAGGTGTGTACAGAAGCTTTGTAAAGACACATTCCACCTGAGTGAGGGCTGATCTGTCAGTGTAAAAAGACACAATTTTACCAAGGGAAAGGATTCCTACAAGATACGTTGATGCCTGGCAGCAATATTGATTTTCGTCTGTTGAAACTACTCCCCAGGCATCCAGCCACGACAGGGTCACTGGAAGATGTGGCTCCCCAGGCATGCACCCATGGTCACTGATGGGACCAGTGGTGGTGGTGGCACAGCCCTTCTCCTCATGGTCTTCCAGCTTTCAAATGGGACCCCACTTGTTTGGCTGTTGAGTGCCTGGGGGCTTTGGACTGTTGAATGATGTTTGAAAAGTGTTTGTAAATGGTTGAAATGAATGATCAAGTTGTTGAGATGAATGAGGTTTGCACAGGTGGACTTCTTTTTTTGTGTGTGTAAACATGTTTGTAGACTCCTTGAAGTAAATTGGACTGACATAGGCTTGAATGCACTGCTTTAAAATTTGGGTCTCATTTTCTTACTGTATGCCCTATATAGCTGAACAATTTTCTAGGGGTTCATCTGCATATGCAGAACTGTGTGCAAAACCTGGATTAAGATCTAGACGTAGTATACTCTACAGTGTCTCTCGGGAATTTTCTGTCCAATGACTTCTGATTTCTTTGGTTTATCATTCATTGCACATATATGAAAAAATGTATGTCTAAAAAAAACATGGTCTGGAGGTTTTGGATTATCAGTTGTGTAATGTTTTATTTACCCAGCATTGGAATCATAAAATCTGAAATACACTGATACCTCATATCCTTATTTTTACCCTTCCCCCCCCTATTACTGAGAGAGAAAGAGAAAAGGAACCCCACTCCTGCATTCCCACCTAAAGACTTGTCCCTTGTTACAGTCAGCTTCATCTCTCAACCCTTTTCCCGTCATTCCTAGGAATGAGTTACTTACAACAATGGTATATATTTTACCACACTTAGTAATAATTTTAGATTATATTATAACTTGTGTATGTTTTCTTTAGACTGGGAGATTTTAATATTTTACCCCTCTAAAAGAAAGCCAACACTCTGCTGACATGTGCTTTCTATTATGATTTTATTATATAAGACATATTTATTTAAGTTTTTTGTGATTGTTTGTTTCTTTAATTAAATTATATTTAGGTTTCACATTCCCAGGGTTTTGCTCCTGTTTCTGAGTGGGAAGAAATGGGTCATTACAAAAACATCTTCTCTTTGATTGGTTGTGAGGACTAGAGCTAGTGCATACTTTTGGATAGAGATGTGGGACTTGATATTGCCAGAGCAGTTTAAACACACTGACTGACACCAGTCCTTGTTGCTGATTTTAACCTCTGGGGAGATAGTTGGTATCCCTTAGTATCCTTTAGTCAGATGTACCAGACGTGCCAGGAAACTCAGCTTTTATCTATGCAGTACTTAGATAGCTGCATTATTCCTTAATTGCTCAGGACCAAGACCCTGACTAAGCTTGCCTGCTCACTCTCTCAGCCCTAGGTCATCAAATCTGTGCAACACAGACATCTGTCCCCTGTCTCAGCCAGGCACTAGTGGAACCTTTCGAGATTCAGGTCCCTACACTTACCTCTTCCGTTTACACACATAATCAATCATAGCTAGCAATCATTCTGATACAACACTGCAAATTCTTATAACCCACGTATTAACTAAAATAAATAGAGATACTAGCCACTGCATAGTGGTAACATTTTGCTCATGTCCAAACCATTCTCCTGTTGACAGCTGTCTTGAGCAAGAATGATTGAAGCTTGTGTGACAGCTTTCCTTGACAAAACATTTAATTCTACACCCCAACTCTATGTGGCTTCTGGGATTGGGAGAACAGCTCAGCTACAGTCCGTAGTTTGTGTCCATTTTAGAAGACACTCACACACAACAGCAGCTCTTCTTTTTCTGGTCCTGATACTCTTTACAGCCAGAGTTTCAAATAGCATTGTTTTTCTTAAATAACATAGTTTCTTGAATTGCAAATAAACGTTTTCCTTCCCTCTTTCCTCTCCTCTCCTCCCCTCCCCTCCCCTCTCCTCTCCTTTCCTTTTCTCTTTGCACACCTGCAAATCTCCAGTGAAGCTAAATTACCTTCTAGCAACACAACCATTCTGTTTTTTCCAGGTTTTGGCTGACTAGAATGGCAGTATGGGGCAACTTGTGCTTCCTGGATAATGTTCTATAATGAAGCAGTAAATAGTAATGACAAACAAATACAAGTGTAATATTTTTGTACCATTTTCCACCAAATCATATGGAAGATAACAGGGACTAGTGATTACCTCAACTGAACAATGCTTACTTGCTTGAAAGTCCTGCTCTACAAACATAAGCAGCCTTTGTCAGTCATTACAATCTCAAGGTTTCTATGTCTAGTAATAATAGCTGTGATATGCATAATCACATCTTTAGTTATATTGCCTTTTATGGTGGAAACAGTAATCTGTGACATGCCTATGTTATTTAGCTTTTTCCGAAAGATGTAAACACATCTACAGTGACTCTACTTTTCATGTCCCACCACCAGTCTGGTCTCATTTCCAGCTGTGTCTTTTGGCATAAGAAACCGTATTTCATTTAAGATTTTTTTTTAAGCTAATTGATACATATATGAAATCTTTTCCCAGATTTTGTTCTACTGCTACTCCCAAATGCTCTACCAAGTGCTTTTGCAATAGCCAGATATCTCCCAGTATTGCATTCAAACAGCAAATCACAAACCTTCAGAGAAAATGAAATGCCTTTATTCTTGGGTAATGTTTGTGAAGCTTATTTTGGAAATCATGCTGGACATTATATGATCACTCTCCACTGACATTGGCCTCTTAGAAATAAAGTTCTGAAACCTTTTACATGTAAGGACTAAGCATCCTTGCCTGTGTAAGCATACTGACTTCAAAGTTTTACTGATGACTGTGGCATATCTGTTAAAATTCTCCAGATATGACCTGACAGAGGTATGAGTACAACACCAGCATGCTCTTTGGAAGCACCTGTGCATAAGACAGAATTTAGCTCAGAGTGGAACCTCACTAACTGTCTCATCTTTATGTCTCTTTGATATCCTTGACCAAAAAATCCTTGTTAAAAAAAAAAAAAAAGACTACTAAGTTTTCAGTTGTATTGGTCACCTTCGCTATTTGTGCTTTCCTTGTCATGCTCACGTCAGAGTTTCTAGCACTGTAGACAATTGTTCCCATTCCATTATTACTGAATGATCCAACTGAGATCAGCTTGACAAGATGGGCATTACAGTCCTGGGGCAGGTTACTAAAAGATACTGGTGAACCTCTATCCTTGCAGGTTTTCAAGACTGGAGTAGACCTGGCATGGCAGACCTGATCTGGTGCTGGTGGAAGTCCTGTTTTGAGAAGGGTGGACTACATGTCTCCTCCCAGCCAGCATTTCTGTATGTCTGGTGTAAGTTAATGGTCCATCCACCCTGAGCCATGATACTAGTGAGTGCTTTGCAGAGGATTTTCTGTGAGCTAATGGTGCTGTTGTCATCCTAAGTGGAGCACTATGCAAATATTTGGAAATTTTTTGAAGCTGTATAATCCATTGAACACCTCCTTTTTTAAATGCTGGGCACTACTTGACTTGGCATACTTTGCCATCGTGTATTCAGCTCAATGCTAGATTTTAGCAATCCTAGCTTTGATCCTGGAGACTCTTTTGTGCCACTTCAGATCCCCCAGTGTTCACACTGCACAGCACACTCTGCTTTCCTTCAGCTTCAGGCAGAAGCAGCTGACTACGTTTGCTTGGCGAATACTGACTGCCCTGTCAAAAGTTATTTCTGGGTCCTCTAGTTCCCCAGAGCATCTGGCATAAGGACCTCAGCCCTAATCAGGGGCACAGTTACCCCTCCAGCCTGACAGCGAGTTTGTCCCCTTGGGGTTCCATCATTCAGAAGACTTCTGTTTCTCCCTTTCTTCCTCTTGTGTTTATTTAAAAACATATAAGCCATATGCTGAAGAGTCTTATGAAAGCAAATAAGTTCATACAGAGTACAGGATTCCTCAGAATTATGTATGAGAGTTTCATAGTTAGCTCTCTCTGCATGAGTTGACTGAAAACTATTAAGAACATCAAAAGTCTAAGAACTACTGATGGCCAGAAATAAAGCTGCTTTCTGATTATCTGTGCCCTTATTGGTGGTTACAGCTTGCAGAGACAAGGGAAAGTCCTGTTTAAACCACCTGCAGTTGTTCTTGCCACATCCAGAAATTTTGTTGTGCAGTTTTTACTCTTCTGACACTTATGAGTTTTTCTGAGGTTCACTTTATAGGTCGTGGCAGGTATTGTTTAGTAACTGGACAGAATCAAGGCATCTACAGACTTCTGCTTCACTTGGCCCAGCGCATGGCGCAGAGGCTGGCCCCACCAGCGCGTGTCAGAGCCCCTTGGAGACAGCACTTCCCACGGCTCCATGCCCCCGCCAGTCAGGCAGTAGCTGTGCTTGCCTTTTCACCAACTCTGCAATGGCTTCTCTCAAGTAAAGGAGGTTAGGAACAAGCTAACAACTGGCAAGGTCCCCTGACAGCCAGGCTCCTGAGCAAGAAGGAAACCTCCAGAGATGAGGCTTGTGCATCCTTTATGCTTCAGAAAGTCCCCTTGCGCAACCTGGCTTCAGCTACCTCTGCTTTGCCTTTATGCTTAGTTACTTTCTGAGTACTTGTCTTATTATGGCAGCAGGAATAGTGTGAAGTCATGTTATATGTTTAAGGTGATTTAATTTTTTTTTTTCCTGCTGCGGGGTGTGTGTGGTTGTTTGTTTGTTTTTCATTTAGATGCTGTCAAATCGGGTCTGAAAACAATCTCGTGACTTTGTTTGGCTTTTCTGGTAGAAATGTCTCTTCATAATAAAGTTTTAATTTCTTTGTGCTAATCTTGGTTTATTCAAGTGTTTTTTAAATCCTTTTGGCCTTGGAATTTACTCTGCAGGACTGACCTTAGTGTACCTCAGTACTTAGATTTTTCCTTATTCCAATCAAAATCTTTGCATTTTGCTGTCCAGATAACTGTGAGATATTTCTTCAGATTCATTACTCCGCTGTAAGCTGAGTGTCAAGAATGCCCCTGAATGCTAGGAGTGTCCCTATAAATAGCATATAGTGCATATTAATAAGACAGCATACAATAAAGGCAGCATTAGTGTACACTGTCCTGCAGCCTCTGATGACAGCCAGACTTGACAAAAACTGCACTATTGCTTAGTGAAATGTGTCACCAAGAAAAGGAAATGGGCTCCAAAGCAGTGAGACCACAAAGTCCATAGTTCCTCTGCTCTTTTCTGTTTGCACAAGAAAATAATTAATTTTGCCTAGTGGTATACTTAGGTCCAGATCAATCTGCTACAGTGTTGAGCAAGCACACTTTCATTGCTCCATCACCCATTTTTCTTCCAAAGATATTTTTTAAACCCTTGAAAGCATGTAGTATCAAACTGTTGATATTCTATCAAATGATAAAACACATGGGCCTGATTAATTGCTGGTGTCACATAAATTATCTATGGGATTATATGAGAGGTCATCTTGGGTCCCTATGTCATTGTGGTTATTGCATACTAGTTTTAACAGAAATGAAATAAAATTGGAAGCCTAAACTATTTTTTTGATAAATCACAACAGCTTTACCTGTTTCTATTATATGTGTCCTCTAGCTTGCAGTATACTATAGAGCAGTCATTTTCTAGATAACGAAGATATTTTTCTGCCTACATTTAGGTACGTGCTATGTTAATACTCTTTTCTTAATATTTGCCAACATATTTGCAGCTGTACCTAAGGTTCTTCATTAGAATAGGAAAAAGTCCTATATAAATCAAGAAATAATAGAACTACGTCACGGTTTATTGTATTCTATTTTGGAAGGCATACTTAAACTAACAATGTGATATCAAGCACGTATGTGAAAGCATACTAAGACAGTACTTCACCACAAATGTTTTAAGGAATGCATGGAGTACTGGAATAGCCAAAATGGCATATATGTTTATTATGCATACATCATAGTGTTCATATATTTATATAAAACATGCATTAATTATATAAAGAAATTGTGGGAATCATCTCACTTTGTGATAGTCTCTATTGGTTATTTTACTTGATGGTCATTTAAAATTGAAAAATGCCCCAAAATAATTAAGTTTTAAAATAACATATCTAATGCTGGAAGAAGTATTCCAAAATAATTTTCTTTTTCAGTTGGTAAGGATTAAATAACAAAGTCTGTATTCTTCATTGATGATTTCTGCTATTAAACCAACTACATATAAGCAGTGCTGATTGCAATATAAAGAATTGTTCTCCTGGGTCCTACTTGTATTCATTCTCACTCTACACTTTAAAAACCCATTCATCAATTACTCTGCAGTGGCACCAGAGCTTAGCATGTGTATTATCTTTCACTCATATTCCAGTGCAGTCTTCTGGAGAGGAAGAGAGATACTGCAAGTGTGCATAGCATGTGTGACTCTTCTGCCACACACACACAGAGGTCTGTGTATAGATTCATAGTGCATCGCATGTAATTGCTGAGAAGCCCTTTGCAGGGGGTGGATGCGATAGTCTTCATTCCTCACTCCCCAGAATCTCTTGTAGTATCTGGAGACTTAAACCAAACCAATCTTGCTACATGAGCATCAGCACCAGGAGTTTTTTGATACGCAGCATAAGTGAAATGCTGCATAATATAAAATGATGGCACTATTAATCCTATAGCACTGGTGATTCCCAGCCCCCTGTGCTATTGATACTAACACTATTGTCTCTGGCTTTAAACTTCATCAGTATGCAAACGGAGTGTCACTATGATGGGTGGTAACTTGGTTGGATGCACTTTCTACATTTCTGGCAAATGAGTATAATTATTTTCAGAGCTGCGGGCAACTCATGCATGTTTTATCCTCCATCTGGACCTGCATGGTACACAATAGTGATAAAAGATGATTTTCCCCCTTGGATGTTCATAGGCCATCACCAACACCATCCTGATGAAATGGTCATGTATCCCCTAGCACTTCTATATCTGCCACAGCTTGACAACAAAATTATTTCCCTATAGTACTAAAACACTTCAAATATTCAAGCCCTCTGTGCATATATTTGTGTTTTGAAGCATTCAGCGTTAACGTAATGTGGTAATTTATAAACTGACAAATTAACTATGCAGAAATCTGAGTGGGGCCTTATGAGGTCTGCAAAGCAGCAGAAAAGAAAGCAAAAGCTTTTTGCACTCTATAATAATAATCTTATCAAGTGTCAGAGGCAGGTTTTAGTCTCCCATTGTTAGGCGCTTTTCAGTCCTGGGCTTAGTTACTGTATGCCAAAGCTGAGATTCTTTGAATCTAACTATTGTCACGATTGTAGCTGATGACAAACTGTACCACCATCATTGCTTGAGCAGGGAGGGGAAATGTGAACTTCTGTCACTGACCATTCAAAAGGGAAAAAGACGAAGGCAAAAAGACTAAAACAGAATTTACCAAATCTAAACATTCATGCCCGTGATAGAAAATATATAAAGTCCATCCAAGCAAGAAGCATCAAAATCTGCAAAGCTGAGATTGCTCACAAGAAGGAGAAGAAAAGAAATATCTGCTTCTTTTGTTTCTTTGTTATCAAATCATTTTAATGATTAAAATCCATCACCACTATCACTGTCCTGAGTAAGTGTAGGCTGTCCTTACAGACTCGCCGTTGATCCCTAAACAGCCAGACACCAGGATTCACACTGCCTGTACCAACCAAAGTGAGGCTGGTACTGCTTTTACTTTTACTGCAGGAGTTCCCCCAAATCAGATGAAGGACTAATTTTGTTGGTGCCAGGAGAGGACTTTGTGTCTTCTGCTGCCCCATCTGCCTGCATGGCTGGGTCCAGCGGGTGTTCTCACCGGGCGCAGGCAAAGTGGGGTGCGCAGGTGCCCCTCAGGATGTCCCCATGTCCGGCTGCACCACCTGTGTCACTACTCAGTGCAGGGCTGCCAGCATCATGCTCCTCATCGCAGCTGTGCCAGGGTTGCCATGGCAACAGTGTAATAGATTTGCCCTTATTCAATCCCAGAGGCCACATTGAAGCATGATGCAAAATCTGCTGGAGCCTGAATTCCTTTCAAGTCATGGCTCATGTGTCAGGAAACAAGTCAATGTGCAGACAGCAGTAAACACGGGGATGGATAGAAACCTTTACTCTCTCGCGCCGTGTGGTCCTGGTGACATTCAAATGCCGGGACCCCTCCAGATCCCATTTCTGTCTCATTTCCTGGTTATTAATTCACTCTTTGGATGGGGCAGACAGTGGGGCGCGGGCCGCTGTGGTTAGCAGAGGGCAGCCTAGCAGCCCTAAGGTGACCGTGCTCTGCCCTTGGCTGCAGAAACTACTGCTCCCCTGAGGAAAGCAACCCCACCCCCGGGGCACAGAGCATCCCCTGAGGTGCCTGGGCTGCCTCAGCGGCACTGTACAGCATAGTCAAGAGCAGCCTGTAAGGGAAACCATCCCCTCTGCAAAGTTTGTCTGAGCCATTAGCTAAAACACTATGAGTTTGTTAGCAGCCTGCTTGACTGTGGTAATGAGAATGGAATATCCCATAGTGCTGACATCCGCAAGCTCTGGCCAGCATGGGGCTTCTCTGCATGACGAGTACAGCTGTGTTCCCTGTCATACCAACGGTATTTCTTTCATTTCCAAGTCTTATGTTAATACAGTTGGTAACATTTCTACAGGCTTGCTCCTGATTTTTACCCCTGCAGTTGCTCCAGTCATAGAAGGTATTCTACGTTGCTGGAGGCCAGCAAGCCCTGACTTGGAGCTGTGGAGAGAAGGAGGCATCCCAGGACAAGAGTGGGTCGTTACTGCCAAGACACAAACACACATGTAAGAAACTTTCCAGTCCTACAACGAGACCTCTCTCACTCCTCTTTCTAGACGGGGGGCTCAGGCACATTCTGCACCTGTTCCTCCTCATGGGGTGCACCTTAACAGAATCCTGCCCAGGAGGAAAGCTGAAGGCTGGCGTGGTGGCAAAGCACTCCATGCTGGTACACTGTGCTGTGTCCTCTGTAAACCAAGCCCTGAACACAGTCTCACAGCCCTCCTTAGATAGCACGCGTTGGGACTGGACTGCTTGAGGCATTTGCTGGCAAATTGGCAGCTGGTCTCTCTGTGGTGACATGGCAGAACTAGCAAGGGACAACCAGCACCTTCCCTGGACTTCTTCCATGACTAACTGCTTTCTCCTCATTTTTCTCAGCTCCTGGCATGCATGGCTACTCTGGGAGCCACACCATTTGCAGGGTGAAGGCCCTTTGGTGGAGGACTTGCAGTGTCCGGCTCACAGGCTGTGGCTGCTCTGCTGGCTGCCATACATTTGCTATGCACAGCTCCAACTGCACGCACTGGTCACCCTGCAGCATCCCACCGTCCCCTCCTCACTCACCTCTGCCGCTGACCAGTGCCCCAAGGTGCAGCAGGCTGCTCTGCACCGATGGCTTCCCAGCAGGGCTCACCTGGAGCATGAAGAGACGCGGTGAGAGCTTCTGCAATGCACATTATTAATTTTAAATGTTTAATTTAAATATTTCTTTGGCTAGTAAGATGGTTTCTTTTCAATTTTATTTGTCGCTTGTCTTCCCTAGCTTGTATGCTGAAATTGGCACTTCATTTGCACTTCAATCCCAGGCTAATATTAATGTAGGCAGTGATATAAGAATGTGAAAAAAGAAATCCAATGCTGACGTTCCATGAAGCCACTGGTGATGGATCAAACGCAACATTTTTCCTTACATATTATGGAAATAGTTCTGCATGTCTGAAGACACATGGTATTATCTGAAGCACCCTATTCAGACGTGCAAGCTAAGCCATCTCTGCTGTACTCTGAGCAAACAGGATCAGGCTAATGGTGTTTTGTGTAAATGAGACATGTTAGATTGAGTGCATTCAGGTTCTGTTTATCTAGTCATAATTTTTCTCTGCAAGAGCCTTTCAGTCTCCAGTTTCCTTGTACAAATGTCCCTTGCACTGGGTATCTGGGGGATGGGGGGAAGGTCTAAAGTGGTTCAAGATTTTACAGCCGAGTTGAATACTGAGGAAAGTGGATACCAAGGTCAGGCTAAGAATAAAGAAATTAATTCCAAGGGCAGCGGCACAATGCAAAAGGCCTGGGCTCCAGCAAAACATTTTCCTTACTGTTGTTCTGCTGTATAAGAGTCAGTTGTAATAGAAGGTGATGGTGGGGGAAAATATGGAAACTGAACATAACAAAATTTTGTCAGTGATTTATTGTATATGTGTTTTGATTGCCCCTATCCCACTCTGCAGCTTCTCTGCACAAAACTGCAGCGTGGCAGACCCTGGTAATGGATTTCTTCCAGCAGACCCCTGCCAGTTCTGGTCATTGATCCAGACATATATGCTGGCTCAGGAGCAAGGGGCTGCACCTACATCCTGCCATGAATATTTCCAGGCATAAGCTATTTCACATTTTAGTGTTATTACAGTTTTGAATGTGTGTATAATACAGTACTGTATTATCAAACAAACCCCTACATAAGACTGCAGATGTGACCCATTCTGTTTCATCTGAGGTACTGAGGAATGGAAGGATAGCAGCACAGAATTAAAAGGTTTTCTATTGTGGCTCCCCACTAGTTATTACAATATTTTCAAGACACTGCCATAAAGTACCACATGGAACGTATTCATATTCCGATAGATTTCATATTGTGTTAAAAATAGGCAGCTTCACTTAAATCACACAGATATCTACTATATGCTCAAAAAAGCCCCCATATACAGCAGTGAAGAAGAAATTATGTTTGGTTGTTGTTTTTTCTTGTCATAGCAAGAGGCTATGGAGTTTTTCTAATCCAAAAGGAAAAACTGAAATAGTTAAGCAGTGGTTTGGGACATCTGTAGGCCAGAAAGCAGTCTAAATTTGCACAAGGCATACACAGTCATTTACAGACCAGATGATTTTACCTAAACAAACATGGGAACACTTTCAACACTAGCTCAAAAGATGTTCATGAAGCAGAAGGGGTTGTTTTAGAAACAGATAGAGTTGCCCAGGCATTAGATCAAAGGTGAATCTAAAAGCAACGTCACCAAACTGGGCAAGTAGTCTTCCAGCTGCCCATGGGTATTAGTTTGCCACAGCTCCTTTCAGTTTGGCTTTGAGTAGTTCAGTTTAGTTGCACAAGCACCAAAACCACAGTGGATTTGTTTCAAGTCATGCAAAAATTATTTTTTAAAACACTTTTATAGAGAAAAGAAATAAGATGCGTTTAACAGGGGTGGAACCACAAAGCTTGTCTAGAAGTCACCCCAAAAAGCTAGAGAATGAGTTTTCATGGTTCAAACCTGAGCCAGCAGGACAGGGGAAGATTTGCACCCTGCCAGGCATGGGCTGGGCTGGGCGATCACCCATGCTCCCACCCTAGAGCCACCCAGAGAGGCCCACGCCTGCGAGGGCTGCTGCCCACTCCCGACCTCTGCAGCCATGCTCGAACACAGCTCCCTCATGCTTGTGAGGGGTAAATGCCCCTGGCAAAACCCCAGGGCTTTAGGAACCCTTCCTGCTATAATATGAGAGATCTATAGCCAGGATGAGGAGCTTACCTGCAGAACCTGTGGATGGGATAAAGCCCTCTCTATGGTGCGTTTGTAACAGTCAAACCAGTTTCAGAGAGAACATAGTAATCTTTATTCTTACCTCTACAGAAAACAGTTACTAAGCTAAGATTAAAAAAAAAAAAGACAAAAACTTTCTTAAAAAATGTAAAGTCTGTTCATAGAATTCTTTGGATGGTATCATTCTCTTGTGCTGCGCTGAGCCTGGCTGGATGCCGCTCTGTCACTCCCCTCCTCAGCTGGACAGAGGAGGAAGAAAATATAATGAAAGGCTCATGGATCAAGATAAGGACAGGGAGATCACTCAGCAGTTATTGTCATGGGCAAAACAGACTTGAGTTGGGGAAATTATCTTAATTTATTACCATTCAATTAAGAGTAGGATAATGAGAGCTAAAACCAAAACTTGAAAAAAAACCTTCTCCCCACCCCTCCCTTCTTCCTGGGCTTAACTTAATTCCCGATTTCTCTGCTTCCTCCCCCAAGGCAGCACAGGGGGTCAGACAGTGGGGGTTGCAGTCATTTCATCACATGTTGTCTTTGCTGCTCCTTTCCTCCTCACACTCTTCTCCTGCTGCAGTGTGGAGTCCACCCCACAGGAGACAGCTCTCCATGAACTTCTCCAATGTGAGTCCCTCCCATGGTCTGCAGTTCTTCACACACTGCTCCAGCGTGTCCCTCCCATAGGGTGCAGCCCTTTAGGATAAGACTCCTCTAGTGTGGGTACCTGTGGGGTCACAGGTTCTGTCAGCAAACCTGCTTCAGCCTGGGCTTTCCCACAGGCCACAGCTCCTTTAGGAATGTCTACCTGCTCTGGTGTGGGGTCCTCCACAAGCTGCAGGTGGATATCTGCCACAGCATTCTCCAGACTATCAAGCTGCAACAAGGTCTTTTACCATCTCATACCAACACACTCTTCAAACAGTCCCTCTGCTGCCTTCTTTTTGTCTCACCTCATCCAGAGCATGTGTTCTTCTCTTGCTCCTCCCTCCACTCGTTCCTCGGCGGCTCTCCCTTCACTGGCTCTCAACCCCTTAATAGAACAGCCACAGCTGCACCTCATCTACATTGACCAACATGCCACCCCTGAAGCCAACCCACAGCTGTATATTATCGATGCCAATTAACCTAGTTTCATTCTTCTACAGATATCTGCTGCACCATGGACCTCCATGGGCTGCAGGGACACAGCCTGCCTCACCATGGGCTTCCCCACGGGCTGCAGGGGAATCTCCGCTCTGGCACCTGGAGCACCTCCTGCCCTCCTTCTGCACTGGCCTGGGGGTCTGCAGGGTTGTTCCTCTCTTTTGCTGCAACTGTTGCACCATTTCCCTGCTGCCCCCACCAATGACATTATCCCAAAGGCACTACCACCACTGCTGATGGGCTTGAGATTAGTCTTGGCCTTGGACAGTGGTGGGTCCATCTTGGGCCTGGCTGGCGTTGGTTCCATGGAACATGGAGGACACTTTTAGCAGCTGTAGCCCACTGTACCCCACACCCCAGATACCAAAACCTTGCCAGGCAAGCCCACTACATTTGTGTCAGTTGAACCAGTTCCAGAGAGAAACTGTCGATCTTTATTCTTACATATACAGAAAACACTTACTGGGCTCAAATTAAAAAAATAACTTTAACCTAGAATTTAATGTCAGTTTGCAGAATCCTTCAGATAATATCATTCTCTCAAGGGCGTTCTCTAAATTGAATTAACATTTTTACCTTGGGTATAATACCCTCTATGAAGTAGGTGTTTATAACCATTTACAGAATTCCACAAAGTCCAAAGACTTTAAACACTGCATAACACACCAAAACTCTGTCTTAAAGATAATTGACTTAATTTTTCTGTCTGATCCCCATTACAGAAAGACTATACTGGAATGCAATATGGTTTATGATTACAGAGCACTGATGAAAACTATTTATCACTTTACTGCTGGATGTTCCTGCACTCTGCCTCTGCTCTGAATTCTGTAAATCTGGTTCAGTTCTTCATAGTGGCAACAAGTTCTGTAATCGGGTTTATGTGCTGTGTGAAAAAGTGATTGTTTATTTTTTAACATGACACCTTTATCTAAATTAAATACAGCTTTATTAATCCTTCATGCACCTTTTCTGTACCATTATTTGATGTACTTTCATTGTGTCCTTTTCTCTGTGGTGCTTTGCCTGCAGGATCAGCCTGTGCTGGGAAGATCCAGAGAAGCTGTTTTCCGAAGCTGGACCCAGGCACACTCTTTGCACAGGGTCATGTTCACACATACCTCAACACCAGTGCTCACTCAGGGGACAGAGTGTGGCATCCTATAAACCTTGGGGTGTTCCTTGCAGAGCAAAACATCTACACAAGTGCTACTAGTCTTTTCCACACCTCACAATGCAAGAGCTTTTCCAGCACTCTAAACCTTTCTTGTCTTTGAAGCTGTCCCTGAGTTTTTACCATTTCTGTCACACCTGTGGGACAGAGCAATGAGAACTGAACACGGCCCATGAGGTGAGAGCATACACTTGATTTATATAATTGCATTGTGGTCTCTCATGTGTTATTCTTGAAGCCATTCATTATGGATCCTTAAACCCTGGTAGGGTTGCTGACTGTTGCTATTGCTGAGCTAAGGTCTTCATCTGTTTGTCCACAGCAATGACTCCCAGCTGACTTTAACACCATTTGGAAAATTATTCTCTGCATCTATTTTCTGAATATCTGTACTTAAGTACTGATATCTCCACACAGCACTATCCGTGAGCACAATAAATGAGCTCTGTTGGTTACTGAATCAGTAAATTCATTGCGGATGTGCCCTGTAGACATGCCCTTAGCATCTGAAAAATAATGTATGCGTAGGGCAGACCATTCCCCCTTTACAGCTCAGATGCAGCACAGAGCCTCACCTGCCAGACTGCTGCCCCATGTTCATCTTGCTCGTCTCAGCCTGGGAATTTCCCCTAAATTTTTTAGACTAATGTGACGGTTATGACAAGAGCTCCAACTCAACTTCCCAGCTTCTTTTTTTTATTTTAAAAAATAGATTAGGAATGCTAATTCTAGAGTGGGACTTTGTCCATCTTTTTATTATTAAATGAATCAAAACACCATCTTAAAGAAAGTGTCCATAGTTGGAAAGCTTGCTTCTTCTTTATTTCTATTTTGTTTTAATTCTTGTCCAGAAACAAAATCTCAGTTTCATGCAGAACAAAAGGACTGGGAAAAAAAGGATTTAAGGCAATTGATAATTTTTTTCCTCTGTAGTTTTGATATGTTTAATTTAAACTTTTCCCAGATATTTTTGCTTTAGCATTTTGACCTTTATAATAAATTGTAAATGTAAGTAAAATAGTAACCTTAAATGTTCATGTCATGAAATCATATTGTAGTTACAATGAAATGTTGCAACATAATTAAAACTGTAAAGTTCAGATGACTCATTTTGACCTTTTCCATAGTAAATTTCATTGAAATTAACAAGTTCCTATGAGACAATGTGATTTAAATAAATTTGCCTTTTTTTTTTAACCAGAAACCTGCTCTATTACAAATGCATTCAGAAGTTCCCACTGTTAATCTTTGCCATTTCAGCAATTTGGAACCTATTTTTCTTTTGTATCCCTTAGCCAGTTTCCCAAGCAGGAGAGTTTTTTCTCTGTGTACTTGGCCACTTTGTTTCTTTTGTAGCATCTATTGGTGGACTATACAAAAAACTCTCAAAAGTCTAAATAATTTTTATCCCTCATTAATTTATTAGTGCATTCCAGGACATGAAAGAGTCACCATTTTCCTTTGAAGAAACAGTGCTAATTAGACTCCTTTGTGACCTTTAATGTTTTTTTATTGTTTTAATTACAATTCCAATAATTCAAAAACTAGCATGCAAGATTTTCCAGGTCATTCACTTTTGAAGGTAACTACAGCATTTTTGATGAATAAATTCTCAGATAAATTTTCCAGCTTCAGTGAAGTGTTTGCTTCAGCTCAGCCATTTCATCTTTAATCCTTCTGGCACTGCTGGGTGCCTTCCACTGAACCAGTGGCTTACTCCTTTAGAGTTTACCAGTTCTCTTTAGTATCAAGTTTTCTGGGACACTTCTACCTTCAACAGCACCTTATTCTTAAAATCAAATATGTTTTCTTAGCAAGAAAACCATGATTTTTTTTTCCAATTATTTTTGTGGAAGCTGAAATAAAGAAATTATTGTAGAACAATTTTGCCTATCCACACTTCAGATACCACTGGCTTTCACACACACAAGACTCAGCTCTGCTGTCATCCTGTCTGGTACTGTTTTTCAGCAAGGTAGGATCATCCATAACAGATGAGCAGCCTGAACATTGCTGGGCTTTTATAGGCACTAAGTAAAAGGGGAGGTAAGTGAGATATGAGGATAGTAATGATAGTGTCTTGCAGAAGTTTACAAGGAGCTTTCTCAAAGTGTCATGGGAAACCTGGCAGTAAAAAACAAATACATTAGCCAGCACATAGGATGAATAGCACAGAATTATAATTGGTTAAGATGAGAAATCATCTAGACCAGTCACTTCCAAAACTAGTGCAGTACCCTGACAGTGTGCCTTACTTTGCACCGGTGTAAGTGCCTGAGCAATCACACAGGGAATCACATGGGGAGGTGGCGGCAGCAATTGCATGTATGCTACAGATTGATTTTATATTAATTTCATGATTTTATAACTTTTAAAGTATGTGCATTCCTACCTGTTTGCTAACATTTCTTTGAAAGCAGAACTGAGCTTCATGAGACAAAGTGTCCTTTGATGAGAAGCAGAGGCCCATCAGGTTGGTTCACAGGGGGAGCTGGGAGCAGATAGGAATGCCTGGATGAAGGCAACACCTGGATGAAGAGGTGGCATCACCACTCTACTCTTTATATCCGGGAGCAACATTCAGCACAGGACATTGGCTATAAAGACAATGCAGACCACTCATATCTGCCCCAATATGATGTGGCGTTGGGGCACTGGCCATCTATGTTTGCATGTTTAGTATGGAGCAGCAGC
Source organism: Falco peregrinus (assembly GCF_023634155.1). Lineage (NCBI taxonomy): Eukaryota > Metazoa > Chordata > Aves > Falconiformes > Falconidae > Falco > Falco peregrinus. Next base: position 63,485,041 of record NC_073739.1, read on the forward strand.
ATACTTGAGAGGGGAGTAACACCCAGACTGTCCCCAGTTCAAAATAAAACCTCTGAAGTGCCTGTCATGTAGATTTTGGGCACTGACTGCTTTGGTCTATTGATCTTGACTTTTTGTTATGTAGACAGAATCACAGGTGGCTTGAATCAACTTTATTTCAAGGACTCATCCAATTTTGGAATCCAATAGTACCTGCAGCCTGGAAAGCTAGAAAGCCTCACACAAAATTTAGGAATCCCTGCACAGCCAGCCTTCTTCTGAATTACAGAGTGTTTAAAGTAAGAGGCATGGCCCCAAGTCCCAGGTTTGCAGGGTTGCATGAGCCAACCATCTCTCACTTCAGCAATAAATGACTTTAAAAGAACTGGCATAAATTGAACATTTGCAGCAAAGCATTGTAGACAAAGCTGTGATCCAGTGACAGGGAAGGACTTAAAATCTAAAAGCAAGTATCTCAGAGAAGAGTATGTAGCTATGTAGGAAAAGGCATCACTTTGAAATGCCTAATACCCACCGTGCTGCAACCTTCTTAAGGGCTTCAGAGGTAAAATGAACCACCATTAAGGATTCCAATGTCAGGTGGAAACATTTACACAGCTTTTAGAGTAAATTAGAGAGCACATAACAGGGGCAGGAGCAGACCCGTGATAATTGCCACCTCATACACGTGCATATGAGGAACACTGGGATTGAGTTTTGGCACTCTCCTACCAACAAAGTCTGCCATCAGCTGATGAGCAGAAGAAGGATGGAGAGCAGTCCTGCCCTCCACTGACACTCTGACTTACTGATCCGTTACTTTCTTCTAAAAAAGCCTTTTTACTCTTGTCCTGCTCTCCATCTATACTGCTTTACTGGAGGGTCACAAATGAATGAAACTAATGAATTTAAGGAAATATGTACCTGGGTGGCATTCATTTTTGTGATAGGTTTTTCAGTATTTCTGGCAGGGATATTTTTCTGGGCACTGGCCACATCACAGGGTAATAGCTTTGTTGGGTGACTAGATGCAATATCAGAGATGCTGGCAAAGTTTGTGGTCTGCACACTTGTCCTGAGGGTTTGTTTCTGCACATCTGCCCGATCCACAGACTGAGGCACCCTGAGAGGAGGAGAAGGGTGACTGCAGGTTTGCATCCCTCTTATAGTGACAATCACTTCATAAACAATCTAAACAGAATTAGATTCCTCTCAGTAGGAAAGGCTGTAAATGGCTGCACTTGACAATATCAAAGGAATATAATCAAATTACATATATCTGAGGTTATACCTGCCTGTTGTGCGGGTCAGATCCTCTGGTTCCTGTGCAGCCATCAGTGAAACCATTCCTTCTCAGTGGGATCACCACCAGCCTTGGTAAGGCATTTGACATGCAACTGATGAGGTGTTTGAGCACATGACAAGGTGTTTGACTGGATGAAGACCCTTGCACTCCTCATACTACAGGAAAGAAACTGGCAGAAAAATGAAGAAGTAATTGAAACCCAGGTCTTCATTTGTCAAAATGCTAATTCAGGGCATCAAGCCTAATTCTTTTGTCTTCATAGGTAATGCTTAGAATTTATTTCAGTGTAACAAGAATTAATGAGGTACTCTTTAACCAGAGAATAACTTGTGCAACTTAAAACCATTGTGGGTGCTGATTACTGTTAGAAAAAGCCTAAGATGGAAAAATTAAGGAATATACATTCAAACCAACCATGGACAGTTTTCAGTTATATAGTTTTTGTTTATGTGAGAGATCACCAGAACAATTTCCAGTCTTTTTTGCATGTTAGCAGTGAGCAATCCTTTCAGACGCAACTCAACACTTACCCAGTCACATATATTTATACGTTCATACACAATCTGCCATTTCCTTCGTATGCTAATCCATATATATGAAAAAAAAATTACTTTTAGAATACTATTTTATCAGCAAGTTGACGTTAGGGTGATTTTCTCCTTTTAGTTTATTTTCCTCATGTTTTTACATGTTGTTGTTAGTCATAATTTACAACATAAGGTAAAAGAAAAATATCTCAAGTTCAGAAATTTGAAAATGGGAAGATAAACAGTAGGGAGGATGAGAAACAATTTTTTTTATTTGTTATTTTTTTACTTTCAGCTATGCATTTGCCTAATAAGCCCCAAGGCATTTAGGGTCTGATGCTCTGAGGTATTTTTGTAGGGTCCATCACAAAGCCTGCTGAAGCTGGCAGAAGGAGTTCAGTTCCCTCAGCTCCCATGTCATTGCATGCAGGGCTGGGGAAGCACCAGCTGGGCAAGATGTTGCTCCCCTCTTCTGTGCTCCCACCTTTCTTTTCCCACTGTGCTTTGCCAGTCAGTGCAGGTGGCTGGGAAGAAACTTGGTCTCTTTTATTGCCCTGGGGAAACACAGAAGACAGCTATAGTTAGCCCCTCTGTACTTTAGGATGAATATGGAAACAGGCACCTTTTCACCACAAACTGTTTAAATGAAGAGCTACTGCAGTAAGAGGACAGATCTTTCCTATCTCCCTTCCCCGCCCCCCCCCCCCCACCTTTCCCTCCTCCCAACAAAGGAAGAGACAAAAGAGTCTTTTTCTCTGCTCCTTCTTTACTCACTTGCTCCTGTGACTGTCTAATAAACTTACCAGTGCAGTGTTCTTTGTGAGATGTGCTGCAACACTCCACCACAAAAGAACGGTTTTATTATATGGATGAAAATATTCATTTTCTTGCTTTGTGTGTTTAATGGTGTTAATGATTATGATCTTGCATTTTTGTGGTGGCTCTCCTTCCAGAGGACCACAGCTCGCTTTATAAACCCATGCCGACACACCAACTCTACACAGGGATGGCTTTCTCTCCTATTAAATTGTGGTCATCTTTGCAATGAATGCAGCAGTGATGCAAAACATTACAACCCAGTCCTCTAGGTGAAGCTAGAAAAAGCAGCTGGGGGGCAGAAGATGGAGACAGTGGGCGTGGGGAATATTACTTTTTGCTGCCAAGAGGACCCAGGTTCATTCTCACATGAACCAGCATTACTCTGCAAATAAATAGTGGTGTGACTCATCTCCGGAAAGGGACAGGAGTTCTGTGTCTGCAAGTTAATTTGTCTCTGTGCCTCCCACCATGGGACACTGAGTTTGTCTGGGCTACGTCACTAGAAACGACAGGACTCACTTTGAGTTTCTAGAGGGGAGGGGAAGGAAGGGAAGGAAGCAACAATGATCAAATAAATCATTAATCACTGATCATTGTAATTTGGAAATCATAGAATCATAGAATGGTTTGGGTTGGAATGGACCTTAAAGATCATCTATTTCCAACCCCCTGCCATGGACAGGGACACCTTCCACTAGACCAGGTTGCTTCAAGCCCCATCCAGCCTGGCCTTGAACACTTCCAGGGATGGCGCACCCACAGCTTCTCTGGGCAGTCTGTTCCAGTCTCACCACTCTCATAGGGAAGAAGACCAGTTGTTTAGTGTGAACTGGCACCCAAAACTGAAGATATTTCACCTTAATGTTCAGGGAAGGAGTGAGTTTTTCCAGATGAGAAATTGCCACTTTCTAGACGCCTGACAGAGATAATACCAACCCAGCTGTCGCTGCACTGCCTGAACCTCTACTGAGGGAGGACAAGGAGGTAGGTGGTGCTGGTAACCAAATTCAGCAGAACCCGTGTCCCAGCCAGAGCACTTTTTGAGGAGGGGGTCATTGCTACAGGGATCCTTCAGTTCACGAGCAAACCCTTGGAGCCTGGGGTACAGTGAGGTGGTTAAGGGCTGCAAGGAAATGACTACAGTAGTAACCTTATTTTAGACATTTATTTTCTTTGGTTTTTCCCCAGATTTTTATCTAGAGGCAAGCACAGTGTGCTGTGGCCACACCAGGTGCTGGACCTGTAGTGTGGCTCAGGCACATTCAAGGTGGCTCCCAGCCAGCCCAGCCAGGTACTGGGAAAATCACTAAACAGCACTAAATTCAGTGCAGGATGCCAAACTGGTCCAGGTCGTGAGTCAAATAGCTGGGCAGTTAGCAGGCATTGTGCTTCATGCTCCTGTGATTAGATTGCTGTCACGGCCTTCATTAGCCCCAGACAGACCGTTGGGGTGCAGCAACAGTACCTTGTAATGTAGGCACCACACAGCAGCAAGTTGGTGCTGAGGCGCTCCTGCCAACAGCGAACAAGGATGTGATAAAACTGAGAAAGGGACTTGGAAATGAGAATTATGCCCTTCAAACCCTGTTACATCATCCCCTTTCTCCTCTGCAGATAGCCCTGAGCCCCTGCATGGCTTCTTGCTAATCCACATCACCCCTCTGCTCCCTCTGCACAGCATCCTGTCCATGCAGTTCACTGGGAGCAGGCAAATAATAGCAAGTAAAACAGTATAACTGACTTTGCTTTCACCTGCTTGCACTTCCGGTAATATTAAATAAAATTACTTCAATCTTCTTTCCCGCACTCCACCTGCTGACTGTTTTGTGCTCTGTATGCAAGGATGTGATTTCTTTTCTCTTTATATTATACCTTAAGTAAGATTTATTTTATCAAAGATCATGAGCTTGGCTACTGCTATTTAGTCAATCAGCAGTGAGATATAATGCTCAGGGAAGTGTAATTCTGGAGTTGGGGATAAGACTACACAGCCCTGCAAAGAGCTTCTTGTCATTTCCCTTCCTACAAAGCTGTGCAGCTGGGCTGGTGAGGATCAGTGCAGCCATAGGAAGGGCCATAAAAGATAAATGCACAATGTCTTATAGTGTCCTGGAGTCTACACCCTGCATAACTCCCCATTTAACTCCAGGGTCCTTCTACACTCTCAGGACAGAACCAGTAGACCTTACATCTATCATAAAGCAGCCCAGCTGCACTGCACAAGCTGTAAGGAGAAAAAAAATAACCAGTGAAATAATTCAAACCCCACCCCACAGCTCCCCTAGGTGACCTCAGCTACATCCTCTCTCCCATGCAGGGTATGCAGAGCATGGCTGTGCAACACTGAGCCCTGGGTCCCCAGGGTCTCCGCCACCACCTGTCCTTTGCCTCCCCAGGGACCAGATGAAGAGCCTGTCTGGGGAGCGGGAGGAGAGCTGAGCATTTGCAATGAAAGCACTGTTTCTGCAGAAAATAAAATACTGATCTGCTTCTGTAGTGTCAGAAATTAGGTAATCCCTCCCCCTCTCTTGGTGAGGAGGAGTGAGGTGATCCTTCAGAGACGGGGAAAAATTATTCCTTGCACTTTGGAAGCAGTCCCCTGGAGATGCCACATAGTTACAGGTTTTTCCAGGCTTGAAATGTAGGGGTCAAGATTATTGGAAAAAGGTAGCATCTTCAAGGATTGTTCTTCACCTGCTGACAACCAAGCACAGGAAGGCATCCCACAAAGCCACTCCTCATCTTTCTGTGTTAGATCAGGAGTATGGTATTTACCTGAAGTATCATCCTCCCAGTTACATATAAAACAGCTATCAAAAAAAAAAAAAAAAAAAAAAAAAAAAAAGACTGCGAGGGGAAAAGTTTGGACTAGACCTTGCTTAATTATTTCAGCATGTGGCAGATCAGCCTCCAGTCTTATCATTTGGCCACATCCTAGTGGTCATCCATGAGGAGAGCAAAAGACACCTGCCTACAACTCCTTTGCCAATTTTGAGAGTGCCAGAGGCCATCCAAGATACAGAATAAACAAAACCCAGGGCTGTTAACAAAACTGCTTCTTGTCTGTTAGGCTCATTCCCAGAGCTCACTGAATGTTTTTTGCTGAAAGTTAAAAAAATACTGCTTTTCTTCCTGGAGGAGGAAGCACAGAAATGCTAGACCAAGCCACGGTGAAGCCACGAGAAGCTGAAATCTAGTACCTTTGCTAGGAAGAGGTAGGCACCCTCAGCTGTGCTGGTGCTTCAGCTCTTGGGGTGATAGTACTCTGCTGTAAATATTTTTCTAGTATTTCTTCTCAGAAGACTCTGAGAACTGTCTGTTGTTTGCAAGGCAGCAAGTTGCTTCATTGGTAGATCTATGTTTGGAGCTTCCACTACTTTCACATAAAGCAAGTAGTGTATATGAGAGCAAGTCCTGTCAAGTAGCAAAGAAAAAATCTTAAGCCTAGAACAAAAAAACCCCAACAAAACCATGTACTCTCAGTGTTATTTTTTTCCAGTTCAACGTTCCGTATTGATTTTACTAAGCTCCCCCAAGACAGAAAATTGCAGCAAGGACAGGGGGTGCACTGAGATACACAGATGTTTTACAGGAATGCATCCGCCAAGCTCTTTTGGTTTTTCCTGCTCCCTCTCTCTTGCCCTGTGTAGTCTCACATGGAACAGGACTCAATATTGCTGTTTTGTTTGGCACTGCTGGATGGCAGCAGCGGGAGTGCTCGGTGGGATGGGACACTCCAAAACCACCACAGCTGGCTGAACTGTGAAACTGGGCAGGCAGGGAAGTAAGTGTTTCCTAGCATGAACAGAGCAGGCACTCACGTTTTAAAATGAGCTGAGCACTGATATTGCAAAGAATGTTTTTATTACGGGATTGCCACAGGTTTTGCCACAGATTTTGCAAATGACTAGGAACCTTGACAACTGGCTATCTTGCATCTAATATGTTTTAAATTAAAAATCCAATGTGAAAATGTGCCCTGACATTAAAGACCAGTGTGTGCATGGCAGTTTATCTTACCATTTGTAATGCAATAAAAGAGGATCAGATAAACACAGGCATAACCTCTGCCACAACAGTTAATGTAAAACATCCCTTGTATCATTTGTCTTTCTGTTGCGACGGAGGGAAGACACAGTCACTCAATATGAGTGATCAGCAGACTTCCTTTATTGTGCCTTACAGTCACCTTTTATGCCTTCTTATAATTAGCTCATACATATTACAAAAGTTAAGCTCATTATTGGTTAGTTGCCTAAATACCAAGCCCGCCCCTAGTTTCTCTTCTGTAGTTACCTGTTCCCACCTGCAACATTCTTTTCCCACCGCGATCTTCCTGTTACTGTGTAACAAGGACAGCCAAAGACAGTGTATTTTTGCTTTACTTCAGATAAGCTGAGAGCGATGTGCATTTTTGTCCAGCCAGCTGGACTATGTCTATGTGAACTTTTTCAGCTAGCCAGTTATCCACATCTTTCCTTTAGGCAGTATACAAAAGACATCAAAATGAACAATTCATGCCTAAACAAAGAGAAGCTTGAAAGCAGTGCATGTCAAATGTTTACTCTAGGTCATTATTAGGGGGTTGAGTGGATTTGCTTATAAACACAGGTTACTTTGTGGGTGGGGGAATGCGAGAGATCATGTTTTCAGACTCAAGACATCTATTTTAAAGGCACAATGTTGCTTTTTCTAGCATGCACAGTAAGTTACAGATAATTTTTTTTATGGGATATGAAATGCCATATCATGAGCAGCGGAAAACATAATGTGCTGTAGAAACAATGTTTTTTCTCTCCAGTTTATGCAAATGCCAATTTTCATTACACAGTGAATCTGAACCTGTCTGGGATTGAAATGAGATCAGAAGAGCACCCTGTGACGGATATGCAAACCTCTGATGTGCTGAAGAAAGCTCTACTTGAGACCACTGGGATGTATTCCTTTGGTAGCTTTCCCTTGAATCTAAGTTTGAAACATAGGATCTTCAAGAATGTTCCATATTTTTATGTTACCCATTTTGACTATTCTTACGCATTGCCGAGTTTACACCCAGTCCAACCAGAAGCAGCAGAAGAAAAAGCACCTAAACAAACAGAAAGAGCCTTGGGGATTGAGTAATGGGTAGATTGTGCATGCTGTAATCATTCTTTTTGTTTATGTTCAGGTATATTTTTTACTTCCCTGGCAAAGAATGCATACTTTCCCCCTGGATTGCAAATAATCTGAATGTGGATAAAACCATTACAAAGTGTCCTTCAAAACACTAAGCCTGCTTTTGACATGAACGCGAGATGAAAAAGCTCAACATGAGAATTAAAAAACTTTGGTTAAATGCAGAGCAGCCAGAGCATAGCAAACACCCTGCTGTGGATTTCCTTTATCCTGGCCTTTTCCTGACTTCTCAGCCCTTCCTTTAAAGTGAGTCACCACCATCTATAAGCATGAAGATGTAGTATCTTGTCTAATTAACCAAACAGAGTCAACACACACCAGCATAACCCCTCCAGACAGAAAACCTACCTCCTGGCAGCTTCTGCCACCCACTCCTGGGGGTCATGGCGTGCTGTCCTTCCCACGCTGCAGTGCTTCCCAGGTCTTCCCAGAAGGCTTTTCTATTCTCCTTGTGGCTTGTGTGACTTTTTGCATGAATACCAGTGAGGCACGTTGTGCAGTCACGTTGCTGTAAGTATACAAGCAGAGTGAAATGAGGTGATTAACATGGTTGCTTGGCAAATATTCATTACTTCTTGACAGGTATTCTCACTTAGTGATCTTAGAGTGAATACAAGCACCCCAGTTAAAGGCACAGGAGGCTGAATGCAGAAGTAGCATGAGCCAGCTTAACAGCCTTGAGTTCTGCAGTAAATGCAGATTGGGAGTATCTTCAGATTGCATGGGCAAACTTTTAACTACATCTGATGAGTAGCATTTGGCAGTGGCACACAACTAGCACTAGGCAGAAAACCATTTTTTCCTTGTTGAATTTATTCATTAGGTCTATAAACCAACATTACAACCCTGCTTGCCCTGCTCATGCCAAAGGCAAGAGAAGGATTAGGTACCATGCAGGGAAGAGTCACCTCTATGTCAAGGTACTTGTGGAAAACTTCCCTCTTCTCAGCTTCCCAGAGCAAACAGCAGCGCCCAAGCCATGTTAGCCATCGTGGGAGCCCAGTGGATGGGCTGCTTTGCACAGCTAGTGCCCAGGCACAGTACAGTGGGCCTTCATCCTGAGGGCACCCCCAGCCTCCCCAGATGGCTGCAAGGGAGCCCTTTGTGTCCCCTTTGTAACTGCTGTTGTCAGGGAGAAGTCCCAGGCTAAGGAAGGCTGGAGGTGTTGTCAGCCATATGTGAGGCAAGAGCAAAGCTAATGAGGCAGCCCAACTGGAAAATAAAGATAAATGTGCAATACATTGCACATGGGGTTTGGTTTATAAAGGACCCTAGCAGCAGCCATGGAAAAAGTACAAATTTTGAGTTTATGCCTAGCACTGGATTTATTGTCCCAAGGGCTTCTAAGGAAACCAATTCATACAATTTAAAGGGTTAGAAAAGATCTTGTTGTGGCAAAACTGATCACATGTTTAAAAAACCATCATGTATTTGTAGATCTGTTTCTATTGCTTTTGTGATTTACGTAGGTATTTGGCCTACAACAAGTTTCTTCCTGAGTTCATTCTCCAGTAAAGCCATTATCCTGTAGCTGTAATATCCAATCTACTGAATACTACAGTCATGTCACAAATTCATCTCTACTCTTTCATAAAAGGATTCAGTAAAAGGGGAAGATGGGATGAAACCAGCAGAGGATGGTGACACATGAAACCTCTTAATCTTTTCTGCTAAGCCCTTTCTTATCTTTTTATTTCCATGGATGTTGATAACACCTCCAGCCTTTCTAAATCTGGGACTTCTTGACTCTTCTCCTTGGCTCCCACAGTAAGGCTGTCCTGTTTCTCTCTGTCTTTTGCTGAAGTTCGCCTCTCGCTGTCCCTCAAGAGCCTACACCTTGGACTGTTTGGTCCTATGCTTGAAGTTATTCCTCTGTTACCAGAAAACATGCTTGTCTATGGATCAGATTATAGCTATATGACTGGTAAAACTTGGAGAAAAGGCCTAAACTCATCAGCTGGAAGCCCCATTTCTTCCTGGTCCGTTCTCACTTATAGTCACTCTGCACCCTCCCTCCTGTGGAAATCTCACTGACTGAGGTCTTACTCATTGCTTCCAAATATGATATTCACCTTCCACAAAATAAATCTATTATTGCAGCTGACATACATATAAAAGAGTCTTGCTTTGGCTCAGCCACAGGTCTCTGAAGCAGCCTGGCAGAGGTCGGTGGGAGCGCCAGAGTCCAGGCAAAGGCATAGACAGCCCAGGACACAGCTCTGGCAGAGTTGTGCCAGAGTGGGGATTTATGGCATGCCAAATAAAGACTTCAGGATTTGGTGTCTCATCCAGTTCTCATTAACATGCACTAGGAGTCCTGTCACTAGCTCAGAGAGAAACTGGGCCAAGTCTTACACCCTTTTAAAGTTATTTAAGTCTTGTCACCATCAACATCCATTTGCCATACTTCTAAATGTCAGGATTTAAAGCTGTTTTCCTCAGATGTTATTCAGTAGCTTTCCATGATATATTCCATTTCATACCCAATTAAATTGTGCTGTTCTATGAGGATGTATATTCTATAGAAACCATTGTCATATTCCCTTCTAATGGAATCAAGCACAAAATTCAACAAGCTTTTAAAATTCTATCTTCTGAAAATGAGCTAGTAATATGAAATTCCTCCCACATATTCCAACTATAATGTTTCTCTAAAATCTATTTATCTTAGTCACGACCTTATGAGCATGAACAGAATGTGGCAAGCATTTCTTAGAGTAAGAATGTATCTAAACTTTGAAAGAAGTTGTTATAGCTGAAAAGGTGTAATTTCCACACAGCATTCAGGTTATATACTGTGATACCAAACAGATACTGGGGAAGATGTTACTTTGTGTTTTACAGTTTATTGGAAATTACTTCTCTCTGTTAATTTTGATGGAGTACAGCAAGTTGCTGAGTGCTCTCAGCCCGTGCAAACATCAGTGGAAGCTGAACATCATCAGTCCTTGCTAGCAGACATTCAGTAACTCACAGGACTAAGCCCTTTAAGAAATAAATAATTTCCAAGTGACAAAACTGCTCACTTAGGGTAATTTCCTGCTGATATCGAAGCCAAGGGAAGTCTTTCATTATCTTCAAGGATAACAGGACAGTGCCTTCAGAAAATGGTAATAAATTAGTAAGGGGCACAGAAAAGGAGTTTTCTTAAGTGAGTTTTGGCATTTCCTGAAAAAAATGTAGTAACAATGAATAGGAAAGATTAAGTAGTATCCAAAACAAACCCATCTGGCTGATTCTACTAGAATTTATTGGCTTTTTCTAGAACGTTTTTTATTTTTCTTGAGGGAAGAGCACTAAACAATAAACAGGCTTAGATGACGATATCATTAAGGATTAGTTTACATCCAAAACAAAAGCTGAACTGCCCAAAGAAAAGGAAAAGACTGTCCACTGAAACATTGGACCATCTCTGTGTATGTTTTGGGATAGATCCAAGAACAATATGTTCTGGAAAAAAGATGATGTGCCAGAGAAGTTCACCCCTGGTCAGGCATTCCCTAAACTCTAGAAATGTGTAATCTGAGACACCAAAAATGTCACAGGCATCTTCAGTATTTATGGATGCCATTTAGCAAGCATGAGGTCAGAGGCAATGAACTTGCTACATCATGTTGTTCCATGTTACTGCATATGATAAAAACAAACACACATTTTTCCATACTAAATGGCAGTATTTATTACACTGTATACCAATGCTGAACCAGGGAATGGTGCCTACTTTGCACAATTCTAGTACTAGTCTGGGAGGTGAGTCAAGTTACTGTGCTTGAAACTGAGAAATCTATTTTAAAAAGCATTTATTTTTAATTTATAATTACCACTTTGAGGAGTGTTCCACAATTGGGTGGCCATATAGAAAGCAACGTAATTCATGCTTGGTTTGGGGGAGCCATATACTGCAAGCACATTAAAATCTTTTCCATTGACTTATGAGTCAGAGAAAGAAATGCAAGTCACATGCCTCTCACTTACCCAAAGTCTACAGCAGCATGACTCTGCTGAGTTCACTCCAAGACATCTGTCCTGAGAAAAGGTGTTCGTTATAGATGAGCTGTGAAAGAGTATCTTGAGAGAGTTTAGAAAGACTCCCCCTAGGACTACAGATGTCCTTCCAGACTGAACAACTTGTACTCTGAGCTTTATTTTTGCAGGATAAAACCCTAGAAGTTTATTTCAAAACCAATCAAACAAGAACAATCCCTCCCCAAAAACATCCCAAAGTTTAGGTTCCCTTCAGCTATCCATCATACTGCTGTAGTCATCATTCTCATGTCAATGTCTTTCTCAGCCAAAACCCCACTTTTGTAAGCAAATAAATTTTGGTCCCAAGTCATAAGTCACAGCTCAAGAAGTTCAGTCTATATTTCATGCAATAAAATCTTTACCTTTTCCCCAGGTATGGTTGGTATGGTTTTCATTTAGGTTTGTTGTTTTTTTAAAAAAAATCCCATTTCAGGATATTGTGTCTGAACTTTCACAGATTTTGTGGATAGGCTAGACCTCATGTTAGGAAAACCTGTCAAGGCAGAGATCAGAAAGGCCAGGGGAGGAAGAAATGTAATTAAGTTTAAAATGGAAATTCTGCTGGTATTTTGTTTATGAAGTAGCTGCTGGCAGTATGTGACATCTTTTCCTCTCTTTAAGCCCACAACTCCAGCAGTCAGCAGCCCATAGGGAGGGTGCAGGACATACAGGCGTGCATCCTTCCCTGAGATTACCTTCATCATACCTCAGTCTTCCTGTTCCAGTCCTTCATTATCTTTCCCAGTAGCCAGCTTTTCCTAGTGTCTCACCTGAATTTAAATTGGTCCAGCTTAAACCTAGGACTTACTTTGGTCACCATGAATGTGGAAAACAAATCAATCCCTTCTGCAATTTTGTGTTGCCATGTTTTTGAGGATTGATTCCTCCCCCTGTCCTCTGCAATGTAGACAAAAATAACCCCAAATGCTGTGTTCACTCCTGTTTAGACTCCTGGTCACTTTTAGTGGTCTCCTCTGGACTTTCTACTGGTGATCCACAGGTTTTTCAAAAGACATCACTCAACATGGGACTCAGCCCTGCAGCTGTGCAGGTTGTTTGGGCTCACTAGGGTAGAGGGATTTCTCATGTGTCTTAATTTTCTGTTTATACTACTCTAACTTTTGCTGGTTTTGCAAGTGTTTCCTTTTCCTCAGCTCACGAATCACAATGGTCCTCCTATGGTTTCATGAAGAACCTGTATTTTGTCAGCTGGTCTCTATCCTATGTTTATCTGATGAAGCCTTCTAAAGAATAGTACCTTGCATTTTACATTGACATTCTACTTCTTCAAAACATCTTTCCCAGATGTCAGGATAATTTTTAATTTTAGTGTTTTCTTCCAAATTATCTATGGTCAGGCCCAACAAAATGTCTTTTGAAAAATTAGTAAGTGTACTTTATATTCACCCATATAACTTGATATTGAAAATACTAAAGAGTACTGCTCCAAGGACTGTCTCCTGCAGAACCTCATGACTTACTACGTTTAGTGGTACACTGTGGCTGCTTCTTGTCACACAGATAATACTGCCCTCATCTTAGAGGCTGCCCCATAAAAGCCAGTCTTAGTCAGTTGTAAGGAAGCAATATACTGATAACTGCTTTAAACCTTTCTTAGTACACAAATTCAAGCAGAGCTGGTGTAAAGCTGTTCTACTGAAATTGGAGAGGAACCGAGCTGAGCTGTTGCTGCACAGTGAGCCGCAGTTTTCCTGACTTGGTAACCACAATGTGGTACAGGCTGTCATGGCTTTAGATCTTGTGAAGGTGACATCTGGCTAGCACTTCCCTGAAAGAAACTTCTGTGGTAACATGAGGCAACTGCTCATGTGCAGAGCTAAACCCCTCACAACCACTTATGATGACCCCTTGTAACCACCACTCACAAGCTAAATTTGCAGAGGCACAGACCACACACCCCCTCGCTTTGTACGTAAATAAGAAAGTGTCCTTGAGAAGACAAAACGCAAACTGGCAAAAGCTCAGGTGGGACCGTCACCACCAAGACACCTTGGGTGAAGAGGACCAACAGGAAGCCGCTGGTTCCACAGGTGGTGATATCTCGTTTCTCTCTCCCTTTCTCTCTCCACAACTCCCTCTTCTCCTCTCCTTTCTCCTTATTGAATAGTGACCAGATCTAAGTAGCAACATGTGGCATGGGACTTGCTTATCCAGTTGAAGTAATCACCATTGAGTTATGGTATCTAACCACATGTCTTGTATTTTGCATTAATAAATCACAAAACTGCTTGGTTGGTGCCATTGCATCTTAATTCAGTCCAAGGGAATCACAAACTTGGTTGCTGGTCCCAAGGGGAGGGAGGTTGTCCTAAACAACTCTTTTTGGGTCACAATATCAGGTTGGGAAAAAGTTATATAAACTGGCACAAAAATCTCTCTAAAATAAAAATATTGAAACACTCCTGTTTCTCTGCCTGAAAACTGTTTATCAAGTGGTGTTAGACTGACTGGTATTGTTTATTCTTGGCAAATCTGTGCTTGCTTCTACTCACCTTATTTGCACCTAGATGTTTAAAAACAGTCTGTGCTAATTATTTCAACACTTTTCAGGAACTGTGAATAATCTGGGAGCTCCATAAATATGAACTAGTCTTCATTTTACTCCACTTCATAGAGGTAAGCACTTTGTTCTTTCCCACTCTCTGACACGTCAGTTTTCCAGAGCAGGCTGTTGATACTACCAGTAGTGCTGAGACTACATTCAATAGTCCTTGTATTACCCGGGAATGAGGGTTACTGAGTGCAGGAAGTGTGAAAACATCTGATTTACCTGCAAAAAATATCTGATTTACCTGCAAAAAATATCTGATTTACGTGTAAACTCCTTGAGCATTGCCTCATGGCAGTTCTTCATAGGGTGAAACCTGGTGGAGTTGCATTGGCTGAGGAAAACAGCATCCTGCAAAAGTCAGCATTGGTTTGCTGCAGTGATTGACAAATTGTCCTGTACAGGAACCCTCTAATACTAACACTGTCTGTAGCTTGATTATGATCAATAGATATTGTGATAGGCCTGTGAAAAGTGCTGTTTGATTACTTTTACATGAAGGCAGTACAAAAATATCTCTTAATTCAAAGTATCAAAATATGAGCTGAGAAGCTGGCAGACAAATTATTAGAATATTAGTCTTTGCACGATAAACTTTTGAACTTTCATTGAACCTGTATGTTAAAAATAGGCAGTTTTTCCAAGAAGAAAATTCACTAGACAACCTACAATTTTTCTTTCACATATTTAAGGAAGATGTTCGATCTGGTAAGGAAATAATAGTAATTTATGTCTTTGATAATTGAGAAGTATTATAGTTCTATTCACAGAAAGAAACAGCCGTCACCTGCTCTCTGAGTCACAGTCCTATTAAAGAGGTAGATACCACCTTAACTGGATGAAACCTCAATATTTTGGCTTACAAGACCAAGGAAGTTTCCATCTCCCTGTGAAATGAAAACATCACTACCAGCCTCTTGCTATCTGGCTCCTGCCTTAAGACTTGGCACAAAATTCTTAAACCTTCCTTCTTCTTCATGCCCTTTTCCTTACAATGAGACAGCCATTTCCCCTCATGCATGCAGAAACAGGCTGTAGGGACAGCTGTCCTAATAGTTACAAACTCACCTTCTTCAGATTGGGCAAATTTGCAGTTCTCTGTCTGGCATCCTGCTTAAACAAACTGGTATAAACTGAAGGTTTATATACAATTTATGATACAAGTGAATTATTACTACTGATTCTGCTGTGAAGGAAAATGGAACCGATTAAAAAGCATCATCTGCCATCAGTGCACAAGGCATAAGCCATAAGAGTTCCTGACCAGGTTTGTTTCACATTACCTAAAGTACAACTAAAGGAAATAAGATAAACAGGAGGACATATGTGAAGGACTGATTTGCAGACAAGCCACCTCATTCAGCCATTCAGGGCATGGAAGTCATGCCTTTTTGACTCTCATGGAGCAAGTCCAGTCCCTTGAGGTTCTGTAAGCCATGCAGTCTGCAGTTGGGCAGTAGTGTTCAAGTGATGGTGTCACAGGTAGGGATGTGAGCATGAAGCAACTGTTCATTGCATGAAAAACAGTGCAGATTCAGGAAAAACAGACTGCCCGGAGTTCTGCTTTCCCCACTTCCCCTGGGGTAAGATCACCTGCATAATTCAGTGAGGTTAGATGGGATTGGGGGAATCTAAAGGAAAGCGATGGCTAACCACAGCCCTCCAGACTTTAATTGGCTTTTTCTGGGGAAGGAGTTGATGAATGATCCCACCATCCCCCAGGCTGACCACAGCAAGACCTTTCCCTCTCCACTGGAGCACCGTGACCAGGCTCTGCTCCTGCATCTTACCTACTCTGCTCCCTCTGATCTGTTGCTTTCTCACACTTTTAACAAAAGCCTCCTACCTTGGACGCTCAGACTTCCACGCGTCTCTCTCCTCTCTCATCAGGATCATATTCTTTTCCATCCTAATCCTTTTTTCTAGTACAGTTTTTCTGTAATTTCCACCTGTGACCTCAGTCCAGACCCTTTCAAAATAGAAATCTTCCTCTAACTCGAACAGGCTTTGAATCAGTTCTAAGTCAACTATTTTTAGGTGCTGAGGACTGTCCTACTTAAAGCAGTCCTCTGCAACAGCCGTTGCACACACTGCTTTCTTCTGTATTTGTAAATGAAAATTTCTGCTGTCATTTTTTTCTTCTTTTCTATTAAGTTATAGAAGGGGACTCTCCACAGATTTCTGTGAAGTCAGAGGTAAGGGATGATACTGATCTGACCAAACACAGATACATAAAGATGGATTAGCCACCCTAAGGACCCTCAGCAGGGAAAGGAGAAAAATCAGCACTGCCAGCGTGGGAGTGCATGTATCCTAAAGCAGATGTGGAATTGATGAACTGACAACTTCTGAGACAAAACCCATCCCTGATGAGGGTGCTCCCAAGATGACGATCTTCCAGACAGAGATCCTTATGCTGGTCTCCCAAGAGGGTCTCTCTGAGTACTATCCGTCTTTTCCAGGGTATTTTTTCTTTATTTTCCAGGATATTATTGTAACAATGTAATACAGAATGGGTTCACAGCTCTGCCACTCCCCAGGGGCTTCTTGAAAGGGCTCACATTGAGGAGCAAAGTGAGCATGAAGGCCAACAGGCTCACAACAGGCCACATCTACCTAAGCAAACGCTCTGATGCACCAAAACTGGGTGGCTGCCTGCAAGCTAACCGTGGAGAATAATAAGCATTATTCTCCTAAGTGCTTGGGGGCTGGGCCCTGTCATTTGCCCCAGGTTGCAGCATCATGAGGACTTCACCGTGCATCTGAACCTGTCCCAGCACCTGAGAACACTCCAGGGCACAGCTTGTTTTACCTCACCACCTGCAGTAATATTTTCCTCTTTCCTGAAACTTCATGCCCAGTTTACTGTCAACTGCTCCACCCTTGGTACACACCAAAAGTGGCAGCTTTAATAGTTTAATGTCCTCTTTGCTGCTGGTCAGGAGACAAATTGTAAGCTGTACTGAATAGTCCCTAAAAAAATAATTTGCCTGCTGTTAGCTCCATGGTTGGAAGCCATACATGCTGACAGTACTTTCTCCATTGCTTTTCTTGCCATTTGTTTTCCTCCTGACAGTCTCATGGCAAGATTAAATGTTAAAATCACTTGTGCAAACTGAAGCTTTCCTGCTACAGATATAAACTGTTACGGATAGCTTCTTCCTTCTTTGTTCAGTCACGAGTTTAAACTTGTACATACCTTTCCTGTCTTACAAAGTTTGTCCCAAATGTTCCTGTAGGATTGTTTTTCATTGGAAAATGTGAAGCTGTTGGAACTGGAGCCCTCTCATGTGCCATCCAAAAGATGACGCAAGGGAAGTCAAACCCAAGGAGAAAACTCTCACCTCTTCAAAATGAAACAAATTTCATCTTATCAAAATCAGATTATATAGAATGAAGTTGAAATAAAATATTCTTTCCATTTTTCTTATATTTGACTTTTGAAGCCAAGTCAAACAAAAATATTTTTTAAATCCCAGCTTTTTCCCTTGGTTGCGGCTCTGTTATGGTGTTCCGCCCTCTTGGGCAGTGGAGAATGAAGGTCTGGCTACTCCTTGCACGGCAGCTGATCATAGAATCATAGAACCATTTAGGTTGGAAAAGACCTTTAACATCATCAAGTCCAACCATTCATCCAGGACTGCCAACTCCATCACTAAAACACATTGCTCAGCACCACATCTATGCATGTTTTAAACACCTCTGGGGATGGTGATTCCACCACCTCCCTGAGCAGCCTGTTCCGATGCTTGACCACCCTTTCCATGAAGAATTGTTCCCTAATATACAATCTAAACCTCCCCCGGTGCAGCTTGAGGCCGTTTCCTCTTGTCTTACTGCTTGTTATCTCAGAGAAGACACTGACAACCACCTCCCTACAGCCCCCTTTCAGGTAGTTCTAGAGAGCAACAAGGTCCCCCTTGAATGTCCTTTTCTCTAGACTAAACAACCCCAGTTCGTTCAGCTGCTCCTTGTAGAAATTGTTCTCCAGACCCTTCACCAGCTTCACTGCCCTCCTCTGGACATGCTCCAGCATCTCTATGTTCTGTTTGAAGTGAGGTGCCCAAAACTGAACACAGTATTCCAGGTGCAGCCTCACCAGTGCTGAGTACAGACAACCACTTCCCCAGCCCTGCTGGCCACACAGTTTCCAATACAAGCCAAGATGCTGTTGGCCTTCTTGGCCACCTGGGCACACTGCTGGCTCATGTTCAGGTGGCCACCCAGCACCCCCAGGTCCTTTCCCACCAGGCAGTTTCCCAGCTGCTCTACCCCAGCCTGTAGCGTTGTGTGGGGTTGCTGTGACCCAAGATGTGCAGAGACACTCAAGAACAGCAGGCTGGCAATATCCTGGGCACAAGTGTGACAATTTTTTTGGCCATCTTATCTGCAAAAGGTTTGCAATGATGTAAGTCTGTTAGGTTTGATTTTCCAAAACAAAAAATGCTACCACGAGAGAGCTGCTCACATATAGTATCTGTCTAATGAAACACCCCTCACCAAAGCCATCCTCTTCTACTCCCCTCATTTTGTATGAGAATCTTTTTCTCCTTTCTCCCCCTTCCACTCTTTGCCCTGAGGAAATCAGGATTAAGACATTTCATTTCTACCTTATTTGAAGTATCCCAAAACCTCGGACCCAAAAGACTTTTCTCTTTAGCATTATTGGGTACTTTAATTGCAATATGTACTTTACATGCAAATTTTAGTGATTAGGTTAAAATTAATTTCTCCCAGAAGGTGAGTAACAGTGTCCCCTGAAACAAAAACGATTTATTTGAAGCAGATTGATAGCACATGTGAAAGCATTGCTGAGTACCTAACTTACTGTGTACGCTAGCAAACTTAAGTACAGAAGTCTTTAAGACAAAGGTAGAGTGGAGAGAGTGATAAGAGTGGGTAAACCCAGCATGTAAGAATGTGACAGCAACTTTTTTTTTTTTAATCAGGGTGTATGGAAAACAAACTAAAATCCTAAAAAATGTAGAACTCAAACCATTTGGTTCTCACTTAAACTGCATAGTAATCAGCAGTTTCAGGTCATAGCAGAGGCTGTTTGTGGTGGGTTCATTTCACAACAAAAAGTTGGTGAATCTCTAGCTCTTAGGATCTAGCAAAGAAGAGACATGAAAATGAAGAGGATGTTAAAAAAAATGCCTTTTTTTTCCCCTCAGAAGACAGTTTTAGCTCGCTTTTGTGAATCCATAAGATGAGGCAAAAAATACAGGAGTTTCTGTTGTGCTGTAGATGAGATCAGTGCATCCTGAGAGTCACAGAATGACAAAACAGTAACAATTCACTTGGCTTCCTTACATACCACCAAATGAAAATGGGTGAATCAGGTACTGAGCCAGGAGGTTCTTTCCTATTCAGAGTTCTGCTCACAAATGGCTTCATGGCGTTTGACTATTTCTTCAGGTCAGAAGTTTCATTTGATTGGAAGGTGGCTAGGACCAAAGTTTTTAAACACAGGGACTGACAGTTGTGTGTTTAATTTCAAGTAATATTAAATCTGTGGCATCCAAGAAACAAAGTGCCTCTGAACATTAGATTGTTTATTCAGAAGTTCAAGTATGGATTTATACAATGAATTTATACTCACTGGTGTGGAAGTTCATACCTCTGTCTTCCTATCTGCAAAACAGGGAGAACGTATGAAATAACCACTGCTGTGCAGCACAACTGTAGAAGCAAATACCCCATTTAATCCTTCCACGAGGCTACAAACAAGCTATAGAGTATTGTTGCCTGGAACAACTGGACTTCTGGCAGGGGAGTCTTTCTCATTCCTGCATTCATTAACCAGTCCGAAGACTCTGATGGTGCTCACCAGAAAAATCCTGCCCTCCTGCACTCTTCTGTTTGGACAAGTCCCCATCCTCACATGGTGCAATGAATCAAGATGGGCACATATATGAAACCCACATGAACACATCCTATTTCAAATGCTTCACTGAAGATTGTGGTGGACATAGTACTACAATCCTCAAGATGTAGCAAAATTCTTCAAAATCTAGAGAAGAAAAATTTCTCACTGGGACTGATTCACCCTGTAGTTGAGAAATTGGGTTACAGCACGCATTTCTGAAAAACCTCCCTTGCCTTCCATACAATTTGCTATTACAGACATATGCAGGCATATATTTAGCTTAGCTTTTGTACAATTAGCCTGTTCAATGATGTATTTCCACCATGTTAATGCAACATGTGCAAAGGGCAGTCATTCTCCCCTGTTTTAGGCAGATTGACAGGAAGGAAGGCATGGCATTCTTCAGAAGTCAATCTGTAGAAAGTCAAGTATGTACTTGTATGAAAGATAGATTAGGAATGTTCCAACAAAAAATATTTTCATCAGGATCCAGGAAAGACCCCACATTCTGCTGATATACATGATCTCTAGCTGTTTGGCAGGTTCTCGTTCAAAGTCCTGCTCTGGTAAACTTTTTCTTATTTATAGGAGTGAAAGAGCTCCAGCATAAGAAACTGAGAGAACAGTATTTGTGACACAGCTTCAGAGATCTGGGAAATCTTTAAAAAAAAAAAGTAGTTGTGAGCAGGTAAATAGCACGAATGACACTAGCAAAAAAAAAAGGAGTAAAATATCTGCCCTGGATAAGCTTAGAGAGTAAAAGGAAAAGTTAAATGTCTAAATCTTGTGGCATGATGAACTCCGGCTTAAAGCACTCAGGGTAGGGGCTGAGTTGTTAGCATTATCCTTGGGGTCTCCTGAGTGATGGGCAAGGAACCAGAGGGCCCAAAATGATGTGACTTTGAAACAGAGGGAAAAAAGAAGGAGGGACAGGTCTGCTTGATTTCAGCATCTGTGAAACACTGTAATGCAGCATTTATAAAGGACAGAGAGGGGTGATTCAAGTAGTTTTTACCTTGCATTGGAGAAGGTTTTGAATGTTCTCATAAAGACCAGAACAGACCCTTACAGTAGAAAGCTAAAAGTGTCCCCAGCTTGTACAACAAGGAAAGCCACTAATAACTCTGCTATGACTTGGTCATGGCTGCCCGGGCTGGTTTCCATGCCCTTTGTATTTTTCATTGGGTACATGCAGGAAAGCCACTAGCCCAGAGGACAGGCTGGAGAGGAAATCCTTCAGAAAGCTCCCTGAGTGCACCAGTATCAGCATCCCTGCCTCACGCCTGACTCGTGGGTATGGGATTAAGTACAGGCATAACAGAGGTGCACCACATGGTGCACGTGTTCAATCAAAACAACTCACATTTTGAGTGTTAAATATTTAAAACAAGTAACACAGGAGCAAGTTGTACCTCATGAATTATTCACAGTAATTTGGTGTTTTGGAAAGTGAATATTTGATAAACTGTGACTTGTTCGTGGCCAATTTGTAATCAGAAAGACATGAAAATCATCAACACATTATTCATTACAAATTCTCTGTTAATTTCTAGTATCAGGTTATTTGAGCTGTTGACTCATGGTTAGAACGTCTCTCTGTGGTCCTCTCCAGTGCTGTTTCAGACAGCGCTGTGCACCTGGGGGAGCCCAGAACCCTGTCGCTCACCTGAGGTCCACAGCAGAGCTGTGCAGCCCCCCCGCCCCGTGCAGCCATCCCTGTGCATCCACCCCTGCGCAGCCCCCCCTGTGGAGCCACTCTTTGCCCTTCCCAGATGTTGTGGGATGGCTGCACCTCTGCAATACTGCTCTCCCCAGGGCTGGCTGAGGGGTGGGAGCAGGGGAAGCAGGAGCACCTTGCAACCTGAGGGGTGAAGATGAAAGTAACTCCCTTCCTTGTCCTCCCCTGCTCCTCCACAGAACGAAAGTAGCCCCAGCCCACCTCCAGACTGGGCGGTGAAAGGAGTGATTTGGTGGTTTGGGGCAGTTTGTGGGGTCAGGCTCCCCAGCAAGCTGGTGGCTGATCCATGGTAAAACAAGCTGTAACACTGGGACCCCAGCCCCACCAGCAGCAGTGTAGAGGGTGTCAGGTCAGCAGGGTGATGAAGTGGTCTGTTATCATATGTCATTACTACCCGCAGAACCTGCTGGGTTTTTTAGAAGACCATTTCACTGGAAATGCACCTTTTTTTGCTTCATCCATTTTCAGTAGCCAAATTAAAAAAGAGAGAACTGTGGAATGAGAGAGATACTGGAAGAGATGGAATCTGATATTCAGGTTCCACCTTTCACCTCTAGGCCAAGATTTTGCAAGGATTTTTGATAGACCTGCACTGAAAAATGGGATTGATTAAAAAAAAAAATCCTTTCCAAAATAACAAAGTGGAAATTAACACAGTAATTTTCTGCAAAAATATCCAGTCAACATATTAACTCTGCCAAAGCAGGGCTCGAAATGATCCTTACAATACATAGAAGAAAACCAGACAAGTCTTGTCATACCAGTCGTACTATCCTCATGTTTTGCTGCTTTCATGTTAGGAAATTACTTTATCTCCATTCACCTCTTTCTCTACGCTGCCAGTTTCTAAACTATGACAGAACATTGTGTTTTCCTCTGCAATTACTTGGACTTCCTAGTATGCTTTTGCAATGGATGGTAGCAAGCTTTTTGGAAACCCAAATACATTTAATTTACATTTATTTATCTGATCTTATCCCTGTACAAACTTGTCCTGTTGTAACTAAAGGTATAACCTTAAGTTGCATAAAGCTGCATTAGCTTAGTTTAGCAGATAAAAAGTTACACCATTGATTATTCATGAATATATTTAGACACCAATTATTAATTGAAACCTTGTTTATCTTGGTTCATCTTGCTTTGCACTGGTGAATTCACA
Organism: Falco peregrinus; assembly: GCF_023634155.1. NCBI lineage: Eukaryota > Metazoa > Chordata > Aves > Falconiformes > Falconidae > Falco > Falco peregrinus. Next base: position 63,508,208 of record NC_073739.1, read on the forward strand.
GGTACAAGTTAAACTGATATAACACATTTGAAGACTTTCTTAACAAAATAACATACAGAAATTTTATCACTACAACTAAAAACAGATTCTGTGTGGTGCTGTATACAAGCTCTAAGGGACAGGTGGCTACATTTCTCTTTATGGAAGATGTAAAGAGTGCAGATCTTGCAGAAGGAGCTAGTAAGTATATCGCATTTTAAAATGCCAGTTGCTCAAGCCATGGGTCTTCTCAGTGTTTTGTTTCAGGAGATATTTCATCAATATTTCTCCTTTCTATTCTCATCAGAGCAAGCAGAGATGGAGGAGAGAACCTGGGAAGGTGACACTAATCAGGTTCTAGAAACCTGGTTGCTGGCAAAACTTTTCTGGAAATAGGAGATTGAACCCAGCCCTTTGTCTTTGGAATGCACCACTGCAGGGCACTCATTTCTTTAAATGTCTTTTTGTTTCCACCAGGTAGTCTGTGCATCCTGGTGCCATGTATTAGCTGTTGTGTGATGAGCAGTGGTTTGTGTGAACTTCAATAGTTAAGGGTCCCAAGCAAATACACTAATTGAAAGTTGTCGTCCGTCAATACTGGAGTTGTGTAGGCTCGACACCCATAAAAGAGGCTGTACTTCTCCATATACACAGCTCTGTTTTGTGGGTCTGTGGGAGAACAAAACTTCACTGCAGCAAAAAGAGATAACACCAAATTAATCACGGGAGCATCAGCATGGCTATAGAGAGAGTAAGCAGAGATTTTATTACAAGCCATCTAGTAAGTTTTCCTCCCTCATCTGCTGGTCCCCACCTAGAGGGATGCAACAGAGGGGCATTTAGGATATCTGACCGGCAGGCATGGAGGAGTCACCAGTTAACCATCTGGGGTTTTTCTCCCACCTCCTTAAGTGACCACAGCATGACCACCCGCTATCTCGGCCCTTGTTGCCCACATTTCTCTGCACGGAAATTGAAGAAAGGATGAAAATGACTGTCCTACAATTATACACCAGCATTACAAATAAACCAGCTTGATTCTGGCTCAGGCTGCAGCCCTGAGATATTATTTAATCCGCCACACCTGGAGGTATTGAAGGTGGGAGAGCAGCTCACTCCCCTCCTCTCTCGGGCTGTGTTCCCAGAAGGAGATCTGTGAATACAGCCCAAGAGGAGGGGAGAGGGCTGATCTCCCACCTTCAATACCTCCAGGTGTGGCGGATTAAATAATACCTCAGGGTTGCCTTCTGGAGGCTCTCATGCACTCCCAATGGCCAGCGCAACTCCAGTCCTAGAAGATGCTCTTGGGGATTGCCTCAGCCATAGGTTTCTTTTTAAGGAACTGGCATTATGTACAGAGATGCTCTCAGCATCAACTAAGAACACTTAGGTGGGCATGCGATACCTGCGACATAATGATAAGCTTGTAGCTGCCAACAAATTAATTAAAATCGCCTGATGAATACACCCATGTTAAGAAGTTTATGCTTCAGCCCCAAAGACCAATAGGAAAGAAAGGTACCCATTCAGAAATAATGATGGAGTAGCTGTTCCTTTTCTGAATTAATGCTCTCTGTCAGAAGCTATACAGAGGCTGCTTTGCTGTTCTTTGGTAGCAGCATATGTGCCAAAAGAATGTGGTTAGCGATGAACAATGTTTGTCCTTGATACAGGATTTGAACAGGAATAGCTACAGAAAGGGGTGCGAGACAGGATGTATTCAGAGGATGACAGCTGTGAATTTTCAGGACTGAATGTTAGAAAATATAGAAAATATACAGAAAAAAGGCAGCCATCATAGCAGGTATTCAGGTATTTATTTCCATAATAATATTTTCTAGAAAGATAGGGGGACATATTTAAGAGTTATCTCTGTCATTCCCAAGGCACTGTCCGTTTTCTGTTTCTGCCTCTTGGATCCTTTGCTCAGCCCTCTGCAATCATTAAACAAACCATATGAGGACAGTACCAAAAACACACAGAAAGACCGTTCACCTTAATGGGATCAGAACAAGAACCATTCATGTAAATAAATGAAATACCAGCTGTCCTCAAAATCAAAAACGTATCTAGCAGGTCTGAAAATTGCAAATATTTCCAGATATTCAAACTTTAAATGTAAATCCTTGTCTAGCATCTGTACATGTTTGCGATCTGATACGGGTACGCAGCTCACAATTGCAGCAGCTAATGCTGTTATGAATTCATCAGCTGTTTGCTGTCACCTCCTACTGTGCAACACACCTTGCATAGCAGGGCTGGCAGAAGAAATGTGTGACTTAATGCACTTATTTCAGCAGATTAAGCAAACACTGGGGTACATGCCCTGATGCGGTCAAGGTAGGAGGATACACTTTCCTCCCCACTGTTACTCAGAACCTAATTTCCAGCAAGAAAGCCAAAAAACCTACTGCGGTAGTAACTTCCTAGGCCTCTGCAGTGATATTTTCCAGAGCTTGTCTTTCAGAGTCCTAATGCTGTAGATTAATTTCCTAGGTGCCTTTGTTAGAGGATAATGAACCATTATTTATGTCAAGATTATGTGATTCCAAAAGTCAAAGAGATCATCAGAAAACTGAAAAGGTTATATTTTATTTGCACAATTGGTACAATAAAATGGTAAAATTATCATTTATTTGCCATTTTGATGACAATATTTTTTGAATGTGGCACGGTGCAATGATGACTGTATATTTCATACAATCTGTCACGTAGCACAGAAAGACAGTCTATTCTGGGGTGGATTTGATCCGGCATTCTGCATAAGCATTTTAGACAGAAATATTATAATCTGTCTAATGTTATCTAATTATAACCACTTCTGACATATCTTTTTTTATTAGTAGTGTCATTGTGTGACATTTAAGCAAGGTAAAATACTGTGAGATTAAGCTGAGCAGGTATTATCTTATTGAACACCCTATGACATCTACGATGTGACATCAGGAACAATTATGCAGGTAACTTATTTATTTATTTATTTACACAGTCACTCCCTGAAGAGCCTATTGGATGCTTTGTTGGTTAGCTCATCTTCTCATTTGTAAGGCAGCTGAAATTTGACTCTATGTATGCGTTTGTTTTAAAAGACTGGAATGGAAGAAAGGCAGGAGAGAGACAATCTCCTCTTTGGGTTTTGACATACATGGATCAGAAAATCTGGTCAAAAAACCCCACAACACCCAAAACCATATGGCAACAGGCCAAGTCTCCTCAATGAATGGATAGTGTGGAGAAAGGAAACAAAGTAAGGGTGTGAACGTCGGTCAGAGAGGCATTATTGACTGTGAAAGGACTGAATTTGTCTGAACTGTTGAGTGGGGACATGGAAAACCAACTGAGCAGCCTGTGAGAGTTTCATTTATATCAAAGTATCAAATCCCAGACTTCCTCTAGAATAGTACTTATTGTCAGCTGCAGGGTTGTACTTAGATATGGATGAATATAAAGTTATTATAGACATAAATACTACCAGGGATGTATCACTGTTGTGTCATTGATCTCCCAGATGTAGATCAAGAAGTAAATGCAACAACTAATGGTACAGCTTGCTTATTCTTGGACATGATGGCTGACAAATGTCTTCCCAAATAACTACCAAACCTACCAGAGACAATACTATGTCAGATGTGGGTTTGGTAGAAACTTCGAAAAGTATAGAGCAATGGATCACAGAAGATAAACACAGATTGACTGATCAATTTAAGATCAATTTAAAGAAACAATATTTAAATAAAATGCAGATTTAAACAAAAATAGGTCTAGAACATTGTCTATTTAAAAAGGAAAATTGCAAAATAAACAACTTGAAGATAAAGTCTGAAGTGCTGAAGAAATTGAACGTGAGGAATGCGGGAATACTCTTAACTAAAAGATACATGAACTACTGGAACTGAGAAAAAAGAAGAAAAAAAAATTCTGGAAAGACTTTAGAAATGGCTGGATAAGCTGCCATTTCAAAAAGCTATTAGGAGTAAGCAAAGAACACCCAAAATAGGAAAAAAAACGCTAGGAAAAGCACCTCTTGGAGATGGAAATTCAAGTTTCACTACAGTTTACAAATAAAATTAGGAACAAGCTATGAAAATATAATTAGTCATATAAATAACAAGGAAAAAAGGGTGGGATAAGTAGTCTTGCTTTGCAGTTAAGGAAGGGAGAGACCAGGGAAGTATGGCTTCAAATTTAAGTAGTTTGCTGTAGTTTCAATAAAAAGAAGATGTTGAGCAGGGAGGAAGAACAGGGCAGCTAATGAAAATGAAGCTTTGGGAACAGAGCTCACAGCAACTGAGATCAAAATAAAACTTAAATCACTTAATGTATTCAAGCTAAGGAGGGGAGGGTGGGTGGTCAATCACCACCCAGAGCTGTAAAAGACTTGGCAGTGAAATTGCAGGTCCAGGAGCAAGGACTTTTTTATAAATCTTTCCAGTTCAAGTAGTGCTGCATGACTGCAGAACAGCATACATAAACTCTGTATTTGAGGGCAGAAGAAAAAGGACTTGAACAATTGAACAAGACTGTTAAGACTCCCTTCAGTATTATGAAAGGCTTTAGACAGAAGACCATGCAACAGAAACTTTGGAAAGGTGAATCACAACAGGCCAACATATTATCCTGTTTTACTAAAATATCAGATTTTTCTAAAAGGCAGCTTGATTAAATTTGAACTATATCTCAGTAAAACATATTATTTAGCTATTATTTAATAATGTGCCACATGAGAAACTATTATTTAGAATGGTGAAAATAGGAGTGATTCAAAATCTAAAATATATATTAAACTAGCCAAAAAAGAGGTAAACCAACATGTCTCTATAAAGAGAAACTACAGAAACAGAGATTTACCAATGCAGACTCTTATCAATATATTTCATAGCAGATATTAATTCATTCTCTTACCATGGCACAGAAAGCAAGGCTGTGGAATGAATGTTAATCAGAGTATCATAAAGAAAAAAATCTGAAAGAGAGACTGAGACTATCATAAAGAAAAAAATCTGAAAGAGGCACTGAGACTATGATAAAGAAAAAAAATCTGAAAGAGAGACTGAGACTATAGAACAGAATTGAATTTAACGATCCAAATGCAAGATGAGGAGCTTTGAAATTATTTCTTCTAAAAACAGGGAGCTCATCAGCTGGAAATGGTAGGAGAAAGACTTAAGACACCTTGACCTCTCTGAGGATGGTAATATGCTAATACTACTGCATGGCCCCACGAGACAAGGACATATAAGGAGCAGCAATGCCACGAGACAAGGCCTTGAGAAGACAACATCCACACACAGTTCTGGCTGCTGTGTTTCAAGGAACATGAGTTAAATAGAAACAGATATGAGGAAAGACAACTGGCAGCACTAAGGGACAGGAGGCCCTTTGGGGCGTGGAAGCAAATATAAAGTGTCTAGTTTAGCAAATAAAGGTTAAAGTAGACTTGAGCTGCCACAAGTACTGGGGAAGGAGAGCTGCTATTTAAGCTAAACAACGCGTCAGAAGGAGAGCAAAGGACATCAAGTGGCCATAAATACCCACAGGCTCAAAATCAGGAGTTTTCTAGACAGCTGAAAAGTGCCCTTCTGCCACAAACTTCCAGCAGTACTGGGAACAAGAAATCTAACCAGCTGTAGGATGGATCAGGGTAAAGTCATGAAAGGGGTGGTATGAGCTATGTTTGTGACACCACATGACTAAATTGAGAGTGCTAGGCTGTGCCACATATTCTTCCATCTTCATCATGAAAGGAACAGACAAGGAGAGTGCAAAGCAAGGTCCTGCCAGATGCCCGTGCTGTTAACCCCAGCGAACTGATACACTTGCAGTTGGCAGATGGCAATGTCTAACTTAAACAGTACATATGACAATAAAAATGAATCCCTGTTTTCCAGTTAGAATTAATTTCTTGGTGGAGTTACAGAGCATATTACAAAGGCTAATTAAATGTCAGTAGGTTTTTTTTCCTGATTTATACCTACCCATAGTCCCCGATGATTCTTTGTGATCGTGTTTACAGATCCATGCATGCAAACCCACAAAAACATCATTTTCTGCACTTGAAAAATAATATTGCTTCAGCTCAATTACAGTTTGGTGTGGATGCAAACTTTGTAGTAATCGATAGTGGTCTCTTGATACTTTTTAAAGCCCAGGGCATCCTGACCCAGCCCTCACCACTAATGTATTCCCTTCCTGCCAGCCCATGTGGCTCCCCCATAGAGCTGCAGCTCTGTTGATGTACAGACTGTCTGATGTACAGACCTGGCATGAGGCTGTGTGTTTCTTCCAGCCCAGGATGGTGAAGGTGATGGCTCAGGAGATGGGTAATGTCTCTTTCACAGTTGAAGCACAGCTGGCTTTGGGTGTGATGCCTGTGCACAGTGACAACAGATGCAATGGTCCCTGTACACTGATGAGAAGCATCAATTGTCCCACCTTTGGTTACACATCAGCAGAGGTGGAGGGTTAAGCAGACATGGAGATGGAACCACCAGCCACCAGGGGTGTCCCAGAACCCCGCTGAAGCAAGTGTGCCAGAGCTGCACTTGCACCTGTTCTGCTGCTAGCAGAGGTATGTGCAGCTATATAAACAGTGCCTTTCCTCAATTCACTTAAATAATTAAACACTGTGGTAAGTGCACACAGCATGCAGTGAGAATGACTGCACCCCTCCTTTCCACACAGAGAAAACTTTCATTCCTTTCCTGACAGGGAATTCTCTTGTCATCTAGTTTGATGTAGTTAAATTGATGTATCTTGTTAGGTTTTACCCAGAGACTGACGTTAAATTGAAATGTACTAAAGAGGTAATGGTTAGCAATTTTGTTTCCTCGATTCACACAATGGCTTATGTAAAAATAGAATAAATATTAACTGATTCTGCAAACCTGCAACTTCCAATTGCTGGAGCATTTCTGTACTTTAATTCTGCAAAGAAAAATTGTCATTTGCATAATGCTTCTGAGTTGGGGGGAAAACACAGTTTCAATTTTCATATGTTGTAGCATTGTAGGGAAAGAGCTCATTTCTTGTGTTGTATCCTGTCCCAGAACCATTAAATATTTCAAGCATTTAATGCATTTATCAACTCTGCTGTATAAAAAGTACAGAAGAAACTATGCAACAGTGTCAAAAGCATCTCATGTATTAAGGGAGTCTCAGCAACCTCTTGGGTGTTTCTCCACCTTGAAATTTAACTTTACATCTTATCCATCAACCAAGCAAGAAGTGAAACAGTTCCCAGCTCTCCAAGGTAACCGTGTGCCAGTTTTGTTGGGAAGGAATGCAGTTCTTTCAGCAGTTCTTTCAACATTTTCTTGCCCTGTGAAATTTCACAGTCTACACTTACCAAGAAAATACAAGAAAATTAAGGATGCACTGTCTTATTTAATGTTCCAATTTCACCTTTAGTTAAATTGGTCCAGACTAATTGGTCCAGGCAGATTTAGTCCTTATAAATAATGGCTTGCACTTATAAAAGAAATTGCTCCAGTCATTTTCTTTTCAAGGTTAAGATTTTTAAGACAGAATAAGGATGCCAGACACCTCAGTATGAAATTCCATGGGACTGAGCTATCTAATTTATGAAACCCACTCAAAAATCCCATTCTGGATTTGTACACTGGAAATTCCTGTATTTCAGGAAAAAAAAATCCTTATTATTTTTCTCTGTATATATACAGGCAAGCATGTATAGATGGTCACAGGCATGCATACACATGACACAGAATTTAGTACTACGTTAATTAAATCCACTAGTATCACTAAAAATGGGAGGCATCATCAATGATGGCACCATCAGATGAGGATCACAACATCATCTCAGAAGCACTGGATGTCCCTGGGGATGACTGTAATACAATTAGGATTACATTTATACTCAGAATGAAGGTCATTTGCTAAGACATCAATGACAGGAACTTTGATCAGAAAACATGAGGTCGCATTGGCATGAGGTCGCACCGGAGAAGAAGAAGGGTCCTTTAGTATCAGAAAAACAGAGGTTGAATCTGAACCACTAGCAACATGCGTGCATTTGTGAAATGTGACAGAAAGGAGATCAATGCCTTTAGCAGAGCAAATGAAGCCTAAGGGAGATCGTCACCCAGGTTTACAAACAGGCGGATACGGAAACGCTATTTAAGCAAAGGGACAATGCTGGGGCAAGAATGTATGTATATAAGATTGACAGAAACAGATGTAAGATGGAAATAAGACAGAGTTTTCCTCAGAGGAGCAAGATGGTTAAACAAAATTCTCGTAAGAATAATGGGGGCAAGAAACCAAATATTTCAATATGGAGCTACTATACAGAAAGATCAACCACACTATAATTCAGCAAAATTATACAACATTGACAACTGCTATTGAAGCGAGATCTGAGACTGCTATAATGAAGGTATTGCACATGAGGAAAGAAGCTGTAAAGATCTGCAATAAAATAATAAGGTAGTTCATTGTTTGAACCTGAGAAAGGTTACCTAGAGGTTTAATCTTGAGTTTTAATTTGAAAAAGATAGTTGGGATTTCTTATTATTAGATCCTCTTCTATTGAGCATCCTTTGTAATGCCTATTGGTGTTTTTTAGGGGCTGGTTGTTTTAGTAATATCAATGTTTTACTTCTCTAGCTTCCAGTCAGTTTGCTGTCCAGATTGAACAAGAGAGCTAGGGATCGGAAATCAACATCTAAGCTGTATTATTTTTAATTCTAATTTTTAAGATGAAACTGTAAGAAGCTTTTTGTATTGTATGTATCAGATATTAAAACCAGATCTCATTAACTGTAGTCCTTCATTTTTCCTAGTAGTGTATCTAATGACATTTCCTCTGTTAGGAACGGATAACGTGACTTTCTATGTCCTAGCTGGCTCAGATCCCTTTTGTCCTTTTTTCTCTATTCTCTTTTCTTTCAGATCTAGCATAGCTTCCTTGTTAGTTGTAGCAATCCCTTGCCTCAGGGTATCTGATTCAACACAGGTTCAAAATCCTTAAACTTTTCCATAGCCACATTTTTGGCCCTGACGTTCAAGGATTTGGAAGGGACTCCAGATTGGTGCAGGTGCTTCAAGCTACCCTTGCTGTCATAGCAACGTATAAACTTCATAGAGGGACCAAGTGCAATGCAAAAGGTCTCCACAGAGTCCCCATGAGCAGGATTGAGAGGTATTAAAATGGAAATCTTCCACTGTCACAAGCAGAAGCAGAAGCCGAGTGCGCTGTCTGATTTGCATAGCCACCGATGTGCCCTCTTGTGCAGTCAGGGAGCTTGGCCAGCATTCATTATGGCATAATGATCCTGCAAAGTGCTGCCTGATTCTTCCTCACTGCTGTGTTTTCCTGTGCTTCTTTCTCTGAGAAATCACGTGGTTTGATTTATTTAATAGCAAGAATCAAGAATCCGTATTTATTTTACCTAGGCTTAGCCCAGACTCTGCAATCATTGCCAAACTTGTAAAGGAACACAGGGGAAGGCCTTTGGGTGCTGTGTCCTGTCAAGCTTGAACCCTACCTGTACAGCAACCTGCCACCACCCATCCCCAGTTTTCAGAAAGTAAAATCTCAGCAGGGGATACTAAGAGGCAAGAGAAAGAGAGAGAGGGGGCCCTAAATGAGAATATGGAAAACTTGACTTGCTTTAGAAGAAATGCAAGAGTAGTACAGGCTGCTGAATAATTTCTACAGAAACTGCTGTTGTTGGCTATTAATTTTAACCTGCCACATACTTCTGATTTTTATGCCCTGAGGGTCTGCAGCTATGAAGTGCCATTTTGCTGCAAATATTCGTCAGAGGTTGGTGAGAAGATCATACTACTAGTTAGCATTACTGGGTCATGTTACACAGTAAAACCCAGGTTACTGGGGACAAAAGTGAACTCACTGGAAGGTGACTTTTATTTGCCTGAGTAGAGACTAACCTTATAGATGGTAAAACTGGTGTTTAATATCTGATCTCAAAAGCTGTTCAGGTGTGCAACAGCTTTTTGCATGCGGTCACTGGGAACTTGAAACCACATACTTCAGATTATCAGGCCATGGTAGGCTTTTTGGCCCCCTGAAGAACGACTTGACTTTTTTCTCAGGCACAACAATGAACAGTGAGAGTCTTCTCCGTATCTTCTCAGCTCAGGAGCATATCTTCTCTTGCAGCACTTGCTGCTGCCTGAGACTGCTCCAATCATCTCTGCTCCCTGTAGGGAAATGTATGTGAATAAAGAGAAACTGGATGCTAAGGAGGAGTGGCTCTTGTTTCCCAGTCAAATGACTACATTCTTGCTATTTTTATGTGATTTATACATGGTGTTTAAGGTGCACATAGGTAGAACGACAGGGAGTTCCTTGTTAAAGGAAACTGGAATAAATAATAAAGACAACATTATGAAAATAACCCAGGGGAAGAAGGAAGCTCTAGGAGCAAATGCCGTGAACTGCTGCCTGCCAGTCTGTTTCGACTGTTCCTGCCTGTAGAAATCAAATCGCAGAAGGGCTGCAGCTCAAAAAAAATCTATGTCTTTTGGGAGCCCAGCAGCCTGCCTGTTGGTGGGGGTCCTGCACCTGGCAGTGGCTCCCCATCCCTTGCAGCCTGGCAGCAGGCTGCAGCTTTCAGCACAGCTTCGTTATGGAAATCCTCATTACCCACAGGCTTGGTGCTTCCACCCTTCTCGCCTCCATGGCAGGGAGGCATTCATGTGGGATGTGAGATCTTGTCTCTGCTCTCGACAGGAGGGCAGAGGGTGGGATTTGGGCTTCCCAGGAAGAGACCATCCCTGCTGGCATGAGGGCGGCAGGCTCTGGTGGCGAGGCAACTCGCTCTGCCGGACAGAGCCCAGCAGCCCCGGCACAGCCCACGAGCTGCTCTGACACTGTCAGGCTCCTTCATGCAAAGTCATCATAATCCCCAGGTAAACTTCGGTTTCCTTTCTATCAGGTTTAGCTGGGAAACAAAACAATTAATTAAAAAAGCAACATACAAGACCTAAACATTATTTATGCCCCTAATTATCTCATCCTAGTGGGTATTTTAGTCCCTGGCTGGTCAGAACATTAATTATCTTCATAAATACAGCAAAAGTTAAATAATATGCACCCATTGCTACACAAGCACTGCAATGATCATGCTTAAATGAATATATAAATTTTATTAATGGATGCTTTATGCAACTCCATATATTATAAATCAAACAAAAAACCTTTCCATCTCCTAATGTTGCAATGAAAAGGGTTTAACATTATTGAGGATAATTTTTATTAAGTTTAAAACTCCTTTTTTGCACTAATGAGACTGTGATGGGGATAATTTAATCTCGTTTGTCATGAGGCACCTCAGCTTGTTAAATAAGTTAATAAATGACTATGCATTAATCAAAGTGACAAAACTATGAAGAGCAAAGGATGGGAGACAATTCTGGTGATAATATTAATTAGTATTTAATTAGAAACTTAGGGGCCATAAATAAAAAAATAATGGGAGAAATGTTTATGCAAATTGCTTTGAAAGTGTGTTGGAGTTGTATTTGCTTTAGGAATAAACCCTTCCTTCCTTTTTCTCCTTAATTTCTTCCCACATTGTACATAGCAGAGTTGCAGTGACATCGCATGGATAGAAATGATCTTATATTGGTTTTAATGTTTTTCATTTAGGGGACTCTGCACTTGAATTGTGCTTTTTACTCTCTGGCTTCAAAGGAAGATTGTTTTGGGGAAGATTGTTTTGGGGTTTGTTGATTTGTTTTTTGGTTTGGTTTGGTTTTTTGGGTTTGGTTTTTTTTTTTTTTTCTGAGATTCCTGATTTCTAGACAAGCGGAAAGGAAGAAAAAGCCAAAGAGTGTAAAAGGAGAGGATTTCTATTTCTGCCATTTTACTTGAGATATGCGTCAACTTTCTTTAAGGAAGAATTGGTATCACAATGATGCTGCTGCAATTGTCTGTATACAGCAACGTCTTCTGTTCACGAGCAGGAGCCTTGTTCATTATCTCACATTACAGAACAGAAACAATATTTGTAATTATAGGCCGTTTGTTGTTTCTTCCCACAAGGTGCCCATTTCAAAATGGACAATTCCTGCTATCAAAGGAGATAATAAATGACTCTGTTACATATTTCAGGCTGTTTTCCTGAGGAGCAGACTTTATTATTTGTTGCATTTACACAAGGAGGTTACCCACAGTAAAACTGCTTTTTCTATTCACCAGTCTGTCTCTGTTATGGCTCATTTATGTGCAAACATGACTGAAGACAACATTATCCACAACTGACAAGTGCCAAACCTACAGTTCAATCAGCCCCTTCTTTAAAAGAATGCCAAGGGCCAGCTGTTTGAAGTAGTGGGACAATAAAGTGGATGGAGACAATCAGAGTCAAATTGATCCAATTCCCTGTGTATAAAAGGGATTCTGTCTAATAACATACAGCTCTTTTTGCTCTCCAAACACTTTAGACCTTAAACAGGGACCCGGCCTTCAAGTAAATGTGTGACTGACATGAAAATGCTGACATTTTAAGGTGGTTTCTTTAGCCATTTCCTTTCAAGAAACAGTGTAGTTTCCTTCATTACAGTAGTTTAAATGCAAGACAAAATGCACGTGGTACATGGAAGTTTTTGGTTATTTTTAGTGGGATGTTTAGACTGAAGAGCCCAGTGATGACACAGAGTTCATTTTCCTTTTTCTTTTGTTTTAGATTTGTTTAACAAATCATTTGCATCTGTTAATAAAATTAAACCTGAGAAATTAATACAAGGCAGCTCCTTTCAGTGATGTTCCCAATTCCCATTGCCAATATAGCAAACTGAGTTCCTGAATACATTTCTTTATATTAAGTCTCCACAGAACACAGCAGTTAACATAAATATTCCTTCAAAATTACCAGCTGCTTCTGCACTGCAATGCATACCAGGTCTGGAATTTAATAAGATATTTTACTGAACTTCCAGTAGATAAAGAGCTGAGCAGTAGTCACTAATGGCTCAAGAGAAATTTTGGTACCTTCAAGCATTAAGATACCAAACTTCTACATATTTCTCTTCCTCCATTCCCTCATTAATAAGCCCTTGGAGTTGCATGTGAACATCTATCTTTTATTTTTTTGTGGATGGAGACAGATCTACATACTTCAGTAATCAAAAAGGGTTTTTTTCACCCCTGCCTCCTATTTCCCATCTACCACCTACTTAGCATAATGAATGACCCACAATACCAGATTTACTACCTTCAATTTCCAGTATGAAACCAAAAGTAGGAAGCCAAGCCTGCTGTGTGGTCCGTGAACTGTATGTTGGCTAGTTCTGTGGTAATTTTAGTATTTTGTAATTTTTCTGTGAACCCTTTAAAGAGGATAACAGGTTCACTAGTAGCTTTTTTGTTTGCAGGTGCTGGTCTGCCTGGGGGTCTTGTAACCCTGGCTGTTGCCCTGCAGACAGCATGTCCACAGAGCTCAGAGATCTGCAAGCACCCACGACAACTCTTATCTGCTTCAGTTCCCACCTTTCCTCGTGAAAGAATGTAGAAGCCAGAGTGATCTGGCAGACAAAAAAGAAACAGGGAAGAGGAAAAATGCTGAGGTCTTTTTGAGGCCAGCCTCGGCACCCTTCCACACATTTCTAGCAAAACCCTGGTTTGTCCGCAGTGTGGCCAAATACAGGTTAATATGGTGTGGGCAACATGAGTGAGATCAAATGAGGATTTGGGTGCACTTTACTGAGCCCCAATTGCCCCTGAGGGTGTTGGACTGCAACAGATAGGAGTAGGTGTGCTTCAGTGGTAGGGGTTCTCTGCAGACATGGCATTTTGGAAATGTCCCTCACTCTTTTGTGGCTTTTTGTGTAAGCTTGCATGCCCAGTGGGGATGCTTCCTCTAAAACATAAGGTGTTTCTGTGTTTCTCAGTGGACAAGGATTTAACCTCTGTTATATTCGTGCTCAGCTAAGAAAAGGACTTATATGAGGTGAGTAATCAATAGCAGGACATGGGGCTTGGTCCTGCAGCTCTGCAGGCAGCAAGAAAATTTGTCTCCTGGACTGCCTGGGTCTTTCCATCACACCAAACACCAGAACATGCAGTCCTCCAGGAGGAAGCACTTTGAACGTGGTCATTGCTGGTGGTGGGTAGTCATGAAGCCAATGTGACTCTATTTGGACACACAAACGTTCCTGTGGGGGGTTATGCCAACAGGGAGCACAACTGTACTACTCCAATGTTAGAATAAACCCATTTCTTTCTATTGATGAAGGAAGGAAACCTCAAGAACTCAGGCCGACCCTTACAAATAGCATGCAATCAATACTGTTTGTTGAAAAACTTAAATAATAATTAGGATAGAAAATACATCTATGCAGGTGAAAAGCTTAATTATTGCAAACACCATCTAAAGGATTTTTTTATGTCATATTAGCAGAGCCCCGTTGTACCATTTGTCTTGATAGAAGGCAGCTAAGTTTTCCCACAGAGCAGCATAAGCTTTGAGGATTACATAGAACACACCACACAAACACAATGCAACATTTAGAACTTTTATTAAATCACATATCCAATGACTTGCTTTGTACATTATCTTTATAGTGCTCTTAAAGAGGCTCCATGATTTAGGACCTATGCGTAAGTACCACACTTCTAGAGGGTCTGTATTTCTGAGTAGTAGAACCTCAAACTGCTGTTATCTTGAGAAGAACAATGATCGCCCAGGCAGCATTTCATTGCATCATTAGTAGGACTTCTTAAATTAGCTGCAAGAATTAGGTGCTTAAAAAATTCAGCCCTATTTCATTTTTTGTAAAGCACTCATTATCAAACCATGAGTCCACAGCCTATATCTTTCCAACAACACAGGAAAAAAGAAGAAAACCAAAAACAGAGCCTTAAGCTATTTTTAGGATACTACTCAGGCGGTTTGCAGCAGGCATGATTGCCTTCAAAAGTAGAGAACTGGATGTGATGGCACAGCAAGTACCTCCCAACCTATATGCCTATGAATTTGTGTTATCAGAACAGCTCTAATTATAATACTAAAAAAAAAATTATACAGACAAATAAATTATACCTTTCCTGAGTTTTATGTATTTGCACTGATAGCTAGTAAAAAAAATATCTTACTAACTCTCTAGTTTCAGAAAACATTTCAGTATACACTGGAGTTTGGCAAGGTTCCATGGTTTTAAAATTGTATTGGGGAGCAAACACCTCATGTACAAGGCACGTAATTGCCTATGAAAGTGCATGTTCTTCCTTTCCATTTGTTAGCATCTGCTTTGATGTATTTAAGTTTGATTTTCATAGGCATGTGAGGATGAAAGCAAAATCTGGAATGCTCAGAAAAAAAAGCTAAAACAAGAACCAAGGTAGTCTTTCAAGTCCTGCACTTTTGTTCAGGCAAATGATGGAACCACGTCTAGGTACAAAACCAGGTCAATCCTGCTTTTCTGCAGCCACTCTAAAGTTTAAGTTAACCAGGGCTCATTAACTTCACCAGGCAGAAAGTCTGATGCAGTCAGCTCCAGACCTTCAGAAGGAAAGTGGAAACATCACTGAGTACAGCCCTTGCACCATGGCTGTGACATGGGCTGTGTACGTCAGAAGCTGACCTGAGGAGCATATCAGCACAGGCATCCCCTACGCTGTAATGCTGGGGAAGTTGAAATGTTGAAAATGGACCATTTGAGTTCCCTTTCATTAACACTTTTGCATTTTCCAGGTTTTAACTGGTGAACTCTCATAGCACTTCTTAGGAACAGGCACAAGGCAAAGCCTGCACATGTAGCTCCATGGAAGGAGATGTAGACAGCAGGCATGAAGGTGGCAGGAATTCGTCATACATCTGGAGGCTCTGTGTGCCCAGTTACACACCTCCTTACTCCATTGCACATCCACATATGTGTATATACATCACAGCTTAGAAAAGTCAGCCTTTACCTCTATCTGTTGTGTATATACCCATGGTCTAAAGTGATGTAACACCAGTCACTACACTGAGCTACTGTGTGTGTTTACTGATTTTGTCTGGTCTGACTGTTACAGTGAACAGTGTTTGAGGCTGGACAAGAGCACAGAAAGAAGCAGCACAATCACAGAGTCCCAAACCTCAGCTTCCTTTGATAGTCTGCTGATATTAAATAACTTCCCATAGTCATGTTAGAAGGTATGCTCCAGTTTTTGTATATACGCTTTTTGTTATATCTTTTGGGGTTTATTTTTACACAATCATTTTCTATACATGCTCTTGAATTTGCTCCCCAATCCCTGAGCATGCAGAGCAGCAGGAGGGGGAATCTGCATCAACTCACCAAGACAAATTTCAGGCTCCTGCTCCTTTCCCTATCACTGTATTCTGCAGCATGCAGCTTGGTGTCCTGCCAGGTAAGACAAAACAGAAACACTGCAAGTGAGTGATGACACCCTGGGTAAAAATACCTGCTTTGGAATAGAAGAACATCAGGGGGGAAAAAACCAGGGGAAAGCTGGGAGGGGAGGTGGGTTCCAGAAATCACCCAAATTGCCTTTTCTGGAGGCAGGGGAGCTATTCAGAAGGTCATTAGCAATGTGCAGAAAAACAAGTATATTTTGAGGATAAGAAATCGTGGCCTCCAGCGACTGACCAGAGGCCCAGGGAGCTGCAGGAAGGGAGCAAAGGTCTCCACGCAGGAGCCCAGTGATCTCCACCAATCACACATGCATGGCAAGGTGGCTCTGGCATGTTGCAGGCAGCACCACAGGCCAAAGATGAGCTGGGAGCCCTGCCTAATGCCAGTCCTACCACCGTGGCAGGAGGGTTTGATACTGTATACACTTAAAATCACTGCAGTGATGTGTGGTCAACCACTTCTTTAGGGTATGTCCGTGGTAGAGTCCCCAGTAGCCAAAACCTGTGCCTGCAATGTTGCAGTTGGAAGAGAGGTTTCCTGAAGTAGATTCCCACCTGAGGTGTTCTACATTTCTGAAGGGCTCATTAGTGAGAAATGGGAGAACAAACTATTAGCCCTCTGAAGACAAATAAAGCATTTCTAAACCACATCAAATAGAGATGGGCTTGAGCCACTGTTTGCACTTTCTAATTCTGTGTAAACTTCCAAGGTGTCGCTCTGGGCTCCTTTCTCCTAATAGATGGTCTGAGGACCAGGTGCTCCATTTTGAAGAACAATCTATTAAAGCAAAGCTAGGAACCCCTTCCTTTTCTAAATACTATTTTGAACTGGATTTCTTAAGTTTCTTCATCTATTAAATGGGAATATTATTTTCTTCACAACCTATTAGGATTGATCAATGGAAGACTGTGCATGCATTTAGCTATACAGTGCAAGGCCTTATTACATTAAATTTGAACATGTCCCATTTTTGGGCTGTGAAAAGTTCCTCTTTTTTTCCAGCAGAGTTACCCAAAGACTCTGGACAAACAGAGCTCATCCTATAGTAAATTGAGACCTCTTTAGTTCAGCAGCGTTACGGCAGACCTCAGCTATGGTCTAATATCTGCCTCTGTATGAAAAACTTACATGTAATAAGGTTGAGGTCAGCAGGAATCCAAAGAAATAATTGCAAAATCCAGTAGTTTTCATAAATAATGATATCTTTTCTATATATTCCAACAATCTTATGAAATGTGGCAGTAACACTGTATATTTCTAACATATTCTACAGAGTGGTTAGAAAAAACTTGGTGGGAAAGTTATCATTTTCTCTGCAATTCCAGAGTCCTTCACCAAATGCACTCATCAGAACAACATCAAAATAATAGTTTTAATGCTGGACATGGGATGTGACAATTGTTTCAATGCTGGACACAGGATATGAGAACGGATTGATTTCCATGAGAATTTTCTCATGGAAAATGAGAATTTGCCTGTACTAAACTGGGGACTCTGTCTATATAGTAATTCCATTTGATTTTGTGTGTTTACATCAGTGTGAAAACTCTGTGTTAGCTACAAGGCTTGCCTATCTCCTTTCTGTCTTTATCTCCTTGTGGATGACAATTCTGGCAAGTGGTGACACTGAGCTGGTAGTGGAGGGTCATTAAGCACTGACAGTTTTTTATTCATGGAGCAGCATGAGGCAGCAGAGTTGTGGTGCAGGTTGAGAGGAGGTGGGCTGCCTGAGTGGCTACATCTCTAACAGGGAGTCCCTCCTCAGGGACCCTGCAAGCCCACACTGCAAGGTACTTACTTGTGGTTATAGTTCTTTATATTAAGTGACCTAAATCCCACCAAATATATATATATAAACTAAATACAATCTGTAAGGGCCAATAAGCAACTGTGATCATCTGACCTGACTGCTGTAACAAAGGTGGTAGGACTTCCCTGACTTAATTAATAAAGATTTTTCATAGAAAAATACGTATTCTTCCCCAAAGCAGAGCCTGAGCGTGCTGGAGGTGGTGCCTTTCCAAGGGACATACCTGACTTGCAGGGCTTCACATGTGAGAGAGGGTCTTGGGCCCCCTGAGCTCCAGCCACGGGAGAGGCAGGAGCAGCTAAAATCTGCTCGGCATCGTGGGTGCCACCAGGCTTCAGGGGAGGAGGGAGCTCTCTGTGTCCTCCCTGGGCAGCAGGTGGGATGGGCTTGGAAATCCCAAAGAAGTCTTGGAGGGCTTTCCTTAAGAAATTGAACTTTTCATGGAACAATTCCAAAGCTTTTGTGGTTCGGCTCAACTCTGAACTTTGTTTTATTTGCTGCAGGGCACTGAGCTTACCCCAATGCACATGATGAGAAAGATTTCTTTTTCATGTGTGATGGGAAACATCACACCACACTACTAACCTTCTTTTCCAGAAGAACAACTGCAATAAAATAAACCTTATAACCAATTACAACAGCCTAAGGGCAAACTTTCTAAATTTTCAGGAGAAATCACTGCTTCTTTCAGGACTGTATGTGCTGGTATCCTGGTTTCAGCTGGGATAGAGTTAATTTTCTTCTCAGTAGCTGGTGCAGTGCTGTGTTTTGGATTTGGTGTGAGAACAGCAATGATGGCACGCTGATGGTTTTAGTTGTTGCTGGGTGATGTTTATACTAAATCAAGGACTTTTCAGTTCCTTGGGCCCTGCCGGCCAGAGGGCTGGAGGGCAACAGGGTATTGGGAGGAGACACAGCCAGGACAGGTGACCCAAGCTAGCCAAAGTGACATTCCATACCATATGATGTCGTGCTGAGTATATAAACCGGGGGAAGAAGAAGGCGGGGGGGACATTTGGCATTATGGTGTTTGTCTTCCCGAGTAACCATCATGTGTGATGGAGCCCGGCTTCCCTGGGGATGGCCGAACCCCTGCCTGCCCGTGGGGAGTGGTGAGTGAATTCCTTGCTTTGCTTTGCTTGTGTGCAGCTTTTTCTTTGCCTATTAAATTGTTCTTATCTCAACCCTCAAGTTTTACATTCCTTTCCCATTCTCCTTCCCATCCCTCTGGGTGAGGGGCCGTGAGTGAGTGGCTACATGGGGCTTGGCTGCCAGCAGGGGTTAAACCATGACAGCTGGTTAGTATTTCATTTAAATATCATATGTGTCCATTTGAGAAGCCATGCAAGTGCTACAGAACATCCTTTTTCAAAATTTCTCAAAATATTTTGTGCTGGTGAGAGGAGCTACTTTATCATTTAAGAAAATGCAGGGGGTCTTTCAGCACATTGATGCCTTTCCCAAGACCATCTCCAAGGCTTTGAGTGCTCTGGCAGAATTTTATTGATACAGCCAAGATAAATAGGTTGAAACATCATCAGTCCACTTCTTTTATAACAATTCAAGAGGGATGGTGTTGCCAGGTTACCATACTAAGGGTCAGAACCAGACTTGGACCTTGGAAAGCCAAAGTATGCAAAGAGAAAACGCCTATGCTTTGAGATGCATGCTTTGGAGGTATAAACTGTCTTGGCCACTGACCATAGCTGAGTTACAGGTGGCCTTTCCATGGAGGATTCCCAAATAACTCCTCTGTCTTATGGCTGTGTGCTTGCACACGTGAGCGTTACGTGACCAGTTAAAGTTACTTTCTTGTCTGCAGGCTCAGTCTTGTCCCTTTGCTATCCCCACAATAACTCACTCTCAGTGTCCCAAATGAATGATTCAGCATGACAAGGGCTGCCACATCCAAACCAGTAACTGCCACCTCTCTAGATAAGGCTTAGATGAAATACATTTCCATGAAGTCACCTGTGGTACCCAGCCCACCACAGCCAGAGCCTTGCAGTGCTGTGGCGGGGGGCTGTGTGTCAACTCACAGTTGCACAACCCTGTAAGCTTTTGGAGGCTTTTTTGCTGCAAATGTTGATAAAAACATAGCTTTTCCTTTTTGATAAAACACTTTTGAGTAGACTCTTAACAAATATGATTTATGATTGACTGGCATTGAATAAGGTATTGTCTTTTACAGTATGAGATGAACATATATTCCACTCTTTCTAGGAAGAGCTCTGAAGGTTCTGGCTTACATCTATCCCCATGTCAGATCTGCTCTAAGCATTACTTAAACTAAAGTCTTCTATGAATCCAGTTGCCATGGAAAACAAGGCTGGGAGGGACTTGGAGGACAGATCCTGCTGCCCCAAGCAAATCCATCAAAATTTATTGTTTCATAAACAGATTAAGCAAAATGTAAAAATAGGTGTATGTCCCCAACAGTACAAGTAGATGTTAAAACATCTCACTCCAATGGCTGAAAGAATTCTTCTGCTAATTCTTCACTTAAAGTTTTTCAGGGATGGTTATTATGCATTTGTTTTTAAATTGGTATTTCCTCTTAGTTGTAATTCTCTCATTTTCCTCCTGGCATTAAACAATTCTGCTTCCCAAGCTGTTTACGGAGAGTGGCTATGTCCCTTTCTCTGCCAGCAAAGGCAAGAACCTATGACCCTGTCCCCAAGGGCAGGCTACCATGGCCATGGCAGTTCCAGGACTCTCCCTCTGCCCAACTGCCATCTGTACATCTGCACTAAACACAGGAGACCAGACCTATGTATACATTTCCAAATGACTTCTCTTCATTTGTCCATGTCCATGTCCAAATGACATTCTCTCTGTTGTATTCAAGATATTTCCCCAACTTTAATGACACACCTGGGGTTGCATTTTTTTCACAGGTTCATTATATTTACAGCTAATTTATGGACAGCAGAGGCTCTCTGGACTTTTTTTTTTTTTTTTTTTTTTTGCCAGCCAACAACCTTATAGCAGAAATGTTTATTCTCCATGAGTGAGTGATCCAGTGTATGCAACAGCAAATCCCACCTCACACCTGTTAGTTCCATCCACAGTTTCATCTGGTGCTTCGCTGAGATCCCTCCATCCCCTTCAGTGCCAGCAGTGCTTCCTACACATCCATCAGGCACCATCCAGCCCACTGTAATTTCTCATTCCTCATTTGGACAAAGAATGTCTTCACAAAAATAGCAAGAGGAAGCCTAGACGGCTGACGGCATTTTTTCACTCTTTTTCATTCCCATTTGCAGCCTTTCCACCAGCACACAGCTCCCATACCTCCTCCGTCACATTAGCATGCATTCCATTCCTCCCCACATCCCCCACCCAAGTAGACTTTTGCCACCAAACTGATGGTTATTGCCACAGCTTGGAATTTATATTTTTACTGTGTAAACAAAGTTCATAAGCAGTTTCACAGAAGCCATTTAATATATACCAGATATAGGCAAAAAACATCTTTGTCCTATGCAACAGAAAGAAAAATGCCAAAAATCTATACCCAACCTCTCTGCCTCCTCAGATTTATATTTCAAATATGTATTTTTTTGAAAAAAGCAACTGAAGAATGTTTGCCACTGCAGACATTAAGCCACATTCAGATGGCAAGTTAAGTTCCCAAAAAGTTATAAACCACTGGGAATGAAGCAACCCAGGAAAGAGTGAAGTTAAGATCTCGTTTACCAAGATGGGCAGTTCTTACCCCCTGCAGGTCAGTGGATAATCCTGCCTGCTCAGAGCAGAGCAGGAGGAGGGATGTACGGAGCTCCTCGCAATGGTAAAACAAAGGTGAAGGCATGGAAATCTGACATCTGGGAACTTTTGCAGATACTATAAAAATAAGTCCAGATCAACCTGCTTAGGGCCTTCTGCATATATCTTTTTTCTGGATGGTATGGTTGTACTCTTCAAACAGTAATCCGTGAGGGACAAGGCAGAGCCCTACAGCACTGGGAAGGCAGGGCACTGTCAGCAAGGAAACACAGGGGAGTCCCACCTGCACCAGCTGCACCACCTTGTATCAGCCCCGCTCGCAGCACGCTGGCTCTCGTTACCTGCCGGCAAACCCCGGCAATGCCTCTTGCTGCGTGTGCCCCTGGGCCAGGGCCTGCACACGGGCTTGCCACCAGCCACACACCGAGCAGTGGCTGTGACCAGGGCAGAGTGCCTGAGCTGCTGGCATCTACCTGTTGTGCACATGCAGGGAGGGGTTTCATGTCGATGTCACACCACCACATCTGCCACAGAGTCTTAGGGCAAGATGGGCACACCAGAATCCAGCCAAACACAGAGGCTGCAGAGGCTGACAAATGCCTGCAAGGCCTTTGCAGAAGTGGACTGATGTTCAGCCTGAGCACCCCAGAGGCACAGACATTCCCTGATGCCTGCTGGGACCCACAGCCACTCCTTCAGGGACACTGCGCACACACCTTCACTGTGTGTGAAAGTCAGGCTAGAAAGAGCTGGAGCTCTTTTGGCACCTGTGTCCAGCCAGGCAGGCACAGCCACACTAGCTGTTCCTTGGGCTGCTGAGAGTCAGGGCTTACTTCCAGGACCAGTTTTGCCCTTCCAGATGATGGTGGTGGGTGCGTGCTGCCTGCCTCTTCGCTGAACAAGACAGTAAAGTGGGCCCCAGGCAAGAAACCCACCTCCCCGGGGACCCA
Organism: Falco peregrinus; assembly: GCF_023634155.1. Taxonomy (NCBI): domain Eukaryota; kingdom Metazoa; phylum Chordata; class Aves; order Falconiformes; family Falconidae; genus Falco; species Falco peregrinus. The sequence goes on from NC_073739.1 coordinate 63,531,023, forward strand.
CCTTCTGCATGTTTGCTGTCAGTGGGGTTGATAGACACCCAGGTCAGGGGCTTGGTGTCGTTAGATACAGCTGTATGGCTGTACACAGCAGCGTGCCTCCTGCCATGTACCCCGAGCTGCCAAGTGGGTCTTCATTAGTTTACAAGGGAATGCTGCCACAAAACGTGTCGGCAGCAGTGCTCTCCTCAGCACAGTTTCACTATCTTTTTTGTGCTTTGATGTGTCTCGAAGCCTAACATAAAAAAAATCAAAGAGCACATTGTCATACGCTGTAAGAGCAGGAGGGCTTTGGGGCTGTCAAGTCTTCTCCTCTGAATAGCATAGACTGTCGTGTTTCCTCCAGATGCTGTTTCAAGGCTGGAGTCTGGACTGATACACCCAAGCGCAAGGCGCCAGGTGTCTAGAATAGGGGTTCCCAGTATCCACTGTGCCCTATGGCTGGGGACCATTCAGCTGAGCAGCTCCCTGTGCTTAGGCCAGGGTCTCCGGCTGCTACCGCCTATCAAGTCATTCCTCTGCATCTGAATCCCAGCTCTTGTGACCACCATGAACGTGAGCTTGCAAGACAGAGCGATCTTCCCAGGCACTTGATGAGCTTCCCCGAGTCCCACAGCTGCACCAGCTATTCCTGAGCCATACATTGTCATCTTGGAGCAAGTCTTTGTATATGGGGCAAATGGTCGCTATGCAGTAATTTCCTTTCTGGGCCCTTGTAGTTATTGTTGTGTGTGTCCTGTTATTCATAATTATGTGATAGCTGGGTCAGTGGGAACCCCAGTAATCAACAGCAGAGCAGAATATAGCAGGTCTGACACAAAAGGAATCCAGTAATGAGATTTTTGCATTCAAGGTTTAATTGTTTAGCATTCTTTGTCCAGTGCTCACATTATTTATTTCTGTTATACAATGGTTATCTTCATAGAATAGATTAGATTTCTATCAGACAAAAGTGACTTAGTCTATAATTAACCACTAAAATGTATATATTATCTCTGCATCCACATGTACACAGACACAACAAGCAGCTGGACAAAAAGGACATGAAGTGCACTGTGTTTTCCATTACATGTGCCACTGAAAATTCTACAGGAAAATGTATTCCCATGGTACTATGAGCAAAATGAAAGATAATGGCATAGAAAAGAAAAATTAACAAAAAAACCCTTCTGAGCTATGTTAAAACACAAAATGTAAGGTGTTGATATCAGTCAAAACAAAGTTCTGAAAGTAATAACTTAATGAAAATATTAGACAAAACTTTACCCCACCAATATATTTTTAGCATGAAAACCTGAAAAAAATGCACCGTAAAAAAAGTCTGTTGTGCAGCAAGGCCGACGAGAGCCCCTGTTGCTATTCTAATTGCAGAGTGAGTAGCTGTGCACAAAATAATGTAAAGGACACCCTTGTATCCCGTATGTCCCAATAATAAAACTATCTGCCTGCTTACAATTACAGTGCTGAGGGGGGGGGGAGGGGGGAGAGGGGGCAGCAGGGGAAACAACCAACCAAAAAAGAAACCACTGCAGAAGGAAAGAGGATAAAAGTGGTTTTCTCTAGGTATTTTTCTCCTGTTGTGTGTGGCTTATTTTGAATGATGGTGTATTGTGGTTTGTAGCAGAGTATTTTGTGCCTGGAATAATGAATTGTCTCCCGGCATAAAATACCTATACTCACCTTCAGCATCCATTGAGAAAAAGATGTTAAACAGTGTAGTGATATAATGCAGCGGTAGAAAATTTCACATTAATCACATCATGTGATGCCAGAGGCCCTGCTGGCATTATCTGTTGTAGAGGTACTGCGTTTTTCATTGTCAGTGTTGATAACTTTTACTCAATTCAAATGTAAATACTATAAATAATTTCCAGATTAAAATATGCCAGGAAATTCTCCCTCCTCTAGAAAAAGAAAGCTGATATCTAAGTCTTAAACAAGCTGTTTTCTACCTAAGATCTTTGCATACAGTAGACAAACACCATACGACAGGCTAAGCTAAGATGTGAACAAACAGGCTACTGTTGGTGCTCTGGGTAGCCACCCATGGGGATGCTCTTACTCTAGGGCAGATGTACAGCAGCATCTCTTTCCTCACTCAGGGAAAGAGTTGCTCCCCATACACCATGGACAAGAGCATACTCACAGCCTGTAATCAAGAAACAGCTGACGTGATCTATCTACATGCCCAAAATTACTTCACAAGAAGTTTGTACTGGAACTGTATTCCAGGCAGAGATTTACACTGGCGCCACAGGGGATTTAATTTCTCCTTTTGTTCCCTGTCTGTTGCCCCTTCCCCCTGGCTTCCCCCCCATCGATGTGCTGGTGTTTCCAGTACGAGACTGTATCTTGTTTCTCATTCCCCCATTTCAGACACGCGTGGAAGGTGAGGGCAGTGCTGGTGGTGTAGAAGGCCCATGCAGTCACAGGGGAGGACAAGATGGAGAGTGGCGGTGCTAACACTTCCTCCTGGCTGAAGCTGTGTGCCACCAGCGTTCCCCCTCACATGATCCACCGTACAAGGGCACCCCAAGCATATAATTCAAAACAGTGCAGTTGCATCAACCCACATGCCTTCACAGTATATTTACATACAGAGTTATGTTATGTCAACCCCAGTGTGTCAATAGGTATCTTATACACACAACACAGATTTTAAAAAGTAGAGATGAAGATAAATCACTTGGAGAGGTCACATCCAGCCCTGACATTGCAGGGCTGTTCTTTGCAGTTTGGAGCTGAAAAGTTACAGGCTTTACACAGGCTCTTGGCACATTGTTCCACTTTCACAGGCAGGAAATATTTTTCTAATCCCCATCTAAATTTACTCAAGCTGCTGTTCCCACATTGCTGATAACAAATCTTTGGAAACTAGTACTCTGCAATAACTGTTTCACAGATTTCCCCCTCCAAACTGCAGGCCTGGATTGTGGTAATGGAAAAAGTGTACCAGCATAGTGGGGACATCACTGTCACAATCAGCGCTGGGTTTGGCTGCTTGTGCAGACATATGTAGGCAAGGCAGCTTGACAGTAGTTTGACTTGGGTATAGCCAGCAGGATGTTACAGCAACATGAAGTTCAACACAGAAAGGTAAATGGTGAGACTCATGGCTAACCTGGTTAAAGCTCCCGGTTTTTGCAGTCACACCACTGGTTTCATCTAATATAATTTAAATCGGTCAAAGCCAGCACAGATCCATTCAAAGCTAGAGATGCATTGAAGGAATGCCCTTAGGAAGGAGAAGACCCTGTTCCAAATCTGACAGTAATGTTTTTCTGGTGAGAAAAAGGATGGTGTTGAGAAAAATAGAAAAAAAAAGTTTTGATTGCTTTTGTTTAAAAAAAACCAAAACACAAAACACACAATGAAATGTTGAATTTTTTTGAAGTTTTAGTAGTGTTTTCCCTTCTTTCCAATATATCATATTTATGTTGAACTAGAAGATAGAATACATTTACAACTAGGAGAACAAAAATATTTGCAACTTTTGCCTTTTAGAAAACAGGTATTTGTTATTTATACACCTTGTTTTGATGTCTATTTGATTAAAAATTGCTTTTGAAAATGAAAATGTAAATAAGCTGATAAAAGTACCTATTTTGTATGGTTGATATTAAGGATTCTCTGCCTAGTCTCACATTTCCATGGTTGTTAATCCTGACACAATGACCTTCGAAGTTTCATTAATGGCTGTCTTTCAACAAGCTAAAATGCCTGTAAAGTTCTGCTTAGCCTTGAACACTGACAATCTCTCTCCGTGTTGAAGGCACAAGAAAAGACAGACCATGCCTTCATAATTTTACCTAAACAAACTGCAATAAATGGTAGGGGGTTTTTTCCAAGCTTAAATTTATTCATCACCTCCAAAGAGGAACGTAATGCAGAGATGTTGCAAAAGAACACTTTTGTTTAGGAAACAAACTTTGGGGGTAGAGGGATGAGGTATTTTTCTGTGCTTTTCTAGAGGACTCATGGGTCCTTTCGGGTTTCTTGTGGTTTTCTCAAATATTGCTGTTGTATTTCTGCTCAGTCCCAGGCTGAGCTGCTTCAGGCAAGCACAACTGTCAGAGCTGCTCAGGATACCACATTTTCCAAGAGGAGCTGCTGTCCTCAGTTTTAGTGACAGACCATCTGAGAGCTCTACAGAATTGTCCATGGGAGGTCTGGCCCAAATTCCTGGGACAAGAAAAGCCTTAGTGCCCTATTGAAGGCAGAAATTTAGGTTTTTCCAAAGCTTCAAGCTGTTTCCCTCAGATGCCTTTCTCCCTCCATAAGAATCCATGCTGCCTTCCCACAGCTATAGCTCCTCCAACGAGGTAATACTGGCCATAACTGTTGCACCACCAAACCCCAAAGGTGGAGGTCATATCTACTCCATGATGCCAAATCAGAAACAATTCAAGACACAGCTTCTTCACCAAGCCACTTGGCGGCCAGTTCTTCATTTTGGCATGACTCTCACAGGCATGGACGTAAAAAGATCACATGATGACTGCATGGCACCACAGCCTGTGGCAACACACGTTCAGAAAACAGCCATGCTCTCTTGCAGTAGTAACAAGTCAGAGGTTTGAGGGGAGGAAGCAAAAACACCCAGCCTTTCCCATTCAGCTTTGTGGTTCTAGTAAAAACACAACCTGATCCAGATTTCTGAAGTGTTTTGCATAAAAACTAAGAGCTATACAGTCACAGTACTTTGGAACTCTGTAGGGACTGAAGTAAAATAAAGTGTGATTCATGTTCCATCACAACATCTCAAAGGTTTGAGGGTTTCCACAAAGAGAACACGGATACTCCAAAACACTTACGATTTCAGATCACCAAAACCTGAGAAGAACAAAACTTCATCAACCTGCCTTTTGTATTTTTCCAATAAAAATAGAAGTGCATATCAATGCTGAATGCCAGCAGATCGTGCAGGCTGAATATCTGAAAGGAAAGACTTTAGTACAGACCTGAACTTCAGAGCTTTTTGGAAGCAATAACTCAGCAGGGTAGTCAATAAAACTTGTAAATCCATTTACTGCATCTTTTAGATCAATTTCTTTCTGACTTCTTGTACGACACCTCAAAACTACTGAAGCCCCAAGATATTCTTCTCCTGTGGTGCCTTTAAAATACACCACTCAATCATCAGAAAACATTGTGTATTTTCCTTCACATCCACAAATTCTGACTGGTGTTTTAAGCACTATTAAACCTAAGGAGCTGAATGTTGGAAATAAAACAGTAAGTGGATCTTTCACAAGTTCCTTTCTCTCCATACTGTTGTTTTTCGCTTACTTTCACAAGAAAGACCGATTCAACTTCTTGTTACTGTTCTTTCTTCCGCTAAAAATGCAATCAAAAGTCAATAAAAGCATGTGCAACTTTTTGCTACAATTTGCTTACCTGTGTTTGGCTTTATGACAAGTTATGGCTTGGTAAAATATCTTACAATGCTCTAGTTTTTCTTGTTCAAAAATAAACTTGCTGTTATTCCCCCTGCCCTTCAGCAACTTTCCTGAGGTTTTGCCTTGCATCCTGTAGGAACATTTCAAAAGCAACAAAGTAATTTGCTACAACAGCTATGAGCTTTAGCCCCTCTCCTCTAGATCATAATGCGGGAAATAAAATTCCAATAAGGTGCTGGTCATGAGCTATTTTCATCTCAACAGTTCAGGGGGTTTTACCCATATTGTTACTTTGATGGCACCTTAAGGGAAGAAAGAGTTATTGTTCTGCTTTATTTCAATGTTACAGTTCAGAATAAAACCACCAAATGCATGCAAAGCCGTAACATCCCCAAGCTGATATAAATAAGTACCTATCTTGCCCACAATAATTGATTCAGATCATAACCTGTGTGCTGCTTTTAATTCAAGGCTAAGTTACACACAAAAGTCTCAATGCATATTTATTGTGCAGTGGGAGGTTAGACTACGGTCTGAGTACCCACAGCTCATCAGCCACAGCTGGGGTCACCATGTGCTGCAGACACCAGACAGGTGCCATGCAGTTGGAGTCCACCACCAGAGCTGGTTCTCAGCCAGCTGTGGCCAATGTGGATTGTGGTAAATGAAAATGACTCAGAAGGTGACTTGGCAGTGAAGCTGTAGCCTCTGGGTGAAGCTTATGTAGTCTGACAACTGCTTCATCACATCCACTACTAGGTTGCTGGACTTGGATTACTGTTGCTGGCATGCATTAATTTCATGTTACATAGATCTACAGGTTTTCTGAACAGCTGCTGCTGTCCTTCACTAGAGCTGGGTCAGCTTCTCCTATTGAACAATGCATTTAATTTGGTCCCTTGTATTGCACCTACACACAGATTTCATTGTTTTTTTCATTATTTAGAATTATTCGCTGAATAATGCATGGAAACGTCTTGCAGGCTCTGTACTTACTTGTGAATGCTGTGCCACAGTTTATTGCTTGCTCAACAGTTGGGCGGTGTGATTGGTCACTGAAGCCAAACAGTATTTTTTCTCCTCAAATCAAGAAACATTTTCAAGTTGCATGTTTTAAAAATGAGAATAATCAGTCATAGGCACTTTTTCACCAATACCAATAACATTTCCAATTCCTTTGCACATTCTTAAAAGAATAAATTTTGTCTGTTCACTTACACAGTCAATAAAATGTGAAACAAAACTGCAAATGTCAGTGAGTAAAGTCAGCTCTTAGCCTAGTGAGTGGAATACTTACCTAGAAAATGGGAAATCTGCGTTCAGCTGCCTTCTCCGCCTGAAGGCATGCAGTTAGGTCCCTGCAGCTCCATCCTTCCCCAGCTGAGTCCTCCAGGCAGGGACATCCCTAACCCTTCATTGTGAAGGTTTCCCTTTCACCACTCAAAAATAATAGCTTCCTGGAGCCAGAGGTGTGGGGCGGGGGTGAGGGGGAGCTTGGGGAAAGGACAACACAACAAAAGACACAAGACACACAACACGGGGTGGGATGGGGATGAGGGACAGGGGATGGACGGAATGGCAAAGAAAAAAAACAAACAACAAAACAACAACCACCTCCGCGCCAAACCTCAAGCAAATCTGATCTTGCAACCTCATAGCCTGGCTGGTGGGAGAAGGTAGCCCTGACCCAAGACCCTTTTCTGGAGAAACCCTCTGAAATGGTTTGTTCACTACAGCAAGGGCAATGGCAGAGGGTAGCACTGGTATGGTAAAAAACATCTTCCAAGCAGCCACACCTGCTCACCCGTCATCAAGATCATTGCTATACCCTGGGTCCTGAGGAGATGAAAAGCATCCAGGGTACAGCTCTGATTCAGGCACCATGGAGGAGTAGGAATGGAGAAGGACACCTGGCTTCATGCCTCCTGTTGACTGGCTCTGGGTTGCTGCCCATCTGGTATTGGGAATTTGGTGTTACTCTTTGGAGCTGTTACCCTTCCCATCAATTGCACATGTCCTGTTTTGACCTCTGAACTACCCTGCTCTTGTTGGACACCTGAGTTTTTAGACAGTGCAAGGTCTGAGAAGCCCTGAGCAAATGCTCTGAATCTGGCCCCTTGTTCCTATTTTCATTTATTTCTTTCTGACTAACCCTGGAAATTATTGTCACACGTCATTCCCCGCTGCAAGTGGGGAGGTGTAGAACCTTGCAGGGCCCCTGGAAGAGCCGACAGAAACTTTGATTCCCTCCACCTCTCTGTATGCTGTGGTCTTGAGCAAGTTGAAGGCACGTGGACAGAGAAGGGGACAGGAGAGGACCTTCAAAGCCAGGACCAAGGAAATGCATGAGGTGGTCCTTCACATTTCCAATGAGAAATTAAGGTTAACTTTTAACAGATACTTTTTCAAGAAGAGAGTGAAAGTCATCCAGGGTTGCCATAGAAATAAAAGTGCCAGAGTTGAGGAAAGGCCAGGGAGAAGCTGTGAAGGAAGAAGTTTTATAGGGAGGAAGGAATATAAACAATATTTGATGGGTACATTTTTAATATAAATGCAACAAACCAGTGAAATGGGTCAAAAAACAAGCCCTATGCAAGACCCTGTGTTTCTAATAAATGTTATTGATTTTGTAGGTGGCAGGGTTTTAGCCTCCAAAAATTATGGTGGTTTCTGCACTTCATCCTGTGCTTTGTTACCCCAAACACCCAACTGTAAGAGACAGTTATAGAGAGAAAGATTGAAAAACACACTTGCATTTTTTTGCCTAGTGTGCTTGCTTCGTTTGAACTATAAGGAATGTGGTGTAAGACTTTCGTGTCTTGAATTCACAGGTTTGCCATGGCCTGCTTTCACCTGCAGTGTCCACTGAACAAGAAATATTAAACATAAAGACAATACTGTGCACTAGAAAGTGCTGTTAGAGGAGTGGAGCTACACAGAGAAGGGCCCTTGCAGAAAATCCATGTTGCCTGAGATGTCTTGGTGTATCTCCCACTGTCATTTGGTGGGTTTGTCTGCACAGTCACATCTTTGTTTTGTGGTAGTTAGTCCTTTCTCGCACTCTGCCCTATTCCAACCTTTTTTCCTGCTTCCTCTTGGTTTATATCCTTCCTTCTGCCCTTTGGGTTTCTCTTCCTCTATTGCCCTTCAGAAGAAAGGGAAGTCTCATGTAAGAAAAGGCTCGCTTTGTCTCATTTCCTTCTCAAACAGAATAGGATGAGTCACCCCTTGACTACGCTGCCTTCCAGCACTCCATCCTCCCTTATATCCCAAGAGCCAGGAGAACAAGTTGCGTTTCCTCGGTTAAAATATGCACTTAACATCATTCAGATGCTAGAAGTAATATTTGTACAGACCCTAAAAGCACTGTGGAATGTGAACATGGTAATAACTGATCCCTTTCTCTAGCGGTGGCACTGAGTGAGGAGCCAGGGGAGGCAGCAGCCACCCCAGAGAAGCTGGGGTGGCCAAGGACCCAGCCCAAGCAAGTGCCCTAGTAAAACTAGGGAGTGAAGGGCAAAAGAAGAATCCCCAAATACTCCTCATCATGTCACAGGAACAGGGGAAGAAATCCCTTTTCCACGGGCTGGGAACAGTAGGACAGTCACAACTTCTGCTGGTGAAGCTGCAGTGACCTTACAACCCATTTTAAGTTCTTTTTGACAACACACAGCCTGGGTCCCCCTTTAACTGGAGGAATCCCACCCAGCCACCTCCCAGCTCCTAGAATACTCAGATGCACTAGCTTGAGTGCGTTCCTCCTGGTTTGCTGGCAATGAGACATCTTGTGCACCAGCATGAAGATGCAAGTGCCCATCAGAGCCATTAGACAGACTAGATGCTCTCCTGCGCACTGGGGGACAGCGGCGCTGAGGAGCTCCGTAGGCAGCATAGTTTCCTGCATGTCTGCTTGCTTTCAGGTCACTTAGGAAACCCCTTGGACACAGCCCCTGAAAACAGGGGTGCAGATGTTTTTGCATTGCAGCCTGCACTTAGTGGCACGGTACAAGTGCATGCTAATGTTCTCAAGCTCAGGCCCCTCAAGGATTGCATTTGAAGACAGCTCCTTGCATGTGCCTATTTTGCATCTGTGGCACAGAACACACCAGCTATTGAGAAGCACAGCCAACAGCAGTACACACTGAAATTAATAGAACTTGGAAAGTAAAGCAGCAGGCTCCAGCCTAATAACTGAATACAACGCTCTGTCGAATGGCAGGCTTGGTTCAGATGAGCTACCTTGAGTCCTTTGCTCCAAGAATTAGTGGGCCTGGGAGCACTGCTGAGGTAATGATTGTCACCTCTAGGGAAAAGCATGACTCTCACGGCTCCCCTACACCCAGGCAGAGAAAACCGAGGTTGCTGTGGCAGATGTTAAATACATCTGTGTGAAAAGGCACTCCAGCACTTTCGTCCACACCAGGCTTGTGCCTCAGGCTGTCTCATCACACTTTGCGCCCCTGCCACATTTGGTTGGTCACTGAAGGATGTCACTGACCTGTAGCTCACTCAAGCATCTTCCCTTCCTGGAGAACTGGCAAAGTCAAATGTAACATCAAGTTCATTTTCCAGCTCCTGACTCAAAGCAGGCCTTTCCCTCCAGGTGCGTGAACAATGGATTCATTTGGTTTGTTGGTGACACTGAAAAAACATTTTTTGTTATGAGTCAACCTAAAGCAATTTATCTTCTTTTTGGCAAGGGAGAATACACAATGGATTAAAATCTTTAATCTGACCCCAAAACAAGGTGTTTCATTTGATTCTTTGGATGGAAGGAGAGACTGTGTCCTTCTTTCAAAATCAGGAAAAAAAGCAGAGCTGGAGTTGAGAATGTTTAGGGTGGCTGACTTAACATGAGACAAACAAAGTTGCTTTACTAGTCATTTTCCTTCCTAATTTTAATGCAGTTCCCTATTCAGCATGAGAAGAAAATTACTCTCCTATGACTTGTTCTCATATGAAATTCAAATGGTTTAAAAACATGCCTGATTTTGGAAAGTTTGCTATATTGCTACATGGCTTTATGGCTCAGGTAAGGTGTTCAGTAAGAAAGCCTAGCTCCTGCAAAGTCTTCTGACCATGGGCAAACAGAGGAGCCTTGGGGTGCAGGGTGGCCTAGCACTGCAGTTTGCAACCTCAGAAGAGCATGTGCCATTGTTTGGATGGGGGTGTGGAGGTGGAAAGAGAAGGAAAGAGAATGGGGAAGTCTGAAGAAACACAGGATGTGCCAGAGGCACCAGCAGAGTGAATCCGTGTAATCTGGTAACCATGAACTTACAGGAGGGACCAAGGAGCAACACCCACACGCGAACTTCAAACTCCTGAAACCTCCAGACAGGAGAGGGGTGGTGGAACTCTGGTCACAGGTTTGAAGTTGAGCTGTTATCTCTGTGCAGCATGGCCATTTGAAGAATCCGTGAACTCTTCCTGCCTTGCTGTCCCAAGCATCTGCATTTCTCCCCTTTTAAGGAGATATGCTCAGCCGAATGTGTTTCTGCACCTGATAAAACAATGTGATTAGGCTAAAAACAAACAAAAAATCTAAGCCTGTTATAGCAAATGATTAACAAGAATAAACATACTAGGTTATTGCATTCCTTTTAATGGCACACATACAAGAAAGGAATGAGTACAGAATGCATCCCTGTTTGCCTCACTCCTGGATATGAGTTGAGAGCAGGAGCAGGGTTCACAGCCTTAGCCAAAACAGGTGCTTGAGACAGGCCTGAGGCTGGATGGTCACTGAGGAATGTGCCACCATGCTTGTTAAGACCATAAATGACACTGTGAACACAAGAACTGCTTCGCTGGGGTTTTAGAAATGTGAGCGCTTGGACAAAATTTCAGCTGGAAGCTGAATAGATGGATCCATCTAGAGAAAGAGTGTTTCTATCTTCCAGTCCCTCGAAAGCAGCTTTGGCAATGCAACACGGTGGGAAAAGGCCACTTGCTGACTAGGCAAGTTGTACCCTCTGAGCCTGGTATAAGGACCTGGCCTCATGTGCAACCTCAAGCAAATTACAGGGCAGAAATGGATGGAGTCGGAGCTGGGGCTACAAATGAATATCCACAGAGTAATGCTGAACAGTGCTGCTCGTCAGGCTGGGCAATTGCAATTCAGGCTGGGGGAGACTCCTTCCCTGCTAGCACAAACCAGGAGCACAGCAGGTAGGTGGCTGAAACATGTTCACTCCTGTCCCTGGGCCTGCAGCGATATGAGCTGTTTCTCCAAAACATGTTCCTAAATTCTGTCATACCTCCTTGACCAAAGTCAGAGCTGGTTTCCCAAAGTCCTATTTGCATCACCCTTGTTAAAACATTCTATGCACGTCAACATGATACAGATCTATGGCCTTAAGTGCAGAACAGCTGCAGAATTATTTGATGTTGCAGTGGAAATATAAATTTTAGGTAATAGGAAATATTTCTTTATCCTAGGTGTTGACAATATTTCAGTAGAGTAAATAAGTAAATAGGTTGTGAATTAAAGATTAGAATAAAACGTGCCAAAAGCAGGTTCTCAAAAAATTGCCATGTTAGTAAATTATCTTTATTTCAAAGCAGTAAGGGGAAAACATCATCCGTCTGCCATTGTGTACAAAGAGTCCCTGTTTGGGATCAATGAATAGGCATGTGCAGCCAACCTTCTTGCAATTGCCTGCAGGTTATAAATCTGGAAATTGGTGGAAAATTTCAGATTAAGCCTGAACATTCACTCGCATCTGGACTTTAATGTAACAGCCTAAAGGGAGTGTTGCTCTAAATTTTAAATCACACTGAACTTGATGGAGGGCTTGACATGATCTACAGGAAAAGGTCAGAAAAGCTGTAAATGTTTATTTCAATGAGATTAAACTAGTGCTTTCAATCCCGCTTTTACACTTGAATCTAAGTATTCACTTAGAGTGTCTGCAGAACCCTTCTAGTGCTTTTCTGTCCTAGGAAATCTTCGTGTACATGCACTGAAAGGCAATGTATGTGCTATATAGCCCTGTAAGGGACCGGGGCAGTGGAATCTGTGGGCAACTACATCAGAATTCCTAACTCCATCAGCTCATGAGTAGGAAAACCAGCTGGGCAAGAAAGAGGCAGCTTGGGCTGATTGAAGAACACTGACTCCTTTCAGAGGAAGGCTGCCAGCAACACATAATGAAAGGCACCTTCACTGCTGAAAGACTATAAAGAAATGGGCAACACCACTTCATGTGGATCATGTAAGCGACTGTCCAAAGGGGTCGTGCAGCTGGGAAGTCATCACACTGCTCTACCAGTACCTATCATTTGGGGAGGAAAAAAACAAAGAAGAAAATAAGTATAAACAAGACAGGCCAAATCATTGCACTCTTCTCACAGGAACGAAATGTCGGTAGGTGCAGAGGCACTTAAGCACGCCAGAGACTTCAATGGCAACAGACAAAAGAGGAACATTTCATCAGCTGTATGGGCCAGTTAGCTGCGCATGTCGCAAAACACAGATGTGTCTACCCTGCAGCACTCTTAGGAAAAACTCACTCGATATTCCTGATCTTCAGCTGTGCCTACTCCGAGCGATAAGCAGCATTGCCAAGCTGTGTTTGAACACTGCTTAAATGGCTCATGATTTCTATGGCCAAACTGCCAAAGTGTGGACTGAGCGCTATGTCCTATGCATGAATTAGGAACCGTTGTGCCTCAAGCCAGCTGAAGTGTGCACCTTCAGTCCTGAAGCTGGCTGCTAAAATTACCTGTTATAGGGGGAAAAAAATGACAGCGTCGTGATAGTAAGGTGCAATATTATTAACGATGTGTTCATGCACATACAAACCCAAGACATTTAAAAAAAAAAGGAATTTGATATTTAAATTGCAAAAGGATGTCACTTCAACTCACAAAAGGTAAGTTTAACCATGGTCTGACACAACCATTTTATAACTGCTTGGAGTTACTTGGCACTGACGTGCGGTTCCTGTTCTCCTGCCTTAGCATATCACTTACAGCGCTATTCTGTATTACTTGCCGTGCGCACTTTCTGGATGTTTGAATCACTGAACTTACTTGCACTAGTAACTTACCATCTTTAGATTTTTCCCCTGCTTACTATGCATAAAGTCTGATCTGCCTTTTGTGTGCATATTGCTGATTATTTCCAAGACAAATCCACATTTGTGATAATTTTGAGAAAAAGCACTGTCTAAGGATAAAGCACAAGAATTCAGATTAATTTTGGAGTTGTTAGGTAACATACAGCCACAAACTACCTCTCCAGCATCAGTTATTTTTGTCTGAGCCCAACTATTTACAGTAGCTTGAGTGCTGTTTAAAAGGTCATAGCAAGCATACTTCAAGAGCATGTGTTTTCTGGTGTTTAGACCCATGACAGGTGAATTCCTGGTTTAATTTTCTCTGTACCATCTTCCCCTTGTTTCCATTCATGCTCTAATGCATGGAATTCCTGGTCTACAAAGTAAAGCAAGTAACCTGCAATGCAGCAGGAAGAAGAAACCAGTGAGTGTTCATGCCACAAACATCAGGTTGTGTAGGAACAAGTCCAGGCACAAAGGCTGCATACATATCATTTGTTAAAGTGGTGCTGCCTCTCAGGAGTGTTTGCTGATTTCCAGTTCAGAAGGTTACACTGCTGCTCATTTAGGCTTGCATGCAGAAATTACATTTATAGGTAATATTTGGAAAACTGTTACTCATATTGGCTCACTACATTTCTGTAATTACTGCATATCTGTAGTGACTATTTGTTTAAACCATTCAGTATTTTGTTCCATCTGGCCACCTTCTATGAAATGGTTCACTTTGTACTGGCTACTGAAAATGAATGATGGCGATATGCTCCCAGGTCAAAATCAAACCTCACACAATGCCCACCAGGACTACTGCAAATTAATAGGACTCTCCAGCTGTGACAACAGGTCTACAAAACTGAAGTGCTGTAGCTACTGCTATTTATTCATCACCCGGGGCACCTCCAGTAAAAACAGGATGGGTGTAAGGTGAAAGAGAGTTTGAATGATTTTTAAGGAAAGATAGCAGGTTTTAGTTTTATGATGCTGGACAAGACTAAAATCTTGTGACTTCAAGGAATGAACGGTTTTGTAACTTAAGCATTTCATGCCAAATATTTGCCAGGATTTTTGTCTTAGTCCAACTATTTACTCTAATGCTCCAGTGCTATGTAAAAGACTGTAGCAAGACACCCCCAGGGGTTTATATTACTATTTAGCTTTATACTTCGTTCACTACTTTAATAACTCATGAGCTTCTTCAGATGTGTCAGAGGGCATTCTATTTCCTCAGCTGCAAATGACAAATGATGAATAATACACATTGCTGAATTTTTTTCCCACCCCAAATGCCTATCTTGCTCTCCAGTGGCTCCAACTGTTGCATTCAGTCTGTTTTTATGGACGTGCCCTGCACAATGGCTGTGAGTTTCAGATTTCACGTGTGAAGATAATTCCCTTTCAGTACCACTCACACGTATGCTTTGTATTCAGCTCATTTACTCAAAGTGTGAATTTAGCAGTTCTTCCTTCCCACTTGAACATACAAAACTATGTAGAAGTAAAGGAAATATCACATGGAAATAATTACTCATTGTGCTGTTGAACTTGGGCACCAGAGTAATCAAGTGAGTAAGCATGCAGCAAGCCAACTTTGTGTAGTCTGTGCTGAAGAGCGTGGCTTCAGTCTTGCTGCCCAAACCAAATAAAGGTAGCGTAAACATGCCTTTAAAAGCTGCGATTACACATTCCAAAAACTTACAATCTATGTTTGTGGTAGCTATAAACAAAATATTTTTGCTCATTCTCTGTATTAAAAGAACATCAGTGGAGAAGGTGCTTGCACCTTGGGGAGGACTGGCTGAAATAACACATACATCAACAGAGTCAAAGAGAGGACTTACTAATTCTTTTGCACTCAGCAGTGGCTATGATGTAAAAAATGATGTAAATCACCTCAGTCTTAATGAAAGTTTTAGCAGCCTGTGTTGGCTTTGGTCTTTCCGGGCACAGTTTACAGAATTTGTGAATTAGTGTAACAAGGTACACCTACATGTTCTTCCAGCCACGCAGCCCTGGGTGTCAGGAGCTGGCTCTGTCAGCTTCCTGCCGTGGAAGAAAACTCTTGGGTGAAATCAGCTCCTTCTTTCCCTGCAAGACCCTTGGCTACTGTGTCATATATGGAGTGGCCATAACACTTATGAGTGACAGAGACACCCTTTTGTCCCATCCTGGAAGATCTTATGAGCTGTCATGCTGATGGTTCTCTGTTTTAAAATAGTACTTCTAAAATATCACTGAAGAACTGAATATGCTTCAGTAAAAGAGGCACGAAATAACTTACAGGCATCCTCCAACCTGTCACTGCTTGGTTCAGTAGGTATCACTAAAGCCAGCCTCCGCTTGCTAAGGAGAGACCCATAGCACCTGTAGCACTCCTGCAGTGCTCCTCAGGGTAGAGTAGGACTACTGTAGCGAACAGTCTCTTCTGCACATGACTTGAACCACAAAACTTCTGAATTGGGAGTGACAGTGCATGTTTTAGGACAATAGACTTTAAACCATTTTTAACCAACAGACAAGGGTCCTCAGCTCCCCTTAGGTTTCTTGTTTACAATGTCATATATAGTACTGAATATAATCAGCTTTACCTGTAAGCAATCTGCCAAGGGAGCCTATGATGATGGAAAATGTCCTTTCCAGCCAACTTCTTCAGCAGTCATGTTGAGATGCCTTTCTTATATGTCATAAACTTCCTGCCACCTGGAAGGCACCTGTCAGCACTCAGGTCTAGGAAATTCCCAGAGCTTAAGCCTGACCAGGTCACTGCCTGGCTGGCTGCCTTCTGCTGTTTCCTGTAGATTAGAAAGGGCTACTCTGGGAAAAAAAAAAAAAACCAAAACCAAAAAAAAAAAGCCCATCAAAACACCTGCTAAATTTTTGGTAATTAAAAAGTCCCTACCAAACAAATCGTAGCATTTGATTACCATCATTTTCACAAAAGGCGGCTCAGTAGCAGTTAGTTCCCGGTCAGTTCTGGTATGACCTGAGAGGAGCATGTTAAAGGAAAAATTCACACAGAAGTAGAAAAACAGAGCATGCAACTTGCCATAGTTTAGGAAGAAGAGATTAAACTTGGTCTTTCTGCAAAGGTACAGGAGAGGAAAGACTGGTCAAGATCAGCTGAATAAATTACCTCAGCTGAGTAAGCCATTTTTAAGGCAATTGATTTTAATGTGATCCCATCAAGAACGGTTTAGAAGACCAGCTAGTTACTCGGTACAGCTTTATCATAAGCATCACTTCGTTTTGCTGAGCCCAGACTGTGCTTAAACTGAATTCCCAATCTGCATTTTAACAATGAGCCTCAGAGGGGCACAATCTGGAAATGTGGTTACAGCACAGGTGGTTCCTATCAATATTACCCAAGTCGTTCTGTAAACATGATGGGATACCAATGCTTTGTAACTATATCCATCATTAGAGCAGTTTCTACAGAGCAGATAAGATCAAAACAAAAACTCATTGACCCTCTTGCATTTAAAGATTCCATTATCTTTATTATAGAAATCCCTGAATGCAGCTTACTTCCCATTACATATTTAAGTCCATGTTGTCTCTGACACTCTGTAATTCTCATAAGATCTGAAAGCACTCTTTCTCTATGCTTATTAATTTTACATGGTACTTTGAGACAAACTAATAACAGGAACCAACTCATCCACTGTCCCGCTGTTGGGGA
The DNA here is from genome assembly GCF_023634155.1 of Falco peregrinus. Classification (NCBI taxonomy): domain Eukaryota; kingdom Metazoa; phylum Chordata; class Aves; order Falconiformes; family Falconidae; genus Falco; species Falco peregrinus. The sequence goes on from NC_073739.1 coordinate 63,548,155, forward strand.
GCCAAAATGCATGGATGGGAAACCTAGTGCTAATGGCAATGATATTCAGATAAAGCTGTTTTTATCCAGCTGTGTCAGAAAGCTAAACAGCCTGTTGCTCCTGAACCCTCCAATTTCGTTCTGTTCTGTGGCAGATAGTAAATAAACCCACAAGTGTTACCAACTTATAACTCAACTTTCCTTCCACCTACTACATAAATTATGTTGTTGCCACATGTATCTGAGGTTCATATGCTAAGACACTATCTGTGCAATGGAGACGTAGATTGATAAGCCAGAATAAACTGCACAGCAGCAGCCATTCCCCTTTCTTAGAAGGCTCTGCAAGGAAAGGAGCCACCAGGAAAGTGCCATACAGTTTTGAATGGAAAGAATCCTTCTGTGTCTATTGCCATGCCTATTCTGGAGGCATAGGTAATGCAACAAGACATAAGCCGCTGCTGTGGTCTTTAGATACTAGCACAATAGAGACCATCTACCCTTGTCTGACAACTTCAGTTCAGGAATTATTATCACAGGAAGCCACAAAGCGGCTTGCAAGGAGTGATTTATTCATGTAACATAGCTACTGCTGTATTTGTGATTAGTTTAATAAAACCAGTAGGTTTCTCGTCAATATTTGCAGTTCTGAAGTTCAGTGAAGTAAACTCCCACCATTCACCCAAGTACAGACTTGTTTAAAGGCTGAATCTGTTGCACAGGTTTTGCTTTCTACTGCCACCCGACTCACATGCTGTGGGTCCCTCTTGGGGTACCATTTTACTTAAGAATGGGACCCTAACCTGAGAAAGCCATCTCGCTCTGGGACAGATGTAGAAGGAAAGCAGGTTAGAGGGAAAACTGAGTTTTTTGGAAGGAAAACTTGACAAACAAGCTCATGGACTTTCAGGATATTGAATTAAATGTTCTGGTGCTCTTTTGCAGAAGAAACTATATGAGATCCACATGCACAAACCATAGACTTTCAGGAAGCTGGTGCCTTTGCAGTGGTTGTGTAAGTTGCAAATGGAAACACTGCAGCTGAGCCCCTGTTGAAAGGAGAGAGCTGCCGTCACCACGAGCTGGGGGTGCCTGTGTTCGTCCTGCCCTGCGCTGCGCTGCACCAGCCTTTCACCTCACACCTCTAGCCTGAGCTTTTGAAGGAGATTGCTTAGCTCCCCACTCCTCCTGTCAACTGGCATGGCACCTCCCTCCTCTGAGCCTTCTGGTGCACACTGGAAATTAGGAAGCTTCTGGGAGGTTTGCAGGAGGAATTTACTCAAGATACAAAAGGAATTATGTGATACTGCACCTCCAGCGTCAGTCATCTCCTATCAGACTGTTTTCTAGTGCCCCAGCTGTAATAACTATCAGTCACACCACAGCCCAGGTGACACAAACCGTGCAAGTCACCTCCTTTTCTCTTGTCACAGAGATCTTTCAACATCTTCTCACCAGCACCCGGTTGAGCATTTCACCCCAAAGCAACCTGGCCCCATTTTCAGTTCTCTGTGAAAGTGTGGCCCCAGAGTCTGGCCATGCAACACTCCCTGCCTTGTCTTTGAGCCTCCTCAGGCATACTGCACAATTTTTCACCCTACAGTCAACACAGTTTCATCCTACATGGTTCACTTGGGGCAGGAGGCTGCAGTGGGCTGCTGGCACACACCAGGAGACCCTGCACCAGGGGACATTTTGTTCCATGGGAAACCAGCAAGGCAGCACAACAACAAACAACAACTCCAGAAGATCCATGCTGTCAGTAGGCCTCGTGCAAAAGAAAGGGAAAACCATGGTAGCAAGCTCCAGGAAATGCTCCAGCAATGTCCAGTGCCATAGCCATTTTTATCCTGTGTTTAACAACCCTGTTCCCTGCTCCTGCTGGTTTCCAGAGTGAGGATGCTATCCACAGGACCACAGCTGATATCCAAACCATGTCACTGCACTCAGGCTACAGATCTGTTTTGCTGTCCTGAGTGTGGCAGGCAAGCTTCACACCCCTGAGCAACTGCATGATGCTACACAGCTGTGCTGCACAGCTGCCCCGCTGTGGCCCTGAGCTGACAGCCTATTGCTAGCAACAGGGATGGATCCCCTCTGCAAGCACTCACAAAAGTTTGGTGACAGGTTTTAGCTATGGCTAATGCTAAATGCTGCAGAGTGCTTCTGTCTACTGTTGTCTATAGGAAAGTCAGAATCCTATCAAAATCTGTAAGAAAATGATGAAGGCTAAAATTAATGACAAGAAGATAGGTTTCTCCTGTGAGCAATTTTAACAAAAGCAAGAGTTTGGTGACTGCACCCAGTATACAAAAAAACCTAAAACAGATGCTCCATATTGGGATTTATTTCAGGAAAAAAAAAAATAGAGAAAAAGCTGAAATGACTTTATGCACTGTATCATACACACATAGGTAAAATTCCATGTTCTGAAAAGGCCTGTGGTTCCCACATTGCAATTGCAGAAGATTTTAGACATCAGACACATTATTTTACTACATAGTGGCAGTGTCTGAAGTGTTAGATGTAATCCCGGGCTCCTCAGATGCCACTGAAGATTCAAAAGTTAGAAGAACAGAAACAAGCTTCACTTCAGGCAGAAGCCAATACACCCTCTTCCAGAACAACAGATGTATCTTCTAAAACCTCCATGGGATTTATTATGGTGGTGCCTATTAGCATCAACATATTTAAGACTGTGTCAGTGTTTCCGTTACAAACCCCTGTTTTAAAGTGTTTTATAACTTGTCTGTAGACATATGGTACTTGGCAGAGACAGACAGAATTAATCTGTTTCTATAACAGGACTTTAAAAATTGAGCACACGCACACACACACACATATAAAAGCAATTGTAGGATCTTAGCCTTTAATGCAGTTCTGTAGCACAGAATTATCTAAATCAAAAGAATAATTTGCCGTCAGCCTCTGACATAGCTCTTTACTTTCACTGCTCTCCTGTTGTAGTCAGTTACAACTTCCATTACAAACCTTAAAAGCAACTGCTGTTACACCATGCATTCTCCTGAGGGTTATAATGTTCCTGCCATGGGAGTTTCACCCAAGGAGGGGGGCTCCCTTATCCTCCCCATGCACATTTCTGCAGCAGGCCTGTAATGAGCTATTTGGTGAACAAGCAGCAGTCTGGAAACCTCCTTTAGCAGGCTTTTACAAAGACCACCTCTAAATAGCAGAAGTTTTTAAACGCTAGAGTGCATTTGATACATTTGCAAAACATCAGTGAGCGAAACAGAGCTGCCAAGAAGCAATTGTTTATTTTTCACTCCTGTTCCACTTTTTATTTTAAGCTGTTCAAAAGAAAGCAAAGGAAATCAAATGAAAAGCTTCTCCATTTCAGAAAGCCTGGCCGTTCCCTCCGCAGCCTCCCTTGCGTACTCCCTTGTGTCCGTTCTGAGCCTCCGAAGAGTGCTGCCTCCCTCAAGGTCTCCATCAGAGCAGGACAGGCTCCTCCCGGACCCAGACCCACCAGCAGAGCTTGGCAGCGTGGGGTGTGAGTGGAGGGTCCCCCCAGCAGCTGGGCGGCTGCCCCCGAGGACGATGCACCTCGTACAGGTGGCCTGGGTCCTGCCAACTGCTGAAGGAGCAGGCTGTGCACTCCACCACTTCCAAGTCCTCTTTTTAGTCGAGTACTTTAAGGAACTGAGAAGCACCACTGACCTTGCAGGGACTACTCACGCACAGAAACTCAGATGCCTGCTCCTGTGTCTTGCTAATCCAGAGACCTAAGTCAGTGAGACCATTCCAGACTTACACCTGGTCTTCAAGTTAGGGATCCCTATCGCCCAGTATATAGCATAAGAAATTGTGCAAAAAAACCCCAAAAGTCAGATGTATTTCGTCCTTCAGAATTACAGCTTCCAGAGACCTGTGTCTTGTATGTGCTTTCTGTAGCACCGAGAGGGCTCTGCAGTCACACTGCTGATTGAGAAATAAGCACAGCAAGCTGAAAACCACTGCTGGAAAAGTTAGACATCAAAGACCCACTGAACAAGCCCAGGAGTACTCTTTATAGCAGAATTCCAAAACTCTATCATTTCTGAATTTAATCACAAATCCACAGTGTAGCAGTTCAACAAGCAGTTTAATTCCTCACAGTTCTTACATACAGAAAATTACCAGAATTTCTGGTAAGTTGAAACACCTGTAGAAAGCCAAGAGCTGCACAAAAGAGTGTTCACTTCAAAGGCAGAGGCAGCAGTCACTCGGGGGAGAGGATGGGATGACACGACACAAGGGAGGCTCTGGGGAAGGTCTGTGACCTCTCACTCACTTGCACTGACAGGGCTCACCCTGCTGCCTTAATCCTCACCATCCTTTGCCCAGCAGAGAAGCATTTATTACTAGGGGAAGAGGAAACAAGCAGATGCTACCTATACCTGTGGTTTATCTCGATGTGTAGTTATGGATGTGTAGCTGTATGGTTGCCTGGCTCTTTTGTCCTCCTTGCTGTCCTCTGGCTCAGCCTTGGCGTGTCCTTGCAGGATGTGCAGGCTGCCTGGAAAGATCAAAGCTATGGGTATCAGCTGGCAAGCCAGCCTGCACCACGCATCAGTCCATGAATGTTTCATGCAACTGCAAGACCTGAAGAAAAGCTTGGGCCTGTTTTTAATGGCCACGTTTGGGCTTGGACACCTTCCTTGTCCCCACATCATGATGTCATTTATGTTTGCCCCCACCGAACATGCTTGTCTGTAGCTGCATACTTGAACAGCAGCAACGACAAAACCCCTGCAATATTACTGGCAAATTCAGGCCCTAAACTCAGCGGTTGCTAAAGCTCACGCTTCTGCTCAGAGCTATCAGTGCAGCTGCACTTCTCAAGCACCAGCCCAAATGCTAGAAATGTCTTTCATTTTATTTCCCATCAGCAGAAACCAGACTCAGGACTGCTGCTGGTAACAGATAACCTAGATGTATTGTAAGTAACACAGTGGGAGCAACAAGAGAGCACAGGGAGATTGCCATTGTGGCAAGCATGCCAAAAATACGTGTTACTCTCCAGTTCCGCAGGACAAACAGGTGCATAAGCCAGCATTTTCACAGCGGGCTAAACAGTCGGTGCCATTTTAGTGCATCCCATTAGATCTCCCACACACACCCCCAAACTAAACAGACCATCTGGGTACTAAACAACAGGCAACTAAAAGACCAAATCATCCTGTTTGGTTTGTCTAGATTTTTCTGGGAGTGGAGAACTTGTGCCTTGGCAGTGTAGGTGCTTAGTGGTGAATTCCAATTACTTGTCAGTAATGTTTTCCTCATTCAATTCTTTCCAATGGGAGACCAAATAATGGAAAATCTTTGCCTTTTACCAAAAACCCCCGATTGTTTCTTGTTAGCTTCTGGCTTTTATGGCCTGTATTTCCAGTGTAAGTCAGTCAATATGCTCACAAAATGAATGGCGTCAAACTCTGAATAGCATCCTTTCACTTCCTCATGAGCCGTGGCCACTTCATCCTCAACAGAGAACAGCATATATAGTCCCTGGTTACCTGCAAGAGGCAGGCACTGATCCGTGTAAGGCTCAAGGTTTCCAGGCACAACCAAACCAAACCTGGCAAAACTCTGTTTGCTACATTAAGGTGATGGAGCCCAGCATGAGTAACATAATATAACACTGCATATGCCTTCATGTGGTGAAACAAAAACAGAGAATTGCAGAGGTATGGAAAGAGTCCTGGATTGTTCCAGATGGAGAATACAGCAACATTTGGCAAAATGCAGGCTGTGAAACCAAAGCCACCGTGCTAGTGCAACAAGTTATTCTTTCTCATATGGAATATCACTCCCTTAAAAGACCAATAGGTTCAGAGCAGCTTGAAAACTCTGTGAGTACAGTTTCCCTCTACAATCACCTCTCCATAAGGCAATGCTGAAGTTTTTCAGTGTTTAGCTGTCATCTCACACTAAAACTTCCTGGCATACCTATTAGACTCCTCAGTTGCCTGCTGTATAATTTAGACATAGTATATGAAAGACCTCCTAAATGACTAAATAGCAACCAAGCAACACTGCTTACCACAGACTATTAAAAATCTTGCAGTGCTTAGTGTTTTTAATTTGGACCCTGGATTCTTGCAAATGGTTGGAGAAGCCCAGCTTTCAAAACTGAAAGTCCCCAGACCTCGCAGCATGACAGGAGCAGAGACAGCTTCCTCAAGGATGTAAAAATTGCACTGTGCTGGAGACCAAAGTATGCATCAGGTCAGACATCTGTAGTGACAGATAAGGGTGATGGAGCAAAGACACCCTGAGCAACCAGGCAGCATCTTCCCGTAGCTACTGCTGCATCCACACCCTACCTGGAAATCAGCCATCAGATGTCTAGAGAATAAAGGCTTTTAAACTCAGGAAACAAAACACCTTCAGAAGATACCTTTTTACCCTTTCTTTCACCAAAACCAGCCAGAGAGGTGTGATGGTTGTCACAGCGCTGTCAGTTAGAGCTGCCTTTCACAGCTTTGCCTGCACAGTGAGGCAGGCTTGAAGAAATGATTCTTCAAGCACATTTACTCCTTTCAGTGACAGGTTGGCAAGACAATCATGTCTTCCTCTTTGGCGGTTATTCTGGAATATTTTTAGTTACCATACTGATCTACTAAACATGTCTAAAGTGTCAGAGGCACAAAAGAATTTATTTCTACAGAATCCATGATTTCCATTCACTTAAGTGAACAACTGCTGTTAAGCACTCTACAAATAGGATCTTTCTGGGAAAGATGTTTCAATTTTCCCTGTTGCAGCCATAACCTCCTGGTGGTTGGGTTGTGTTGCTAAGAGTTCCTTAACATGTAGGCAAGGTGGCCACCCAAGCAAGGCCAACCTCTGTCCAGACCTTTGGCTTTCAGAGGTGACAGAGGGCTTCAGTGATACCATTTGTAATGCAGCCGGTAAGGGATAGTTGCAGTCTGCCTGACTTTTCCCTGGGAATTGTAAGAGCTAGGTGATAAAGCAAGCATTACAAATAGTCATTGAGCTGTTTAAAGGGATTCGGGTCACCTGGAATTGGAGGTCACAAGCCCCAAATGAAGTTTCCTGCCCACTGACTGGGCAGCACTTGGCACTTCTCTCACCACTGTTGTTCTTATAACTAACAGGCTTTCCAAGAGTCTGCCAAGATTAGCCTTGATGTAATTCCAGCAACTTCAGCAGAGGAGTTGCTCTATCCTTTATCACCCTCACCCATTTTTTGACTTTCCAGAATCCTTCCACAAAGTGATTTGCCTTTGAATCCTGGGATGCCAAACCAAGACTTCTCTGTGGTCAGACAAGCAATTCCAAAGTCAGAGTGGTAGAATGCAGGCAGAGCTGGTTCTGCACACCAGCTGTAGCTGCTGCCTGAGGTCTCAGCTCGCTGGCCCCTACAGTAAGTGCGACTGAACGGCTCACCCTTCTCATTCCCTCCAACAACACCACGGACCACGCTCACCAAGCAATAGCTTAAGTCCTCATTTTACATGATCAGACCACAAGCATATCATCTTCCAGGTAAGTGTTTTTCCAAATACAAAGCTCTTGAAATTACATACACAAAAAGACAAAGGCTAAAGAGGAAGAAAAGGAAAGTTGTAACAATAAGATGGAGTTGGTAGAAAACTCAGTACAAGGCTACTCATTAGCTGGCTCCTGGGGCAATTTATGATTGTGGTACTTTCTAGTCATAATCACTCTCCACAACAACATACAGGAATAACTTGTGCTTTGTAGCCAATACACCTTAATGGAAATCTGTGATCCTATGACCCTGCAGATGTCTGAAAATATAGCAGCTGATGCAATTCTCTCTTTAAGGAAGTTCTTTTTCTCGCAACTTGCAATGCTCTACTTTTGCTAACGTTAGGGATATTGATAATACCTGTAAGGATGGATCACAAACATTTCAGCTGACCACTGGGTGCTACTTGATGCTGACAGCCCAGGTATTGAGTGCACACTTCTATAGGGCAGGGAAATCCTAGCAACCTCTTCTCTCAAGTAAAGCTATCCCTGACACTTTGTTGTCACTCTGATTAGGAATCTTGCAAAGCTTTTAACCTCATACTCAGTGCAGTTTGTAACATGGTGTAATATCCCTAAATCTCTACTACACATTGCATTGTCACAAGGCAAGGTTTGGACATAACACTTTTCCGGTTTGTGCTCCTTGCTTCCACACTCATCCTTGCAAAACATATACTTTCAAGAGTACAAATAGTTAAAAAGGTGGAGAATGTTTGTGAACACCTTATCTCTAGCTAGAGCCGCAGAGCAGAATATCTGAGGGTATTGTACTTCCCAATTCTGTAAAGGTATCAGCTACATTACAGTTTTTCTGAACTATATTCTGCATTAAAAATGGATGATTTACCAGGACTTTTGTTTTCAATGCAGAAAGAGAAGGCTGGGTACTTTTTCAGCAGAAAAACGGTATTTTAATTAAACTGAAGGCACCTCACTGAAATAAATTTACTTCTAGTACAACTTCATTCTATGGAACTATAGATGTAAATTGGAACAACTCAGAAAGCAAAATTTCACCTCTATGTAAGCAGGAACCCAGTTCTGATGCATTTATGTTACTTATACCCATATACATGAAAAACTTCATTGGTACTAGGCAAACTGAATGAAAATCGTAGCTCAAACTGATTTGATGGAACACTAAAGTATTATTGAAAAGTGACTTTCACAGAGACTTTTGAAAACTTGCAGGACAAAACTTTGTATGGATATACAAAGAAAGTGATAGAACATGGGTTTTCTATAAAAGAGAAATTTACTAATACAAAGCACTCAGAGTATCTTCCCATCCTTAAAAACTGGTCATCCAAAGCACTGACTGGTTGCATCTATTAACAGCTGTACTGTCTTCAAACAGCCTTATCTGTTCTGCTGGACAAGACAATGAAATACAGTCCCAGTTTTCTCATTGCAGCTCTAGCCTCAGAAATTTCCTGCAATTTCGCTTAAACAATCTAATACATTTCTTGTCATGTACATGGAGGGTTAGTTCCACTGCCACAGCATTAAAACCAAAGGATTTGGAGAATAAGATATGAAGTACTCCAAAGGAAGTGGTCTTGGGATTTCAGTAACACCTTAAAGTCCAAGTCTCCTGTAAGTGCCTGTCTTTCTCTTTTTCATGTTGAAAAGTTGTGCAGTTTTCTCTAATGGGAAAACTGGATGTGAAACACTAAAAACCCCTAAATTAAGGTAATGTAATTTGGGTAAGGAAAATCTCTCTGGCCAAATCAACAAAGGAAATATGAAAACAAGCAGATAAAAGTTTCTTCAGCTGCAAGACAGACTAATAATACAGAAACAGCACATCTTTCATGATTTCACTCAAAACAATGAAGTTTGAGTTCAGTGGTAGCCTATGATACAAAAGAATCATGCTTGGCTCCCTTCACTACTGAATAGCAATTCTGGATTTAAAAAACCAAAGGAGTGTTGAAAAGCACTGAAACACTTGGAGACAATGATAGCAGTGGTATTCAGTTGCATCTCACAGATAGATGGTTCTGAAGAGAAGAAATTTGAGACATTGTATTTTGACTAGGCTTCCTTATACTTCAGAATTAATTGCAATATGTAGTTTTCAGAATTATAGAAATATGTGATCAGTTTTCACCAAAAAAAGCCCTCAGACTTTTTTATGGAGTCGCATTCCTGGGCTCTTCCTACCTCCACAGAACAAGAGCAGTACATATCTAGACATAGAGAGACTGGCCAGACCTCTGCTGGTCTCTCAACATGGTGTGAGCACGCTGTGCAGCACCACTGTGGACACAGAAGATATTTTACTCAGTCATGAAAACAAGCCAAATAAATGTCCATCAGTTCTGAAAGAAGAATAAGCCACTGTGCTCATCAAAATCAGGTGTCAGCTATCAGGACTGCATGTAGTTCTAAAGCCTGGTCTTCAAATAGGCTTCAGTTTTGCAATCCGCATAATCCACAATATCCTTAGTACTGAAGAATTTGCAAGAAGCAAAAAAACCCCAACCCCCCAAAACCACACACCCCCTATTGCAGAATGGAGTTTCCTTCTTGTTCCTTACTGTCTGTAGCTGAAAATTAATCTAGGACAAAGTAACAAAGCAAAAACGTAATGTCAATTCAGTACTTGGAAGGGACAGGAGTTGCAGAAGCTACAGAAGGTTAGAATGATTAGGTCAGGACAACTCGGCTGTTAAAGGCTTGGCAAAGGCTCTCATTTTACATGACAAGTTGTACAAAGATTCAGACCTTTCCTGCCTAAATCTTCCGGTGACACAAGCCTCACTGTCAGAATTGTTACACTGGCATCGTTGACAGTTGCTTGCTGGGGGGGGGGGGGGGGGGGGCGGAATAATAAAAAAATGGAAAGTGAAGGTGTTCAGATCACACAGTCAAATATGACATCATGTAACATTCCCGAGATGATAAAGATGTCGGTAAAGCAGAAACCTCCTCTTCAATTTTTAACAATGCCACATCCCATTCTTCATTAAGGTCTGGAAAACTTGCAGAGCTTCTACAGAGCAAGGGCTCCAAAAAAGCAGAAATGTTGGCTGTCAGCCAAGAACTCCATGCTGGGTAGAGTAAGCAGCATGGCTCAAAACGCAGAAAAAGCCGATTCAAGAACAGCAAGAACTGTCCCTGTATATATTTGCAGCGCATCTCAGCTCTCATGGCCACTCAAATAATCCTCTGAGTGGCAACATCCCTCCCAACACTCTACCATCCTACCATGGCAACACGTCAGGGCTTATTGTTCATTGTACAGACCATGCATTCCAATCACAGGCAGCACTTGCTTCCTCCTCTGATGCACCAGGTCATCTTCCACTGGCAACTCTGATCATTGCCATTCCACAGCAGATGTTTGAGGAACAAAACATTTCTTTCCTGGGCTTGGTGGTCATACTGCTTTACCACCATAATGTACCAAAGCTGCAGGCTGGGCATCTAAGATCTACGAACTATCTATACACAATTCAATTCCAGTAGCAGACACCATAAAGGAGGCAGAATCAACTTTCAAAAAACTAATTTTAATCAAAACAAAAAAAATTGTTGATCATTAACAAGTTTATAAAACAGTGATTTAGTTACATAAATAAATTGATATCAGTGTATCAAATCTTAATTACTTTCAACTTCATGAGCATGTTTACATGGGTGATGAAGTACAACCTTTTTACCTATAATAATAAATAAAATGGAGAGCATGAAATAGTTTTTCTAAACAAAAATACCTAACAAACATACCTCTAGCATGTTCTCTAATGAAGGGAACAAGAGACACTGGACAACTTTTGCACCAAAACATAAAAACTGCTTTAAAAAGCACAAGGATACAGAACCATCAGCTAAAGTAAAGACACTATACTGTAACCAAAGTTGGTATTTAATAATATAATGAACAGTTTGGTAGTTAGATCTCCAGTTTGGTTATTTTAAAGCATTAAGACAAGGCAAGATAGAAGGCTGCTTTTGTTTGAGTAATTCTAGAGAAAATAAAATATATTAAAAAAACAAACTGAAAAGTAGAACAGTCATACCTACACAACTTTCTGTCCTGCACAAAGTCAAAATACCTATGCAGAATATATATATATATAATATATATATGTTATTTGTGCACAAAGGTTAGCTTATCATTAGCTCACTGCAAAGGCGTAACGTATCATGTCAATCATTTTGGAAAACATTTTGCGTTTTGTGTCAAAAAGGATATTTCTTTAAGTCTTCTAGGCTAGGAGGCACAAACCCCGATTCTGGCATACTGTATTCTTAATGCTAAGGCTTGCTGCTCTGGCTGTGTATTTTTTGTTGTCCCTCTTTACTATAGTGCCTGTTACAAGCATGTGTGTATGTGTGTATACATATATATGTATACACAGGTTGTATAAATATATATATATATATATAAAATTTCCCCCAATAGGTATCAGTCCAACCATGCAATCCAAAAGGTGGCTCTGCATAGATGCCCAGCATATAGTTCACCACCTGAGCCAACCCTGAAGCAAGGCGCACTTTAGTCCTTCTGATAGGTTTTCTTTTTTGTTTAAAACCAAGCTACTGCAGCTTCAAGTATTTTGCATTACATAGATTTTTTTTTTATAAATTAGTTAATGTTATATTTTTCAATATTCAGACATATACTATAATATATATACAGTACAATAAATGCTCTCATTCTTTTTTTAATTTTTTTGATAAATCCCTGAGAATGTATGTTGACAGTCGCTAAGTTTCCACATGCACAAGCATTGTGTGCCATGCTTCTGGATGAACAGCACTGCAAAGCCACGTGGTCAGCCTTTTAACTATTAGTATTTCATTTGTTGGTTTGTTTAAATATGCTGAAATGTAAGGATGAGTTACAAAGGAGTAAAGCTGAATCCATTCGAGGTACTTATCACAGGATGGAGGTGTTTTGTTTGGTTTTTAAAGCCATTGCAATATGTTTGTTTTTGAGGCTGTGAACGTATACAGAAAGAACAGGAGAGCAATGTGGGCTTTTGCCACTTGACAACATATACTCAGTGTAAACCAAACCTTTTTTAACCTCTCTCATACAAAACAGAAAAAAGGAAAAAAAATAAACACACAAACTTTCACAACATGACAGTTTAGTTTGCAAACTCAATATAACTATACACATATAATACCGGTGTGGCTCTTTCTTTAAGTTAAAAAGGGTACAAAGGCAGGCTCAAGTAAAAAGATCCCCTTCTGCCCCGAACCCCCCATTCACACATTTTTGTCAACCAAACCGCTCACGAACCAGCATCATCAGTTTCTTTTTACCTTTGTAGATTTGTTTTAGGTTGTCAATAAACTGTGTAAACTGGATGTGACCATCATGAGCCATTAAGAAGGTCTCTCGGGCCTTGCTGAGGAACTCTATAAACTCACTATAGTGTCGCGGGCTGATGTGAGTTAGACGTGAATGAGTTGTATTAATGTATGCTCCGATCGTGGCATCCAAGAGTTGCCGTAAAGGGGCTTTGTCCAGTGACATGAGCTTACCAGAGTTCCTCCTTCCATGAAGTCCCACCATGCCAGGAGTGGTCAAAGTACATCTACGCAAAATGTCTGACAGTACTGTTGCACATTTGACACTTTTGACCACCAGAGGTATTATAGCTGCTAGCTCATTTTTCCCAAGGGAGTGGCTGAGCGCACATGCCCACAGAACGTCATTAATGGCAGGGTGTGTGTCCTGATTGTAACTCAGGTTGAGATGTGTCATGGCCAAAGTGGCCAGCTTGTAGGCCCGCATGGGGTAACCACGGTGCTCCATGTATCGTGCTATAGTAAAAAGCTGCGAATAGCTCATGCCAGTTGTAGCAGCATCTAGAACAATTTGGTAAGCGGTCTCAAAAGCTATGTGATCCTTTTCACATAAGGTAAGTGCAGAGAGAGCACAGTTTTGAGGATCCTTCATGGCACACTGTAGAGCAAGCGTCCTAGCACTGCCGGCCAACTTCTCCTGCTGATGGCAGTCCAGATGCAGACGGACGATGGTGCTGTTGGACATCACTGTTGTAGCAACAATACTAGTGGCTTCTGTTGGAGTGAAAAGTGTAAACCAGTTTTGCATGATACTATCCAGTGCATAAACACCTGGGGAGAGAAAGAAATGATTAGCTACAGCTGAAAACCTAGAAGATACAGATGTGCAGCAAGAGACTATGTTTGCAGCCAAGTACATGAAGTTGCCAGTATATCCAAGGGGATGCACTTCGCAAGAAGGGCTAAACCAGACAGCATGACTGGAAAACTACATTAAAACAAAGGTTACTGTGCAAACGCTGTAGCAATCACTGAAATGCAAAGAATAACAAAAAAAAAGCCTGCAAGATAAGCTTTAATCTCCTGGTGTGACAACTGAGCTGTTTTACTTGTTATTTCAGACAATTCGGATAACAAGTTCTGGCTCGTTTGATTTCATCACATCACTCAAAAACAACCCTCACACTGAATACCCTTAGAAGGCAATTTTAACTTCTTTTCTCACTCTGCATCTCAAAGCACAGTGCACGCACAAAAGAACATTAAAGTATGCTAAATGGCTTTCCTAATAGAACACCATGGCACAACTAAGGAGACCTTAAAAAGTAAAATCTTGCCTCACACCTCCATCCATCTTCTATCAAATTCATACATGTCCCAACATCAAGACGCTCATTAGGCAAATACTCTGAGCAATATGTGGATATTATCTGAAATAGGTATTTTCCTTATTATCACTTTATTCCTGACACAAGTACATGTGTGTGTTTGGCAGAGGGAGGAAGGGGGAACCAGTGACAAATAGGTTCCATAAATTGAACCTTATCACCAGCTAGAGTGCCTTATTAATGCTAGAGGCAGTTTACACACATCTGTGAGCCCACCTAAACCACACCCAGAGGTCCTAATTTTCTCTTTAGGGCTCTGATGCTTCCCGCGGACCCCTTCACTCATGTGCAACAATTCATCATAGCCTACAAGTAACAGATCTTCATTTAAACAGGTTCCTTGCTTTACCAACATGACTACATCTCAAGAGTACTTTACATGACATCGTAGGTTCTTCATGGGATACTTCTATTAGAATATGTAAACTAATTTAAAGCAGTATTAAACCCAGCATTTTACTTGCCAATATGCAACTGCACAAAATAATACCCAGGCACTAATATCTGTTAGATAGCCTCAGCCATAATTATCTAGCAAAGATATAAAAGCAAAAAGACAAGGGCACTGCATTAAAATTTGCAGACACAAACCACTTTCTGGCTGAGGGCAAACAAAGACAAGCTGTATTTTCCCATGCTACTGACAACATTAATTTCCTAGTGAAGCACAAAGCAAAGAATGAACTAATCTAGAGAATAAGCAGCAGCAATCCTCTTAAGTTCTGAAACTCAAGAAGCATCTACACAATACAATCAAACTCAGATGTATGAAGAAGGAATCAATACAGTAGGGAAACATGCTTTCCAGAAATAGCTTTGGTGACAATTAAAACTGCTCCCTTGTCATAAGTACTTATGTTGTCCCCACTACTACAGCTGCTGATGTTTTTTTAATAGCTACACAGTTTTTAATGTACTCATCTTCACTCTCAGATTCTGTATTCCCATCTTGTAGATGGTAACTGGAATGCCTCAAAGAAGCTAACGGATGCCTCAAAGACACACAGGAAATCTATGGTGAAGCCCAGAAATGAGCTGAACATCCTGCTCAGTAAACCATTCTCTCTCTGCTGTCTTCTAAGTGTAAAAGGCTGGTTCTGCCGCCCACCATATTTTCACCTTTTGTGGTTAACGATGGGTGCATTGGCATTTGGTTTGCTTTACAGCACAAACAGAAGGCCTGTACATCTTAGACACATTACAAAGATGCACCACACTCTAAACTTGGATTTACCCAGGGGCTTAAAAAACCCACCCCTAACAATGAGAACTCGTTCATGAGATCTTGTCTGCCACACAGTAGGAGACATCCTCAGCACTTCATTCACCTGTTTTCTGGTTTCTCTTCCCACAGCTGACCAGGTAGCACTCCCACCTGCCTTTCAGAGCAAGCAAAGTTATAGCATAGTGCTACAGCCCGTAACCATGAGCCTTTTCTCTACTGCAGCCTCAAACCCAAAGCCATCACGGAGGGAACAAGGGGAAATCTGGGTTATTTCCCATAGGTTATGCAGACTCACACTTTGTGGGAGAAAGAAGTCACACTGCATTACTCAACTGTCATCTTATTTGGTCTGTGCCTAAAGAAACCCACTCATCATTGCCATAGCATCTTGTCACCACAGAAATTTTATAGATGAACAGAAAGTGGGACACTTGCAGAACCTGTGTGTTGAAAACAAGATCAAGCTCTCTAAGACTAGCTGACAAGAGAAGCATCTCAGAACATACCTACTTCTGTTGCACATGTTACCAACCACCTCACCATTTCCCGACGTCGCCAATTCAGTGTTGACAGTGTCATTCGCATCACCTATTAAAACAACAAAATACAAGTTAATTGTATTGCAAACCAAAGCAGTACACCAACAATTAGGGATTTTAAGTTACTCAAATACACTAAGGTTCAAAACAGCAGTATCTTGCCCTCTCCACTCTGTTACCTCTTCTGTAGCTGATATGTCAAAAAATTTGAAAAATATGGCTCAGCCATCTTGGCGTAGCATGCAGAGAGTAGCTACAACTGCAGATCCTTCAAGGCTAGAGGAGAGAGACCTTTTTATCTGTGGGGAATTAAAAACCCACCCCACATAAAAGGCCCCTCCAATCAACAACAACAACAACCACCCCCCCAATGTATTACCAACTATTCAAACTAAATCATATCATGTCTCCTCCCTCTATGCACAGCAGTCTTTAGAGTGGAAACTATCAACTCTTGTTGAGCAAATTAACCCCTTTGATTTTTCCCTAGTCTGCATTTCTTTTCATTGACTTCAGCAATATAGACAGGAGTTAGTGTTCTGTGATTTGACCGGCTGCTTATTTGGCAAAGATATAGATATAGTCCCAGGTATATCCAGGTTATTTATTATTATTTATTTTATTATTGTTATATATTAATTAGGAAGTCCAGAGTGATGATTTCTCTCTTTGAACAAGGACTCCCTGCAAAGAAGTTCCATCATAAACCCATTAAAATTCTAGAAAAAAAGACTTTTAAGCCTTGATTGTAGTGCCTGTATTTTACACCACTTGTGGTTATTGCCTATGTAGTGTCTCAAAACATGAGCAAATAATGTTTATTCAATAAAACAAACACTGCATGGAAATAGCATGTAAAACTTGCTTCAGCTACGTGGACAGGCTCCACAGATATCCAGATGAAGAAAGCAAGTGGTCTTTCCCTTACAGTATCAGTGGTCATACTTTGGTATTACCATTTGTAGCCATAAAGAGCATAACCAGTCAATCAGAGCTCTCAGCGATGATCTTTACATATTAAACTCAACAAATGCACTCACAAAACAGATTGGAGTCAGCCGCATTCATAAGAGGGTTCTCAACCCATATCCCCTCCCAACGCTAAGGTGACTTCAAAATGGCACGTAGCCCCCTGTCATATTTGTTACTCCTGCCACCTCCTTTAATCCTACACTATAGGTAGGATAATTAAGGTGGAGAGATTGCTGAGGAGCACAAATGCACAGATGATCTTTGAGAAGTCTGGTTATAAGCGACTATAAGTGGTTCCAAACTGTCCTCCTTACCGCCTTGAGACCCTGGTGACTGGCTGTACATCCCAAAGTTACAGGATAAGACCAGCTTTGTTGGCCTCAGACATTGCAGTATCATTTTAACTAACAGTAATCTAAGTACGAGGTTGGAGAACACCATTTTTGAAAGAAAGAAAACTGATCTGTAAGGACCAACCCAACACATTTTAAAATACGAGAACATGCCTAAGGTAAATCATGGAACCAGCCTTTGCTCTAAGTCCTTCTGGAAGAACAACAGACAGCCCCAAGTCAAAATGCTTTGGAGTGCAGTTATCGGTCCCATTCTGTCCACCAAAGGGAAGGAGTATAGATGAATTCCCGTACTGATGCACACACAAGTTGAAGGCCAACACATTTCCAATATCCATGATGAATTTTCAGCTTCCCCCAAGTAGAGTGAATCCAAGAGATTACAGGGTTACGGACTGAATTCTGCTACTGGTGAAGGAGGGAAGTAGGTTAAAAAACACCAAACCCCCCAAAAACCCTGGTATGAATGATGATTTCTCTGAAAGTCTTCTGTGATGACTTCCCTCACTGTGGTTGTCTGTAAAAGGATCAGCAGTCACAAAAGCCTTCAGCACATGTAGTGGGAATATTGATAGTTCCAGTTTAGACAGTCCTGACTCAAGAGCAAAAAATCAAGACCACACCTAGCTTCTTGACATGGAAAAGTTTCTGGACAAGCTACGCTGGAATTAGGTTCCTTTCATTTGATTAAACTGGCAAGCTTAGAGAAGCAGGAGAGGGGTCATTTATACATAATAGAAACCCCAAGGATTTCAAACACAGCATGTATTGTTGTCCTGACCAAGATGGAGCTAAAGTTAATTTATGCTGTAGCGCATGTAGCCAAGCACCTATTTCATTTCTATTCAATACATTCTTGTGCTACCTTCTTCCTAAAATGGAGCCCCACATCTGTCCAAGATCTATCTTATCTGTGCTATCAATTGAAGAAAGCTTCTCAACAAGTCAGGAAGTCTGAAAATGACAAGAGGACCCTGGGAATTACGCAGCTTATCTGAAAGCCAAGCTCTCTTCCACATGGAATAACCTTCCCTTTGTCTTGACGTACCTCCATAGCAATTTCTTGTAGAGGAACAGAAGATCTCACCACCCGTAAGAGATACAAGAAATGGCCAGCCAAGCATGAACTGTTGCACCAGTATGAAACCTCTTCTTCACGCATATTGGAAGGAGGTTTAGTAATAAATTTATTTATTCATTCACAGGTCTGGGGGGAAAAGGATACCACTTGCCAAATACACACTGAGTGATCACCTGCACTAATTTGCTTATCAGTTCTGCCAGCAATACCCATCTGCGTGTGTCTGCAATAATACTTACTTGCACTAATGTAGTGTACAACAGGCAAAGAGGAACAGGAGCTCCTCCTGTACCTGCAGATCTTACAGCGCTTGTGCCAGTTAAGTTCTGAAGGAAATACCCCTGAGATGCTACGTGTCCATTTGGCCATGCCAACGACTCTTTCCACAGCCAGTTTAAAAGCCTTCCTTCTGCTGAGTCACATAACACAAGCTGCCATCGGATTTAGGGAGAAAGAACCCAGGACTCCATACACTACTCCCAAATCTAGAATCTCTGTAAGAGGCTTTTCTGCCACAGAGACCCCAGTGACAGAGTTGTGAAATTGTTTGTATCACCTCATCAGCCCAGCCGGGCGAACCTGTCACTGCTGTAGCTGAGGCAGAACAGCATACCTGCAAGGACACTGCTGTTCAGTTTACTACAGGAGGGGAGAACTTCCTAGGGCACACAGATGTCGTAAGTAGTCAGATACTAGACAGTGAATACAGACAACCCAACTGCCATTAAGTTGACAGGGCGGGGAAGGGGGAAGCACCTGTAGGTCACTACAGTGCTGACACTAAGGTATTTGCAGGCAAAGCTTACTGCAGAAATCTACACAGTGACTTACTACCAGAACACTGCTATGCATCTTCCTTCTGGAAAGCAAGCTACCTTTAAGATTCTTAAAACACCTTTGTAAGCTTGGGACAAAACAGTGGACAAGTTCTACACCAGTTTGTTCCAATTCCTGGGACTAAGAAGAAGGTATGGGATTGTGACATTTCTTTCACCAGATCTCAGTGAAAACATTCTGATGACACCATCAACCACAAAGGGGTAGCCACGAATACAGTGACATCCGAAGTGTGCTGCTACCACCAAATGATACTTGGTGAATGCCTGAGGTGGCACAGAGGTCAATCATAAGGATCTTTCTCAAGTAAACAAACATTTGAGGCAGAAACATACAAAGATGTGAAAAAAAAGATTTCCACAGCAACCCTGGGAATATAAAAGGCTAACAAAGCACACAGATCTCAGCTTTCTGATTAATGACTTTAGCTTCTAAACGTCTAGAACAGGCAAATAGTACCTTTCTTTGGCATGAGAAGCAACTGGGATAATATCCTTTCCCCAGAAGTCTTTGGAGCTTTGTTTACTGAAGCAAAGTAATAAATGGTTTTCTGATCTTTGCATGGTTTTTTTGAAGAACTCCCTGAAGAGGGATGGAGAAATTTATTTTTGTTGAAATGAACTGTGTAAACTCCAAGCCTCATCAGCATCAGGCAATATTACTCCAGAAACCTAAAACCTACCTGGCTGTCTCCTTTTAGACTGCAGTCTCTCCTAAGAGCCTGAAAACCGATCTAAGGTTCTTGTATACCTCAAGCTGATTTTGATACACCTGACCATTCCACACCTTGCAGAGTACAGGATTTTGATGAAGGAAGTGAGAGAGCTGCTGTCAGCACAGTCTGCCTTAGAAGCACGTCATTATGGGCTTTCTGTAGCAAATCAACAAGTACCTACTAAATCTCATTTAGGGAAAAGGAAAGGAAGCAATGGTAAGAAACCACTCAAGGCCATGCAGAAAATAAAGTGCATTTCTATATTTAGAAGTAGTAATTTTAGAAGCAGAGTAATTTTGCTTTCTAGCCAGCCCTACATATACTCGTGAACCCATTGCACTGTTCCTCTCTCACCCCTGAACAGAAGACCCTGGGTCTGTGTTTACCAGTCCATTGAGCTTTGTATCAGAAAACAGAATCTGAGAACTCCAGACAGACCCCAGAGGGTATGGTCCTCAGTGCTTAAAAGCTGTACCCACCACTGGGTCAAATTCCTTTCTTCTATTGTAGTAATAATGAACGAGGGAAATACCTGAAGGCCCAACTCCAGAGACACTTTCAGAAGAGTGATGTCTGGCAAGCTGTCCATGAGTGTTGCTATTTTAAATGCATCCTGGGCAAGTTTGAAGATGTGTGATGAGGAGTGGATATTTTTCTGGATGGATTCTAACACTGTTTCCAACCTCCGAACATCACCTGCAAGGTGTAAAGAGAATCACCAAAACGGAACAAGCTCCCAAAACATCCGCAGATGCACTATAATCGAGCCTGCCGTTACTATGCAATAGTATGACGTTTCAGTTATACACACTTTGTTTTTAGAAATTCTCCGTAATTAAATCACATATGAATGAAAGGTAAAAGACAGCACAAACTCCTCTAGTGTCTGATGGTGTTAGTGCAGTACGTGGCCAAAAGTCATCCAAATTTGTGAATTTTAGAAGTGATTTGTCCACTCCTGGGTCTCACAGTCTATGTTGTGTGTCAGAAGAACAAAAAGCTGTCAACATCAGTCTCAAATCAAGCTCATCTGGCTACGATGTAGCTAGCTTAACTACTTTGCTAGAAAATTAAGTGAAAGGTTTAAGCCAGTTCAGTTTGTTGTACCTATTTCAAGCTCCCGTCAGAATGCAATTTGGATTCCTAAACACAAATTTTATCATCTGTTTACTCCATGCAATATTAAAAGCATACATTTAGTTGAGTACATAACTGACAATAATGTACCTTTGGCTGCTGTTAGCATCGTTGATGCCAGCTCACATTGCTGGGATTCAATGTGACTTAGGGTGAACCAGCGGGGATACCGGTTTGGAACAACTGATGCAATGTGATGTGGGCGGGACATGTCTCCTGAAGGAGCTGAAGATTCCAATACTAGCAACCTGAAATAAGGAAGAAATCCTCTTTCATTAAACTGTTATACATTAGGTTACTCATGAGCAAAACTAAAACTGCAAGAACACTTGAATGTGTTTATGAAATGTGCCTTTTTGATTATAAAAAAAAAAGGTTGGAAAACCACCTCTTCTTGGGGAATCTCAGAAGTCCATTTGCCAAACTTGCCTACACCAGTGGGCATCTGCAGGAGCTAACAGGACAATTAAACCACCGATTAGTCAAGACAGCAGAGACTTTCTGCATCATGCACAGAGCTGAAGTTTTTCTCCCTGCCTTGTTTCAGTCTTTAAACACAGCCCTCAGGAAGGAAAGTGCAGTAGTTCTCCACTGTACTGAGAACATGTAAATATTTTTCAGTATTTGGAACATACTTTCTTCACTTACAAATGATGAAAGTAAAGGAGAGGGATATTCAGTAAGTCATTCAGATTTTCACCTTGCAATAAATTCAGACATGAGTTTATGCCCAAAAGAGACATTTTGCATTTCAACTACGACTACTTTTTAAAGTCCTTAAACTTTCACCTACCAACATTTTATAACGTACCATAATCTGAAGTTAGGGTCTCAAAAAGCAGTGACAGTACCTTTAAAATTACTTTTCAAACTCTATTTTCTAATCCTGAAGCAAGTTTCTTTGAGTATGTGTCAATCTACAACAGCCTTATCGACCAAGTGGAATCATATTGAGAAAATTCAGATTAACATGTTTGTTGTTGACTACTAGAACACAAGTGACAGCCCACAACAGAGACTCAGCTGATGGCCCTTAAAATACACTATATAAAGGCCAGTGCCAAAACTAGGTGTGGAAAAAACCCCAGGCATTTTTATTCAATACAATAAAGCATAATTTCAGGACATGAATGGTTAATAAGACATCAAATGATAGACAAGGCAATGTCCAGAAGAAAAGCCTTTCTGGTACTAAGGTTCTTGATCAGAGTTGACTGAGTTCTGTTTCTACCAGCTTTCATCTGCAAGTGATTTTCTAGCAGGGAGACATCTGGGAGGCCAAAGGAAACTGGATCTCTCTTGTCAATAAATTGCAACTATTGAAAATCCAATGCATTGTAGTTTTGTGTGATAGAATATTTCTTATGGAATAAGCTCATTTAAACATGTTACCATTTCTTGCACTTAAATACTTTAAGTTCTTCAGGTGACTGGACTGCGTGCCCTTTTTTCGCAGTAATATAGTCTTAAATTCCATCACTTGTCCGCAGGTTCCTCAAGCCTATGACAGTATCTTTAAGAATTCCCTCAGAAAGGTAATCTTGAACATACAGGAATGTATCTAGCAGGCACATACAAATACAACACACCATGAAAATAACTTTTAGCAGTTACATTAACATTTTCAGATGCATGTATATGCATGCTAATATGAATATAAAGACTTCGCTTTTGATTTGTATCAAAAGTCTAATCTCTTCCCTAGTACCACTGAGACACTTCTCTATATTGCTTTACATACATAAACACATAAAACCTCTTCAGCTGATTTTTTCCAAGCAGAGAGAGTGGGGTGAAAGATGTGTTATCAGACAGTTTCAAACAACAGTAAAAATCCCAACTACCTAACACAAAAAGGGATTATTAGGTTATGAGCAACAGTAAATAGACAAAGAGCATGAAAGAGAGACTCTTTTGGGGAAATCTTTTATAACTTCTGAATTTCATTGCCAGTTTCTATATTCTTTTGCTGTGAAAATAACTGCTGCTGTGAATTGGTGGCTTTCATAGAATTTTGGCAAGATTAGGGAACATCAGAACAAGCACAAGCAGATTTAGCATTCTTCACTTTCCCCCCTCCTTTCAAATATCAATTATTTAGCTAGGTTTCAGCAAAGCTACCTTGTGATTGAACAACACCATTAAAGTCTGGCACTCGAAGCATGGGTGAAATTCAGGCTTAACAAGGGATCAGCCAAACGAAGCCAAACTTCAAATTCAGATTCCAAGTGAGCAGTCAACTAGGTCATAGGAGATCCACGTTCTCCAACGCTCCACTTTCTCTTTTTCAGTGTTGCAAGCAGAGAACCGCAGACAGAAGTGACCATCAAGGACAGCACAACCCTGTCCTTGCAAGACCTGAGGTGTATGCATGAAAGGCTTTATGGTCAGCTTCCACTGATCTCATACTAGTGTTCCACCCACTAAAATGGAATTAAAAAAATGAAACAGCAACAGATGATTTTGAATACAGAAAAGTAAAACACTCCAGGGCTGCCACCATAGGTCATTGACCTGTGCAGACTGACACCTAAACACTTGTATCTGGAGAGCAAGCAGCTAGAGCCTGGGGAAGTTAACTTCTTTAATGAATGTTCAAGTGAATAAAGAAATATGCTTCACTTCTAAAATCATTAGCAACTGCACAGAATTCTACAAAATACCTTCACTAATTTCTACATGAGATTTTTGTCCTTGCAACAGCTACTTCCTCCCTGCCATGGAAGAAAACATGCTCAATTTTTCCTCTTCTGATCCATTCAAACTCATAACCAGGAGACAGACATTCAATCTTCATGTTTGCTTTCTTCTTCCTCCCTCAAGGCAGCAACAGGTTATTTTTCCATTTGGTTTGTACTGGGAGTCCTTCATACACTGAACTATCACTTCGGTGCAAATGGAAAGAGTAATCAACCTTCTTCAAAAGAATTTGGGAAGTGCTGAGGAATGCAGACAGACATGGAATATAAAGTATCTAAACCTGCCTTCACCACAGTTCAAGATCCCAGTCCATATTTCTGAAGAGAGCAAAATATCAAAATACAGAAAGAATTGTTATTTTCTAGGGCTGAACCCTCACCTGTCTTATAAAGCAATGACAAAAGGGCTATGGAGAACAGCTGCGATTACGGTGATGTCTCCTGTGATTTTACCAAATGGAAACAGACAATCTTCCTTAAACTGATCTGTTTGAGAAGTAACATCTTTGGCTGAGATGACAGCTTCATACCAAAAGATGGCTGGAGCTCCCCATAACTGACTGAGGATTTCATCATTTGGATCTTTCACACTCTTGCTTCATTTTCCAGTTGAGAAAGGAAACTTCCAGAAAAGAAGTTTTCAGTTATGATCGGTTTCTGGGGAAAGCCCAAATCCTCATTCAAAAGGAATGGCATGCTGCCATCACATTCACTGAAGCGTTCAGTGCACTGTGCAAAGTGCTGCTGGATGTCTATTCCAGCCTTTCAGTAGTTTAGTTTAAGAAGAAAAAGTCCCCACAAACACTTGTGGAACACTTTAAGGTAGTAACTGAACATAAATACAAGGATACAAGTCTACTTTGTAAAACTGACCTTTTCTCCTAGAAAAAACAATCAAGCAAAAAAAGCAAACAAAAAAACCCAAACCCCACCAAAAAACCAACCAGACAAAAAGGTCATCCACCACATTGTGAACTATCTTGCTGATGTGGTATGACCAGGGTTATTGATGCACTTGTGATACAAGAGGGAGTACCTAGATAGGCCAGACAGCTTACTGATCATATATTTCAATGTTCTCAACAGTTCATCAGTAATGCACTTTTGTCTTCTCAATCTATTTCCTAAAATGCTAACCATAAACAGCAAGTATGCAAGGTCACTCTTCGTATCTCTCAGACTCTTTCCTCAGCATTCATTACTAGACACTCCTGGAAGCAAAAAACCAAACAGGCTAAGCAGGGCTTTGGCCTGACCCAATAGTAGCTATGTTTTATTCTTATGCATACCCTCCCACTCAGTCCTTTGAACACAGAATTATTTTCTCCTCATTTAGCTTTTTGGAGAAACTAGCTCCAGAATACACACCTCCAAACCACTAGAACACAACCTGTCTGATGACGTTAAATACTACTTATATGGGTAGTGTGTCCTTCAATTACAGTGCAATCATTCTTGATCATAATGACCAGCAAAACCCAACACTTTTTTTTTATTTTTATTATTATTTTTTAAGTATCTGGGACTTGATTGCTCTTAGTATTCAGTTGTGGCTATTCCTTTGTCAAGCATCAGCAACAAGGTTCCTGACAGTGACTAGACAATTCAAATGGGACCAGTTTCTTCCCTGCATTGTATGGGGACAACAGAATTATCACTGATCATTTAAGCCCTTCAAGTTTCCTTCAGAGGGCTTTTCTTAGCCACCATTACCAATCTGGCCTGCCTTGAGATTAAGCTAGCACACACTGAGCAGTCCCTGAGAAACATCTTCTTCCTCATGATTGAAGACAAACAGAATGCAAGTCACACATTACGTTGTCATATGACATATGCCATTTAAATTCCAGCATTCACCCAGAAGTGGACAAGACTGCTTTGTTATGAAGCAGAAGAAAGAAGTACTGGCTCAGACCACATTATACGGTTTCAAATCTATCATTGAGAGTTAGTTTATAAAAAGGCAAGTGGAACAAATAGTCCTACCAAACAGGCTAAGCAGCAGATGATCCTAAGACTGCTGGTGAGACAACTCTTACACCATTTTATCACCAATACCATCACACACACAAACCACATGGGTGAGAATACATGTGCTAAAGCTGTCATGTAACACAAAACCCAAGACTGGGACTCTAGAGAAATCTGTAGTAGAGAATGCTGTTTTACAGTTGTAGCTAAACACTGACTGTAAAGTTATACTGTAGTTACTACAGGCATCGATTGCTTTTTACAGATCACAGAAGCAAAATAATTTCTCCTCAAAGGGAAGAATGCTTCTTTTAGAAAAAAAGACTAGGTCTTGATTACCAAGCTTTTTCCCCTTTTCCCAGCCTCTACTTGTGCTCTTTCTAGAAAATTTGTGAATACATACCGCATGGCTCTCAGTGCAGTTTTGTATGCCAATTCAGCATCATGAGGTAGGAGAGAGGTGAAGAGATACTTGGCAAATGTGTGCATTGGAACACTCTCTCGATGGATGACTTCACCTAAACCACTATATGGTCCAGCTGCAGGAAAGTGAAGGAGAATGTCAGTCTTTACATACTACTAAAACCCAACTTCAGGACCTTTAAAAACATTCACTATACTTTCAGTTAGAAATGGTATTCAGAGACAGTCTGCCATATAAAAGTTCAAGTTATATTGCTATTTTCTGTGAAATATTTTATACAGATATCACATATATACAATGTATTACAGATATATTAAATACCACATATTCTTTGAGACAATAAGACAGACCGCAAATTGTACAGTACTAGACACACTGCCAATGTGCATACAAATGACAGAGTGGCTCCAGTGCTCCATGGGGCTCATTCAGCAAGCCTATGGTACACACAAGTAGAAAGTGATAATCCTAGCTTTGCCTCCACATAGTTACATTGTGCACATGAATCCCTATGCACCCTGTTGGTCTGTGACTGCTTTATCACAAATCCACCAGAAAACAAAAAACAAACAAAAAACCAAACACAACAAAAAAAGAAGAGTAGTTAGAGTGGAAAACCATGCACCTTTAACAGAAGTCACATGACCAATCACCACAGCAGTACTGGATCCCTATTAATGTCTCACCTGACATGAGATTTAAATAACCATTTAGTCTGGACTCAAGTCTCCAGAGAAGACTAAGTCAGACCTTGCACCAATGTTGATTTTGTTAGTCCATTACAGCCACATGATCTTAAAAACTATCTTTGTTGTGGGAAAACTACCCCCATTGTTGAGGCAATGGGATTTTGCTCACACTCAGTGCAGTCTGAGCAGTATTTCAACTTCACAACAACAGCGTCAGGATTGACAACAACAAAGTTAAACACAAATATTTCCTTCCCGAGTTCTGAATGTTAACAGTGCACGTGAATCCCATTTTTACATTTTTCATGCCATCTTAAGACTGTTTTTCCTGTTAGTAGAAAAACTGCACCAAACAGCTTCTGACTCCAGAAACTAGAGGTTCAGGCATTACATGTTGCAAGATTACATGTACAAAATAAGAATCTTACGTTAAGTATTACTGGACTATTATGGCACAGAGAGCAGCCAGCAGTCCTAGAAGTTATTACTGCTTCTACTACAGAATACACCACACTTGGATGAACAAATGGCTGTACAAGCACACTTCTTCACTGCAGTGTCACATGTGCCATTTAAACTGCTTCCAGCAGTGTTTCAACCAATATAGCCATCCCTACAGCAAACCAGATGAGAAGCAGATAAGGAGAAACCACCAAGCTGTTTCAGCAATGTTTTTCTGACTGCTGCCTCAGCACAATGTGCCAAGATAAAAATCACTAGGCATGAAAAAATTCTGAGCTCCATAGGTGGGCAATTCTGAAGACTGGGATTGATTACAAAGGAAACGTCAATGAAGATTTAGTAGGTGACAGCCTGTCTCAATTTAAAACGAAGTTGAAAACCATTGAAAACTAGATGGCATTGCTTCAATAAAAGAAGCCATTTCCTGTATATTTGCCAGTGGTACTCCAGTTAAAAACTCAGTTAGGACATGAAGAACACATGACAAAGCATTTATAGGAAAATATATTCTGCCATTAACTTAGCAGTCAATCAAAAAAATTCTAACAGTTCTTGCAAAACAGTCTTACTTTCTGCTTTCCCACGCACTTGAATGGTAGCTACATACAGCATGCATTAATCTGCATTAACAGCACAGAAATCAGCTTAATATTGGATTAAACTTTCTTTATTGTATCTACAGAACTTTAACCATAAAAACACAATTTATATGATTAGCACCTTAAATCACTGCACAGTTTTTCCTCCATGTGAGCTGCCAGTTTCTGCCTGACCTGAAGCAAACTGAAGTTACTGCAGGAAAGCCAGATTTCTCAGCCCACAGCAATACAAGACCATCATTGCACACTGCTCATCACAACAATTTTGTGAGTAGTTATATTAGCAGATTTCCTGCTATGATCACTTACTACTGTAAGAAAGCATTAAAAGAATTTCAGTGATCAAAGTAGTGAACTAGAATTATCAGAGAACACTTTAGAGAAATCCTGCCATTTCCTCATAAAGCATCCTTAGCAGTAAATAGATGCAGCAAATTGATTTTTTTAATCCATAGGATCCCTGTATGGTGGTTAATAGCTGGATCCACTGAGCAGCTGCTCTTGTCCAAAAGTCATAAAGCAGCAGTACAGCCACATCATAATGGAAACTCTCTCCATGGTGCAGCTTCTCTGCAGTTTCAAATGGCACCATTAGTAGGTACCCAAAGGCTTTAAAGATCTGGGCAAAAACAGTGGCCCAGAACTGAGAACCCTAAACAACATACTGTACCTCTTCCATTAAACAGGAAGTTTTAAAAGACAAACGTCTTACAGAAAAAAAAAAGCAAAACCTGACTGCTGTGTAACTGTCTTCACAACTTACCTAGAGCAGAACCACACACTTCACCATCCCTTGAGCAAGCACTCAAAAGCTTGAACCATACCTTTGGCTAATTGTCTACTCTGAACTTTCTCTTCCATTTAAAAAAACAAAAACCAGAAAGACAACCTCAGAATGCATGAGACTACTCTCTGAGCATGTCCAGCCTTTTAAAAAAGGCTAAGGCAAAAGCATGCACTTCATACAGATTTTATTGCAACACACCAGCTAATTCCCAAACACAAATTATCTTGGTCAAGATTCAGTCACAAAACGTCCCCGTTTTGGTGGGATAGAGTTAATTTTCTTCTTAGCAGCTGGTACAATGCTGTGGTTTGGATTTAATATGAGACTAATGTTGATAACACACTGATGTTTTAGTTGTTGTTAAGTAGTGCTAACTCCAAATCAAGGATTTTTCAAGTTTTCCATGCTGTGCCAATGAGGCGGTGCACAAGAAGCTGGGAGGGAGCAGAGCCAGGACAGCTGGCCTGAACTGGCCAAAGGGACGTTCCATACCATAGAACGTCATGCCCAGTATATAAACTGGAGGGAGTTGGCTGGGGGCCACCAATCACTGCTCGGAGACTGGCTGGGCATCAATGAGAGGGTGGTGAGCAACTGTAATGTGTATCACTTTTTTCCCCCCCTTGGGTTTCATTCCCGTCTTTATACTTTTCACTACAATTGTTGTTGTTATTATTACTTTATTTCATTTATTAAATTGTTCTCTACCCATTAGTTTTACACCTTTTTCCTCCCCATCCCAAGAGCAGAAGCGGGGAGCAAGTAAGTGGCTGTGTGGCACTGAGTTGCCAGCTGCAGTTAAACCATGACATGAGACCAGACCTTAAGCCTCAATATTTGACGACATATTTCAATTTTCACATATGATACAAACTTCACAGGCAAGCAATTTTCCTAATTGCTGCAAATAAAGTGTTACACTTCTGTCCCAGCAATTTTAAGTTAATTTTGAGGTCTTCACTTCAGAACGGAGGTAAAAATCTTCACACATTTACAAAGCTGCTGGTCCCTTTTTCAGGACACAAGAACACTCAAAATTTTGCTACCTGAGAATTGCCTATACTATTTAATTGTGAGCCTGGGTTGTATAATCAGGATACTGAGATTATGACAAGCAACAAATCTAAATAACAAAATGTAATCAACATTAAAACAAAAGGCTTATAGGTCAATAGATGCCTTATCTCTACAGTCACATCATTTCTGAAGTGTGTTTGATTTTCATAAGAGATTGGAAACAAAACACCATCAAAGAAACATCTGAAGTACATAAGGTAGTTTCCACATGAATACTAGTTCTGTGCTTGTGTAAGTGAAGAGAGATTAAAGAAGCATCTATATATATTGAGCTACCTTCTAATAGGAAGACTGCTTGTTTTCGAAAAATCTTCACCAGAGTATCATCCAATTCAATTTCCAGTAGCTTAGAAATGAGCTGCTCCTCATTTCGACAAACCTTCTCTTGTGCATACAAGCCATCTGGCATTATTCGTTGCTGTCCCAGCCCTATCAATGCCACTTCCACAGCCAGCGTTAAATAAGATTCCCCTTCTTCTAAGAACTTGTGTGCAGGCAGGTGCTGGTACTCCAGAGATTTGCATTGCCCCATGTTCTCTGTAAGGAATGAAGCAGAAAGAAAAACACATCAAATCATTCTAACCCATAATCCACAACACGTAAGAGTGCTTCCTCTGTTAGTATTAAGTATTTTAAATTATTTAAATTACTAGCACAATCTCAAAATCCAACAACCCCATTTAAAATATCCCATCCAATTCCACATGGCAGAAATACACAAAGCAATTAAGTTTTAAATAACCCACTCAAGTAATAATAAAAGTTTTCATTTTTAAACTGCACAATTTAGAGAAAGGTAGTTTCTCCATCTGTGTGTTAATGAGGCCAAAATTGGAAGATTCCTTTTGATTTTTTTTTCCTCCACTCATTTCTGTACGTGTAAGGGGAAGGGAAAGGTGCTTATACACCTGCTTGGATTTGAGTTGAAGCTATCAAGACTATGCAAATACCATAGCCCTGAGAACTCCGCAACTTTAAAACATCCCTTGTTTGCTAGTGCTCTTTTTCAGGTTTATTTATTTGTTACAGTTGTATATATGATAAAAATGTCTATTATTAACACTAGAAATCTTACTTTATAAAGATTACATGTAAATTCCACACAGACTAAGCCCCAAATTGCTTTAAAGAGTACTACCAATTCATCTGGCACTTCACAGACACACCATTTCACAAAATGTTATTTCAACCTGTGGCAGCTTACAGTGTAACTTGGGAACAAAAACTTATAATGGACAGATGTAAGGAGATGGACAACTGCAGCAAATGGAGAGCCTGAATGCATTTGGTACACTACATAAGCATGCACAGGACAAAGTTACTTTTCAAAACACACTTTCTATTTCATGGGATTGATTTGATGTTTTGGTTTTTATATACATAATTGTGAAGAATCTGACTTCTGATTTCTTTTAATTTAGAAGTTCTTCCAGAATCAGTGGATATGGGGTTAGAAATTTATTACAGACAATCTAGTTGAATAAAAGGAGTTTTGAGGCAAAGCCCTGAGAAGATTGCTGATAGTTCATCAGTAATGCACTTCTGTCTTCTACAAAAAAGCTGCAGGTAGAGGGATGAATCCACAGTTCCTGTCCACACAGGAGGTGGTAAGAAGCTACTGCAGAGGTGGAAAGAGACTGAGAATAAATTATTAATCAGTTAAGCTCCTGGGAATCAAATACTGAAATTAAAATGGGCATACACATCCTATCCTAAATCACGTAGCAATACCGCAACACTGCAACTTGTATCATTATAGATCATATACGTGATCAATTTTAAGTGTTCTGTCATCAATTTGAAGTACACTATGTACACTTGTAAGTCCAGTAACGTCCTGGGCTGCATTTGGGGGAGGGCTGCCAGCAGGCTGAGGGAGGTGATCCTTTCCCTCTCCTCAGCACTGGTGAGCCCACACCTGGAGCACCATGTGCAGCTGTGGGCTCCCCAGCACATGAACATACTGGAGCAGATCTAATGCAGGGCCATAAAGTTGATTAAAAAAATGCAGCATCTCTCACATAACAAGAGTGAGATGACAGGTGGGATTATTCAGCCTGGAAAAGAGAAGGCTCAGGAGGATCTTACCAAAATGTATAAATATCTGATGGGGGAATGTAAAGAAGACAGTGCCAGACTCTTCTCAGTGGTATCCTGTGACAGGACAAGAGGCAATGGGCACAAACTGAAATACAGGAAATTCCATCTGAGCATAAGAAAACACTTTTCTATTGTGAGGCCTGCTGAACACTGCAAGAGGTTGCCCAAAGAGGCTGTACAGGGTTCTTTCTTGGAGTTATTCAAAACCCATCTGGACAGTCCTGGGCAATCTGCTCTATGCCACCCAGCTCTGAGTAAGAATACATGTACTAGATTATCTCCAGAGGTGTCTTCCAATTGCATCAATTCTGTGATCCTGTGATTTTCTGCAATTTCTCAGAGAGAGAACACAGCAACATATGTAGAGAGGGCTGCTGCTATAAAGTCTTAGTTTTATTTCAAGTATGAAATACAGAATTGTCTTCAAGAATGAGTAACTGGTATTTTTTTTAGTGCTTTCGTATTTTACTTTAAACATTTTCTCTCCCTTCTGTTCTCTTAAGGAATGTACATGTGAGTTCTTATATTATAAAAACACTGGCTTTGAAGCTGGCTCAGAAAGGCAAGATAGAAAAATGCCTCTGGTAAACAAACACATGGAAGACTGCTCCCTTTGCTTGGTCTTACCCGTAAAGTCTGAGAATCCATGGAAGCTCTCATCATCCACCCTGCAGGCTTCCATGAGGCTACTGAAAAGGGTGCCAATGGGGTCCAAAGGGTGTCCCACCCAACCTTCAAGATTAGTTATTGAGGTTACTCCCCTATGGAGAAGTTCTGTGACAGAAAAGACGGAGGGAGGAGGGAGGGAAAGAGTGTATGTTAGCCATACAAAACCATTATAAAATTAAAACTAATTAAAATGCTCAGTACAGAATTCAAAGTATTCCCAGTAACTTCTGCTTAGAAGAAGAAAACAGAATCTTTCAGGGTGAATTCACTGCTGTTTGTAAATATGTTAAAAGAGGGAAAAAAACAAAAAGAACAAAGGCCAAACACGTTAAGTACTAGCCAAGTGAATCACGGGTCAAAAATTTCAGCTGCAGTGTCTTTTGAAATCTCTTACTTGATACCAGCAACTCTTCTGAAAACATCTCCTGAAAAATTACAGCAAAGACTTTTTTTGGTAAAACATTCACCACAGTTTCCTCACCCAGACACAGCATCATTTTTACATTTCAGGTTAACCTGATGGCACTGAAATAAATGAAAATATTCTAAAGTATGTTCCAATTCCATAAATAAAATATGAGCTTATCTTGCATCTAAATATTTATTGATGTAATAAACTCAGGATGACAGCTTCCTTAAAAAAAAAGAATAATAAAATGTTTAAATGAGGTATACAAGAAAAGATTGTCCTTTAAGTGGATCAATTGCATTTTTTTTTTTGTCATTCTAAAATTTCAGTTCAGTATCTTCACAGAGACTTTTGTTTTTGTAGCCCTTACCCATCATTCAGTTAGAACATGAAAAAATTGTTTAGCACAGTGAATTGAAGGAAGTGTGTTGTGGTAATAGATGTTTGAGATTCCCCAAATTTCTGTGC
This sequence comes from Falco peregrinus, assembly GCF_023634155.1. Lineage (NCBI taxonomy): Eukaryota > Metazoa > Chordata > Aves > Falconiformes > Falconidae > Falco > Falco peregrinus. The sequence goes on from NC_073739.1 coordinate 63,581,527, forward strand.
CCTCCCCCCCCCCCCCTCCCGCCAAGAACCTTATAGCAACAGCTCCCCTTTGACTCCAACTCCCAACTTTTTCCCTCTTAGACACATACATGACTGGACTATGAGAGATCAGACACATTATGGGTCACCATTTAAAAACTGTGTACAACCCATTATACATGCTCTGTTTCTGTCCGTTACTCCCCAACTTCTACCTGCCTCTGCTCTCTCTTGTTCATGAAGTGCCATCTTCCTAAGTAACAATATGTACCATCACGGAGCTTTTAAATCCTGATTCTTGCCCATTTAAGTGTGTAGGGCTACAAAATGAAACAGTCACAATGGAGGAGGGTGTTGGGTTTTTGGGTTTTGTTTAGTATTTTTCCCCCCAAAGAATCCACTAGTACGTAATACAAAAAACAAGTAAATCATGGTCTTACTAAAAAATAGCAAGTACTAAAGACAACAGGCAGAAGCAAGTAATAATACCAAAAAGGATTAATCACAGTGACTTCTTACTGACTCACTTATGTTCCATATATTCTGCTGTGCTTACTTATGAGCTTCACTCCTGTCATACCAAAAAAAGGCTTCAGTCCTCCAGTCACAGACATTTAAATTTAAATCACACAAGTGATTCCATGGACATCAGAACAGTCATATGATAAGCTAAGTAGAAGCCTGTGGTGTTTGATGAACTAAAATCTAAAGCTAGTCTGTAGCTGCAGAATTCATCTGCTTATAGAGAAGACACCTCTTTGAATACTGAAAAATGTGCTATTTCAATAATTCCACACATATGAGGGAAAAAAAAAAAACCAAACAAAAAACAAAAGCCAGGGAGTGACAACACAGAAATGACAAACCTCTGTTTCGGGATCAGATGGATTGCTTTTCATAAACTCCATTTTTTATTTAAGATATCATAATATTAGTTGACAGCTATAGAAACTGCTCAAAGGGAAAAAGAGCTTAACAAAAGTATTGAATGTCTAGCTACTGCATTAGCAACTGGGAATGAAAAGGAGTACTACCATGACCAGCCTATTCACAGCAGACCCTTCACACTTGCCAGTGGTACGTACACACACGCGCACACACATTGACACAGGCCCTCCTTTCTTAACCCCCAGGACTGAGAAGCTAGAGAAGCTGCAATGCTTTTAAGGACCACTTGTTAAGTAAAGATTCTACCAAGTAATAATAAAAAGTGCTTTTAAGTTTTTTTCAAATCCAGGATCCATAATAGTGCTCAAAAAACCCTACTTCCTTGGGTACTGTGGGGGGAAAAAAATATGGAGGCACACAGGAACTCTTAGGTCTTCTTTTTTTTTTTGAGTCAATTATCTACCTTGTCTTCTAAATGCTCATTTCTGGGAAAACATCTGCACACACACTTGAAAAATTTACACATGACTTCACACTGGTATTTCTGCCTACAACGCATGAGGATAAACATAGTTAAGAGCATCAAAGAGGATCTAAAATAAAATTTGAATGAAGGGTTTCTTGTAGCAGCAGTGAAAGTAATTCTGGTTTTATAAAAAAAAAAGTATTAACCCCCCCCCCCCCCCCAATCCACTCAAAAAACCAACAACCAATCCACCTCTATTCAAAATTTTAGGCATTTTAAGAGACTCTTCTGGAACAAGCTGCTAAATCTGATGAATTTCTGTAGTGCAGACTTTGCCTTATTGTTAGCCTCAATGTCAACTTTATGCTTCAACCTTAGAAATACACACTTAAGCTGAATTGTGTGTCAAAAAAAATCATCTTGACACACCTGACACACCAAATGCAAAGCTCTGTTTAAAATCCCCTAAATTACACAGGGTATCTGCTGTGTAACCAAAAATCCTGACTGGATAAAGGCCCCATCGTGCCAGAGCTGTTACGGAAGGTGGAACAGAGCCCTTGCCCTGCACAGCACACAACCCAGCTTACACAAAACCTCTGACATCCAGAACAGGACATCACCACTATGATTGTTTGGGCTGAAGAGTTAAGTCACCTCTTCTGCTTTAGTTTAAAAACTGGTTGAACACCACAAAGTTCCAGTCCAGTGTTGTCACCTTGCACATCCTTCGCCCTTCTCTCTTCCCCACATTTACCTTTCTTCTGAGCCCGGAACATTTCCAGCTGCTTCTGCTGCTGCCTTCTTAGTGTATTAACAATGGCTATCGCTAGCCTCAGTGCTTCTCGTGGGTATCCATGAGATCGTAATGCATCCACCCTTGCACAGGCTGTAGGAACATGTTCTAAAATGGAGAAAATAATTGAGGAATAGCAATGCTTCCGTGTCTGCAATGGCCTGTTTTGCTAGGTTACTCAAAAGGCCTTTTTTGTTTGGTGGGGTTTTTTTGTTGTTGTTTTCATTTTTGTTTTTAAAACTACACAAGAGACTTAAAGGCTTACTTCTGAGCCAGCATCTCAAGGGAGCTTCTGTTCCTTTTGCCAGGCTTTTCATTCATCACCCCACCATCCCCCCAAAAATAAAGCCATAGAAACTGAACAAAGCAGCGAGTCATGGAAACGTCTTTCCGGTTTAGCCACTTACCATGCCAGAGGGGCCACCCCTGAGAGTCAAAGAGCAAGTTTTCAGTGTCGTCATGGTAACAGTAGTTGGTGTACAGGTCACTGCTGATAATGTGCTGTAAGTGGCTGTCCTGCCAGTGCAGATCGCACGCCTCAATGGCTCGAGTGAACACCGTCCGATGTGGCCTGTTTGATGAATCTGTCATTTTCACAAGTACAGAAAACTGCATCAGCTTTTACTCATTCATATGTGAATCAGTCATTCACAGTACTCTTGTCTTCTGCCTATTCACCAGCCCCGACCGACAGCAGGCTGCTCTGCCCCCCTCTGCACCGAGCAGCCCGCAGATGACATGTCACATCCTGCTAGTACCCACCAGCTCACACCAGGTGCGTACCATTCGCTTTGCGTTCAGAGGGATACCTACAACCCAGCCTGACTGGTGCCAAAGAGGACATTGCAGAGGGAACAGCTAGAGATGAAAGACATTCAACAGCACATATGGACTCCTCTAAAAACATACCAGAAAGTATATGGCATGCAGCTACTCAAGCACCCCCAGCTTCTCCCCTCCTCAGACCAAGAGCTACCAGGATGAGGGATGGATAAACATCGCATGAAAGATTTTTAGCTGTTCTCTTTGAGAAGTGACATTAACTTTTGAGGAATTGTGTAATTTTTTTTTGTCATAAACATATAAAAATGCCATAAAGTGAGATACTGAGGCCACAGGCTGGACATAATCCTTACTGGATATATACGTATGGCAACCCTCCACATGGCACTGTGTCTATGAACGTTGAGATGCAGTGTCAGTTACCACTAGCCTGCCCAGGTTGGGCTGAACATCATGGGATAACAGAAAGCAAAACACCTCTTTAGGGATCTGTATGCTGGAAGAACTTCTGTTCCCAGCTAGTTGCAAGATTTAAAAATGAACCAAGTCTACTTCTTTCAGAGGTAATCTTTCAAGAAAAGAAACAAGAAAAAAACATTTAAGTCCGAATCTGCCACCTCCCAAGCATTTACTTTTTAATCTTATCATAATCATATGAAATACATATCAAAATACTGAGGGTTTTTGAGGATTATGAGGTTATCTTCCCAGGTAAATACCCTGCATCTTCCCCAGTAGCCATCTTTCCTTGAAGAGGACTGGACAAGGCTTCTGTCAGGTTTGATAATCACATTTTAGATTAGAAAGCATGATATCAAATAAGAAAAAACACCTCCTCCAAGACAGCAGTCTTGCGTCTGCACCCCACACACACCTGGCAATGCAGACTGCACATACAGAGCATATCACAGACAGCTGCTTTAGTTTTTCACACACAAGTTTAATGCAGTTGCCACAGATCTCTCTTTAAATAAGCATCAAAGGCTTTATAACTGCAAACAGAATAAAAAAAACCAACACCAGAAGGAATACAAGATTATAGCCCAGCAAAGAAACAACAGCCCTTTATATGACATACTTCAAGGACATTCAGTTTTCATGCAACACATACGTAGAAGCACCAAGTGAAAAGTTGTAAGATCTAAACACAAATACTTGCTTTGAAAACACTGCAGCCCCAGCACAAAAAAACACCTATTTACCCTTACTGCAAAGATAGTATTAGTTAAAATAATTTTGGCTCGTCTACCCTCAACAAGAAAGTTACTTGTCCCAGGAAAGAATGCTGAATTCCGCAAGGCTAGAGTATATAATATAGAGGTTATGTTATATGTTGCAATCAGTGCATATGTTTAGGCTCACCTTGGTTAGCATTTGCACCCTGAGGCAAAGCATTGGTTAAATTGGGCAGCTCGTTTCCATGGTTTCCATCTTCCCAGGGACAAACATCCACACTGTTCCATTTTTTCAGCTGTTTTAGCCAACTGGACTTCTGCTCCAACTTGCAGTGGGGATTTAAGACTATACACATCCACAGAGCACCTGATTTTAAAAAAATTGCTAAATTATGTTTTCTATTAAAAATGCAGCAGCCAATGACTAATTGCAAACTTCTGTACTGTAACACTTTTTCTCCCCTAAAAGGCTACACTGCTTGCTTCCTAGCTACACCTGACATCAGACTGAATTCCTGATGCAGGATCTTGGAGCCAGAGTGGCCCATTTGAAGCAGTTGAAAGACTGTACCAAGCCAACTTTCTCAATTAAAAGGCATTAAGAGGTCTTTTGCATTAGAAAATACAGTGTTCACAATGTGTAGCTCATCAGTCAAAAGCGAACAAAAATTCACATCAAGTTACAGCAGGAAATTACTCCAGTGTTTCTTATTTTTGTACCAGAAGCAGATCTTGTTTTCTACAAACAAGAACTATGTATCTTCCAGTTTCACACCACAGAAACCAGAAGAATTACATTAGTAAGACATGTATTTTGTAAACATATACCTCCACACTCAGAACCCTGCAGAAGTACTGCTGATCATTCCCAGATACATCTGCGTCTCAGAGATCCAGCAAATACTGGTTTTGTGCAGTCTAAGTAAGGTATTTTCACTGCAATTACTTCAGTAATGTGGTTACACTAGAAAATTTGTTTTACAATTTCTGTTTATGGATCTCAAAGGGAAAGACAATTTACACTGACATTTCACACATACTCTCACTTTGGAACCTGCTCCCTGAGACTATATAGCAGGGCAGACATTAATACATCAGGGTGTCTAGCAGCAATTTTCAAATGCAAATATTTTTCTCTAGATCAGCTGTCTTTTCATCAGTGTGAACTCTGACAGAAGTATGAAGACATCTGAAAATACTGTTTAGCAACAGTTCATCTGCTCATTAAGAGCGTGCCTTATACACTGCATGAGGTTCAGAGAATACGCTTGAATGATGCAATCTTCATGACAGGCTAAAAAAAAAAAAAAAGAATAAAAATGCAGCTGGTTCTTCTAGGATAATAAAATTCTCACACTCAAGTATTCCGTTGCTAACTAAGAATGCAAAATGGATACCCAGAGCACAGGCCACCACATTACATTCATTCCTAAAGTAACTCGGCATGCAGTATGCCACAGCACAGGAGCCAGTGAAAACACAGCTTGATCCTTAAGGTTCCCAGTCCGCTGGTATTCAGAACAACATGGAACAGGGAAGTAATATCAAAAAAACCCTGAAAACCACAATAAAATATGATATGGTGCAGTTCAGAACACCAGAGAGACTACACTACTGTGGATTATTACTGCAAAGTAGTTAAATACAGTACAGCAAGTGTTTATCTTTTCGTTTTTTTGTTTGTTTGTTTAAGTGCCTGAAACTAACCATGGGTGTGAACAAGGCCAATACTATTTTTAAAAACTTCTTTTTAAAGAAATCAAATCATATGACTTTCTTTAGACACACTTGTCAACACACTTCACTCTCCAAAGAGAGTCAAGTTACAACTGGTTCTTGTTATTAATTATCAACGTATTCAGCACTGCCCAAGAAAAACAACTACATTTCTTGCAGTCTGCAAAATAAAACAGAAGATGGGGCATATTGGAAAGCCTTGGAGAAGTTAGCTTCTGCTGGCTTTTTTATTTTCAAAATCAAGTATCACTTGGGAGACTCCTTAGGGAGACACTGTACCTCTCCAACATCTACAACAACAAAAAAACCATTTAATACTTCATAACCAGATCGCCAGTGTTTTCAGACTTAAGCAAAAGCAAAGCGGACCTGAACCACATTTGATAAGTATTTCCATCATCCAGCAAGGCGGAATACACACTACTGATTGCACCACGTCCCTACAAAGTGAGTGGTCTTTTCATTTTCCACATTTCAGAAACACCACCAGGGGCAAAGGAATTCACTAGCCCTCATCAAAGGGCCTCCACTATGTACACAGCACATCTAGGTGGCCGGAGAGGGAAATGATACACCAAAGTTTTCAACTCCCTTAGAAAGAAGCTACGTCACACATAAATACATTGTTAGCAGTGACTGACTGAGAAACCCAGGCTATTTTTATGGAAATTAAGCGCAAGAACAAGTGTACTTCCACCAAACCCCATACAAACCACCTAAAATTTCAACAGAGCCCAACGGCACCCTGCTCCCAGTGACTCCAGGGTGAGCTGCACACACATCTAGACCTCGGCCAGCTTTCACGGCTGCCCGATTCCCTGCAGGAGGAGGAGAGAGAGGCAAAACTCCCCATGAGAAGAGAAGGGAACAGAAAGAGCCTCAGGCTCAGCTCCTGCAGTGCTACAAAGGCTACCATCTGGGAAAGGATGCATAGTGCCAATAACCCTGCACTCTTCAGACTATTTGGGTTTCTAGGCTTTTTTGCTTGGGGTTTTTGTGTGTGTGTTTCTTCCTCCCCCCCCCCCCCCCCCCCCCCCCCGCATTGTGCATTTGCCTGTGTTCATATTTCTTCCTCCTCCTGCTCTCTAAATGCCTTTCCCCTCCCCCGACATCTGCTCCATTCTGGATCTTTCAATTCCCTGGTTCTCCTCCTGTCCTAGCACTGAAACGTCTGAGGAAAACATCCACTTGGCCCAGATTTTTACCACATGACAACTGGAAGGAGCCTGGAGGATATTATTGCTATTTCATTCTGATGCTGCTCAGTGGAAGCCCCCCTGAGCTCACCCTTAAATGCCACCACCAACCTGAAGGCTTACACTGGCCTCAAATAAGAGATTCTCCTTTTCTGCCTAATAGCTCCCGTACAGGGAACTGCTGATCACACTTACCCTCTACTACAGATAAGGCTTACAGAAAAATGAAGAGCCGCTACTTGTAATTTGAGGGGATGGTATCTTAATTAATTTCCAGTGACTTCAGCCTGGAAACTGCTGCTGGAGAAAGTGTATAGTTAAAAAGAAGTTTCCCAAAATAACGTTCCTGGCATTCTCAAGTTTACCTGTTTGACTAGATTTAATGATGTCACCAATGCCACCTGCAATACGAACAAATGTATCATTAAATGAAAAAGACAAAAACCGAAAACACACACACATCCCCACCCAAATCCACCAGAGAATGCGTTTGCGTTCACATACTCTGTTTTTCTCGAACACATCTCACTCTTCTTCCTGCCTCCCTTTCCCCAGGCACCAGGTACCTTTTCATACTTATTCTCACCAGGCTGACACATCTTCCGCCCACAAACTACATGGTACTGAACAAAAAGTAAAATTCTGCTTTGAATCCCTTGACTATGTCTTTCCAATGTAAAACTCCTCACAGCAAAGTGGTAAAATGGTCACAACCAAATATATAAAATCTTTTTCCCAGAAGATAATTGGAAAATAAGACATGCTGCACCTACAATTTAATATTAATTTCACAAGGGAACAAATATCAAAACTGTCATATTCCAATGAGGAATTGCCTATTTTGATTCAATACTGATCCTTCTTGACCTCAAAAAAGCCAGCTTTGCCAAAACAGACTTCTGACAGCCCTCCTTTTGAAAATGCATGGCTGTTGTTTGTCTTAAGCATGCCTCACACCCTAAAAAAGAACAGGTTACATTACTGTTTTACACAGTGCATGCCTTCCTTGTGCATACATGGGAACATCAGTACTTCTGTGTTTCTCAGTAGACATCCATACCTTTGAATTCATGGGGGAGAAAGGGACAGCATGCCTTTACAATTATTAGGATTTAAAAATGCAAACTGAAAAACATTAAGAAGTATTCAGTCACAGTAAAAGTAGATGTTGTAATAATTACACATCCTGTATATACATGTATTCACGAAGCCAAAGGAAAGGCAAGGCCTGTATGCAAACTCTGCCGAGAGATTAAGTATTGCTCCGTTTTCATAAACCCCTCATATTTTACTCTTGCCCCAATAAACGGGAAGGTGGTGATGGAAACTGATTTAATATGGGGCTAGGATACTGTCCACAATTGAAGATCCAGCACACAAGTCTGTTTGACTGTTTTATTACAGTCTTCCCAATAAATTGCTTTTCCCAGAAATACTATGCTGCCTTCTCAGGGCTGCTGTGTAGCTAGAGCTTGGGTCAGCATTTCCTCATTTACAATACCTGTGTAATCAATGGCTGAGACTTGGCCTTTGCTTTGGAATTTTACACTTAACACACTTAAGATCAATCCATTCATTTACAGAATTAAAATATGCAAGAAACAGATGCACATCTACAGTGACATTTATTTGCCCTTCCTATTAATGCACATCTCTTTCTTAAAAAATAAACCCCCATAACTACCACATAACAAATGTTAGCAGCATCTGATAATTTCAAACAAAATGGAGCCAGGTAATCAAGATCATTCCCTTTGTGCAACAGACAAATCAGCTTCAGCACTTGCCGCACACTTGCCACTGTGCCCCATTTGAGCCTGATCAGTTCTATCACAAAAGCATCATTCTCCAGCATTGGAAGTGCCAGAATAGAAACAATACTAGGAGACAGAACCTATGACCCCTTTAAAAAGCAGAAGTGTCAGCAGAAGATTTTAAAGTGGTTTACATCTGGCTTTTAAACACATATGCACTTTCACTGGGACAGCCACTCTGAAACCTCAAAGGCGGCAGTGTATGGGATTTATTGCTTTTAAATGAGAAGGACAAGTGCTTTCAGGATGAGTGGTAAAGCCACTTCCCTCCTTCAGGCATGGACAGATCTCCATCAGAACAAAGCATAATCAGAAGTCCCATTGGAGAATGCTCCAATTAAACAGTTAATTTTATGGAATAGTGAAGATAGGCGAAACACTTCAGCGCTGTTCTCTCCCTGATAAGAACCCCAAGGAAAAGTACTCCCAGCATTCAGCTGGATCCAGGTTGCAATTCTATTCATAAAAACAATTCCTTAATGCATTCAGATTTCTTTCTGCAGCCTTCAGAATAAAGGTCTTTCTATGGGTGCTGTGTTTCTTGGAGAACAGAATGTTTCATTTTGCTCTAATTCATTCTATTACTGAATTAAACTTTGATGTATTGGTCTTGACAAGTGCTTCATGCTGATTGTATTGTGTATGATAGTATAATCACTCCCCATGCATTTCACACTAGCTGGCTGATTAATGCAATAGATTACCTGCAGCATTGATGGCAAGAGGGAATCATTGCCCTTCTGCACACTAAACTCCAAATGTGCATTAGAAGGAGTGGAGGTGTAACTCAGGGACAAAAAAAATACCTAATTCCTTAAGCTTCCCTTTCTCTCTTGCTGCATGCTGCTGCTCCAAGGGTTAAAGGCGCATGTGTATTTGGCTGAAAGGAAATGGGTATTTACATATTGAGATTCTATTTGAAGCCATCATCAGCGACATGCTCTGATTTCTGTGTCAAGTAATGAAAAACTCCTGCTCCCGCCTTCCTATATTTTCAACTTTTAGCACAATGGAAAAAGGAACTAACCAAGTACTTCTGTCATTTTGCATGAGCCTGTTGTGCTGGACTATGCTTTGAGTTGGTTTTAAAAACTGCTGCATCTTTGCAGACGTTCTGCCAGTTTGCCCAAAAGGCTTCACGTAAGAACAGAAATTTGCTTGAAAGGTACAGTACCTACAATCTCCCTAAAATAGCACTTAGGCTGTCATATATCCATTAGATGCCCCTCTGTACACCTAAAGTACCCTGTAACCTAACCATTGTAACAAGACATGGGCTATGCCTTTCCACTACAAAGCCAGAAGTATAAAGCATATGCAAATTAATCTCCCTGATTAACTTCCCCAATATTCACAAAACTATACATTTCTTCATAATCAACTGAAGGTAAAAGCAACTGTTAATACCAGCACAAATAGTACAAAAATACTATTTTATGACTATCTGAATAAGGTGCTTCACAATTTTAAGTAGTAGGTAATATTTACAGCTAGGTAGTGAACACGAAGTCTGCTCCTGCCCATAATAGAGATCAGATATTTTATCAAATGTTTTAACTGGTAATACACTCTCAGCAGTCACAGTCTACTTTCAAGGACTTAATTTTTCTTCTGAAAATTGCTAAATTTGACTACTAACTATAAATACAATAACCCACCTCTATATAAAATTACCACTGAGATGAATGAGTTCCTCTCAGGGTACATTTTTCTAAGAGGATGCAAAACTGTAGTTTGAGAAGTTCATCAAACAAAACAATGTATTAATAAAAAAAAAAGAAAGAGATGGAAATACCACTCATTTTTTTTAAAAAAGTGGAGCAAGCGCAAATACTCGCTTGCACAGTGACGTTCAGAAAAAGTATGATTGCCACAACTACGCTCACAAAATGCAAATAACCCACTGTAACTGGCCAGAAGAACACACTGATTGTCTAGTCTCAAATCCTTTCCACTCCAAGATTTCCGGAGTTACTTTTATCTTCCAGTCCAAAAGCGATTGTTGAATTTTCACAAGAACAATATTCACAATATTTTAATTAGTATTTCTAATACAAGAACCTAACAGCTCCTGGTTAGCTGATCTATTGTCTGGCTACCACAACTCTAAATTCTAAGCTTATTTGTAGTTTTCTAGTTGAATTTGTCCAGATCCATCTACAACTGTCAGGTGTCTTCTGTTTGCTTCGCAGAAATTTCTTCCCCATCCATTTTTAAGTCTACGTAGGTATCTTAAAATTCTGAAGGATTTCCTTTGTCTTGCTTTGTCAGACCCAAGCAGACTCAAGATTCCTGCACCTCTCACTTTACATTTCCATTTTTTAAATTATTTTTTCAATATCCATTCAAGACAGAAAACTGCAAAATATCACAAGGCTAGATTGCTGACTAGTAAAACTCTGAGAAGTCAGTGAAGATTCAGTAATTCTTCTCCAGAAATCTATTACTTCTCTCTAGCTTTGGTGTTTACTGAAAGTGGTGCTGGAAAATTAAATTGCAGCTTAATGTTACTGAATTAAAAATATTAAAAATAAAGAGTGAGAAGAAGGAAAAAAATAATGCAAAGTACCAGCTTGGGCTTACAGTAAAACTCTGCCGTAATCTTGGCAGTCATGATTCCACAGTTAAGGGCTGCAGTGATTCCTGTACCAGATCCAATACAGAACAATTTTTTAGGACATTTATAAGTAAATCAGACTAACATCTTAGGAATAAAAACATCAAAAACTATTTTAACGTAGATACTTTAAGAAACTTGGCTCCTGTTGTAGTAGAAGTACTTTCCATCCAACTGGACTAAATGGAAACCCAAACTTTCTCTATGGCATTAAAAATAAGCCCCTCAAGCTACGTTTACAAACTGAAGTTAATTATTTTCATCACTATTCCTCAAATCTGATAAATGACACAGGAAAGAATACCCTCTTTGAAAATAGCTCCCACTTACTGTCATACTCTGGCCTCATATACCCTCATTTCATATACCATTATAGCACATGCCAATAATGAAAGAGGAAGGAAATCATCCTCGGAGAAGATTGTCAGAACCCACCTTTGCAGAAACGGAATGGAATGAAGCCTGGATTCATTCACAGGGGAAATGAAGGTGACAGCAACAGCCAAGACACTCCAGGGCCATGACAGCAATTTCTTTAAGTTGTCATCCATAACTTAGAGCAGCAAAACTGTCTTGTGATGCTAACTCACCAGCACTGTTAATTTAGTGCCTCCAATAGCACAAATCATTCAAATACACTGACATGCATTAACAGCTCATTCTGTGAAAGGGCAGATGTACCTTAAGTGCATGAACTGAATGCAGACATGTTTTATACCTGTATGGCAACCACACCACAGCAGCTAAGACTAAACAAAACTAAAGAGAGAAAGATTATCAATTAAGCAAAGACAGACTACTAGATATGACACACATATTGTATCTTCAGTTGTAAGCCAGCACTATCTACAAGGCCCATGATGAAAGACCAAGGGAAATGGTGCAAAGCATGGCGCATTACACCTCCTTTAAAACAAAGGTCTTCTACAGCTTTCACTTCCAAGGCCGAAAATGTACTCTGTGCAATCAATTGATCTAAACTTAGAAATTTGAAGTTAACTATTTTCTACAGGTGCAGGGCATGGGTACTCTCCTTAGCTTTAAGGCAGAACATGATGCGATTAGAACGTGGGATACTCAAAGAAATCATGACAATATGGATATAAGCGCCAAAGAGCACCCAAATTTGAAACTTAAGAGCCTCGCAGTACCATTTTAAAAATACCATTAAATATAGGGAAATGTGAATGTTTCTACTGCACAGCTGATCCTAAATAGGGATTGCACAAAGTACGCAGCTCCAGAAAAATGGTATTAGAGCACAAAAACTAGGATTCTTTTTCATGGCAGCTCTGAAGTATTCATCAAATTTGGCATGAGGAAGGAATTTCTCTAGAGCCATACTGGCAACAACCCTAGCTGCTTTTGTCCTTTTTCCCCCCCTCCACTTAAGTACTAAGCAGAGATAAGCTGTTTAGAACAGCTGGCATGTCCCATTCATACAAGTTTGCCTCTAATCGCTAAGGGAATGAATGCCTGATATAGAAATATAGACGAGTAATAGCTTCATTTCATTAAGGTTAAAAGAATCTAACTTGGCATTTTCTAGAGATGAATATAAACTTTTATCAGAAAAATTCAGAATGGTTTTCAAATAAAAAAAAGGATTTAACACCCCCATTAGTTTGGGAAAATGACAACTACATCTTTCTTAACTAATTTATAATGATACCTTGCCTAAACTCAACATTTAGAATTAAGATCTACAGATGAGGAGCATAGTGTTATTAATAAAAATTTAGGCATGGTCCTTCAGAAAATACATTGTTCTATTGCTCTACGTGACATGACCTTGTAAAATGATATTTTAGTTTTAAATTTTAACACAAAAATTTATTACTCTAATCCAGAAAGTGGCCAAAATATCATCAAACATGAACTCAAAGTAGACCATCAGGTTGTTCCAACATTTAAAAAGTGGCCCACAACAGGGCAAAGTGCTAGTGAAAAACTACTTAAGACTACTAGAACTACTTTTATGACAACAACCTATTTAGTATGCATAACAGAAAAGATTCTAAGGGATGTCACCCAGGAAAGCTTTATCCCAAGAATGAGGCTCATGGTGATATCATGAAAGATTCCTACACTTAAAAGCTTTAGAGACCAACAAGTAGTTGAGGTAGACAGGACAGGCTTATGCATTAAAATGCAGCTGGAAGTGCAGAATACTTTTTAAGTTCTCCTTGACATCATAAAGTAAGAGATTTTTATCCACTGCCCTGCCTTGCAAGCTTTTTGGAGACACCCTCCTCCCCATGACACAGCCATCACAGTTTTGCTCCACAAGAAACTAATCTTCAACTTAAAACAGCTCTCTTCCCCCTTAAACAGTTCTTAAATATCAAAATGGAGGAAATTACTAGAAATGTTTGTTTTGAAACATGCAAATTATGTGACGTTTCTTCACCATGAAGGCAAGAGGATATAAAAATACTGAAAATTGTACTTACAAAAAAAAATATCCGATCCTGTAATCTACATGTTGACAAGCTACTGGGCTCTATCACTACACCAAGCAGTAGATACTTGTCTTAGATTCTTCTACTTGACTGCTTTCATCAGATTAAGCATCTGGGATTTAATTTAACAGTTTCAGCTTTATTAAGCTGTCACAAGAGCAGCCCCGCTTTGATAACAGTAGCTGCTCCAATTATGGCTTGGTTTAGGGTTGACAAGTATAATGATTCATTCGTGGCACATGAGAAGCAATAAAAGGTTGTTTTGCATTACAGCTTTAAAAATGTGGGCACTTTTTTTTCATTTAATTTGTCACTTAGCTTTTGCTAAGAGGACATTTAAATTGCAGTAAAAGGCAAATGGGGCTTTTAGTTTAAATGTAATCCCCATATTTAAATGATCTGTAATGGCGTAGTGTTCGAGTGGGAACACTATTGTTTCGCAGTGGGCCCTGATGGTGACATGTGACATTTGTATTCAGGTCCTGTATTATCCATGTGGCTAAAGGGCTTCCAATTTCATTTCACAGCCAGAAGCCTGCAGAAAACACCAATTAACTTGCAGATCCCATTTGCCGACAAACCTCAGCCTCTTCCCAATGTCTGGCATCTGGCAGTGCTCAACGTTTAATTCCAAAGCAGAGCCTCACAGTCATCATGATCCCTCAGCTGGAGCACAAAGTCAAATTTCCCTCGCTTTTTAAGGAAATCTTTTCACTTTTGTAAAGACCAAGAAACTTCTCCTTAATTTTTCATGGATGAATATTAATGGATTACTGCTGTAGTAATATTGCATGGTCCATCTTTTCCCTCTAGACTACAAAAATGTTAATTGACCTTTTCTTCAAATATCAGCTCAACAGGCAACAGCAGATATTTGCTGTGCATCTTCTAAAGTAAATTACCTGAAATGATTCAAATGGGTTTGCAATTGAAACTATGGTATACAATCAACATATTTTGATACTGTCAGAGCAGCAGTGCAGTTCAGGGCTGAAACAACAGGGTCTGCTCAGATTGCAAGTACAGCAGCTGATGCAGTAGTGAAGTGAGGCTGGAGGTCGCACTGTGGCTTTTTGGGATTTACTGTGGCACCTGTAATTTTGCTTAGACAGAGGTAAACAAATCAATTTGATTGATCTAAAATATTGCTTATTTGATGCTGCAGGCAGAGAGTCCACCTCCTCTACCTGCAGACAGGTGCTGTCAAGAAAGTGACATTAATATGAAACCAATGAAACAAGAAGAGGAGTCACTAAAAATTTAATAAAACTTGTTATGTTTATTGGCAGCACATGATAAGACTGCTACAGGTAACAGATGGAGAACACATTTCTGCCTCTCCCACCACCTACCAGCTCAACCCACATAAGCAATGAAGCATGAGACCCTCCAGTTTTCAGTATGGTGGGATACAATTTTGCTGTGTACATGTCCAGCTAAGCACATGCCCTGCTTGGTAAAAGCTGTTATTCCCCAACAAGCCAAGGCATCATAAGAATGACACTCTAAAAGGGTTGTTAACACTTGAAGACAAGTAGTTTATCTACACTCTCTCTGGCAGAGCTTTGCCTGCTCTGATATTAAGGCTTTCCACCACAGAAGTCTATATCTCAACTAGATATCTAGTGCTTTATTAGCCTAATGCTTCATTTAGAGTGAACATAATTTATGCTAAACAGGTTATATCCAGTCTTAGCCCCACCAGACAATATTGCAGTCAATCATGGTCATCTTGAACTCCTAACAGAAGAAAATAGGTTTTGCTTTTGATGCTTCCTTTTTGAATGAAGTATGTTATTGTTGCTTGGACTTAATTTCATGTAGCTTGATTTTGGACTTTAAAATATATCAAGAGCATTAAAGTCCTTGGCTCTATTCTCTGCAGTGTTTACATAATGTCGCACAGGCCACCATCTGTAAAGATTTTCTTTTGTTTCATTTAATTTTCATTTATTTCTGTGTTCCATGCCACATAAGTCAGACATAGCAATATTGACCAGAACACCTCAAGACAGAGTCCTTTAAGTCTAGACTTGAAATGTCTCTCCAGATTAAAGCCAGAGTACAGGTAACTACTCCAAGTTCCATGAACCACAAGATGACTGCATTTAAGACTGTCTTCAGCTTGCTTTGAGAAAGTCTCCAAGACAGCACCCAAAACTTTACTACAGCTAAGATACAAACATTTAATCCTTCACTCATACACTCAGCAAATCCTCTTCTTACAGAAACAAATTACATTTACCACTGTATTTTAAATAATTCAGGTTGTCTTTTATTGGCACTTAGATGCCAGCTCGTTAGTAGTTTGTTCCAGTACGTTATACCTAGGAAAGCAATGCTTGTGATGACTTAATATTCTTTCCACTGACCTACCCACCTTTAAAATACTGGTGACATCTATACAATTCAAGTTGTTTCGAATTTCCTTTCACCAGAGATCACTACAGATTGAGAACTTCTGAAGGAGTACTTCAAAACTGTATTAGCAAGTTGCTGCAACACTTCAGAGCAAGTGTCATCAGACCATACCCGTTTAAATATTTCTCTTCCTTTTTAGCCTATGTTCCTCCCTCCATTGCACAACTAAGTCATGTATCAGGTCACAACTGACCCTCCCTGTAAAGCGGTGTTAATTGTTTTAGCCCTCTGTTACTTGATCTCCTATCTTGCTCAGTAATGGACTTCTACCTTCCTTTGTTAGTATCTTACCATACTCCTAATGATTCTCTTTTTGCCTTCTATTTCCCTCTAGTTGCAAATCAATTTTTTCCTTAACCTTTGCACTTTAGCACTATTGGCTTATATACTTACCCTTAGTGATGTCACTGTGTTTTCTCTTTTTGCTTTGTTATTTTTAGATGCTCTGCTACTTAACAAACGGTTGCAATTGTATTTCTTTCATATCATGCTTCCTCTCCAGAAACTGTACTTGTCTCACACTGTAGATCAGAAATTCAATTTCACCCAACCTTAACCAAACAAGCAAAACTGCGGAAAACTCTAACCTGCTTTACCTAGTATGAAAATAAAGGTTTTTTTGAGCCCAGATATGTAATTGTTTCTTCATTACACATATAAACACCTAAATGATTTAGAAGTCTGTGCATTTACCCAGTTCATCCCAGAGCTGCCTATACTTGTCAGTCATTGCAGTTCCTTGTTGTCTCCAAAGCGCCAGACGAGGGTCAGCCATGAACTGTTCTGTTATCAATGTCAACATGCGAGCTCCATTTGAATCTCTCATCTTTAGCATCTCTCGCACCTAGAAAATTAGTCTTTTAATACAAACTTGAAAAAACAAAGAAATCACAGTACAGACAATATACTACAATGTTTAATATTCCACCTTTGTTAAATAAGAAATGTGATTCATATATGTGATGTGAAATTTTAGTAGAAAAAAAAATAGTCCGCCTTCCCAGTTCTAACAATTTTTGGTTTCAGTATCCCACTGCAATTCTTCAAAGACACTACTTCCACATATAATCCACAGGTGTATTACACAAACCATTGCAACACTAATTTTTTGCAGGTTTCTCCAACATTTTGGGGTTAGGAAGAAAGAGAATAGCAAAGCTGCAGATGGTTGAAATGCTACTTTGTATCCTTACACTGATCAAGACACATTAGATAGCAGTCCACTGCTGTACAACTCATCATTAAGTTGACATGTTGCCAAGGCTTTGTCTTGTTTTAGACCAAGGAGATTTTGAGCAAGACTCAAACAAGTACAGACTGGCCTGGGGAATGGGGGAGAGAAACAAGGGAAGGTTTCGAGTACTAAACACACCTTTGCAAAAAGCAGATTGAGCTGCTTCCCTGATCCATGGTAGCCGCCCTGGGAGAGGAAGAGTTTAACCTGTTCTTGGACCTGCTCCTCATCCAAATGCCAGCAGTTTTCATCATCTATGCTAGCACCTGCTGTTGGGTCAGGAGCACCTGCAAACAGCAAGAAAAGAAATCATTATGTTCTATATAAAGAAGAGAGTTTCATGGGTCCAGGGGAGAAGACTACTGTGGAGGTTTTGTCCATTTTGGATGTCTTGGGTTTAATCTAAACATTGTTTAAAACAGACTTAAGTTTCTCCTCAGTAGTCTTAAACACTTAGAAATTATAGCCTATGAAAAGGTATTTAAATAAGTATTATGTAACAAAACATTAAAATCAAGACAAGGTTCTTTCCTCCCATCTCAGCAGCAACACCAGAATGCTTTTACAAAGAACGTTAGACTTTGCACAGTATTTCCGTAAGTGTGATGTAAAACCATTCTTCCCAAAACACTTGTGTAATTCCTGTACCTTCAGCAATCTTGCTCAGGTTTGACTGCTAGTGAGCACAGCTATTGATGAACAAGAGGAAAATCATCACCTCTGTGCCTCTGAGCTGTGATGGCTCTGCAAAGCTAAAAAAAAAAATAAATCCCCAAACAAATCCAAAGTCTTAAAGCACTAAAAGGCATTTCCATGATAAGAGGCACAGTTGTGTAAGATTGTGGTGCTTCCAAAGGAGCATTTTTACATGGGCAATGTCATCAGCACAGAAGCAATTCAGAGCAACTCTACCTGAATTAGCCTAGTGTGAACTGAAGTGACTGGATTTACATCAGTCAGTACTTTGGCCACAGGCTGCTCCAACTCAAATTCTGCAGCAGAGATCAATGACTTTGTACCTATGGCCTCTTTTAACGGCTGGCAAAATTAACCAGAACAAGTTCTTGCAGGATCTAGCAATCTAGCATTTTTCTGAAGACTGCACCTCTGCTGGAAGTTTTTTGGAAGGTATTCAAACTGAGAAGCATGTATCTAGATTGTCAAGGAAACATCTCAAATAGTGCATCACCATACCAGATATAAGGTATTTAAAGCACGCCCAAGACCCAATGGACTTGATATGTTGATTCTGGGCTTCTCAAAACCATGTAATCTCTATCTTCATTAGGTTTTGAGAATGCATTAGAAATTGGATTATGTAACACAATCTTATCAATTAAATCCAAGTCCATGTTACCTCTGTAACCCAAAAAAGAAAAAAAAAAAAAAGGGATACTTGCAGAGAAAGAACATTACATAATCAGATCTGTAAAACCTTGCTTTTCCAAGCAGCCCTGAGAACCTGAAAGGCAAAGCAAGCTACAACTCTTCAGATGTACAGGAATTAAACATTAATTCTATTGATTCAAGCCTTTATTTCACAATTGCAGCTCTATCACATAGATGAAGATTTAAGTGGTCGCAGAGAATGCTGGAATCATTTTTCAATGAAAATACAACCAGAAGATTTAAAGGGTCAGAGGGATGTCCTGTCTACTAGCTGCTGAGAGGAAAAAAACATCCCCAGGTCAGCAACTTTCTGAACTGCCTCCAAGTTCAGAGCCTACAGCTGGAAATACTGCATTGCTCTGTGTGTGCATAAATATATATACACACACATATATATTTAGATTAATAAGAAATTGTGTATTAAAGATGTGAGTGAACCCTCCCACCTTCCACAGGAACTGCAGCAGCAGGAAATATAGTCAGAAGACGGGAGTCAAGCCCAGGACAGTACAAAACCCAAGCAATGAAAAAATCTCCTCTTCTGCAAGTGCTTCCACCTTTATTTAAGGGGCTTTCAATTCAGTCAGCTACATGCAACACATACTGATAACTCTTCAGTTGCAAAGAAAGAGATAAGGAGGAGAATCAACCCACATGAGAACAAGCAGTGCAGCTGTTGCACAGACCTAGGTTTGCAGTATCACCTTGCAAATAGTTTAAATATTTAATTGCTCTAAAGCACAGAGAAAAGACCTTTGAAAAGGAGCTACGTAAAAGCAACAATACACAAAATACATTTGCATCTACCCTTCACTCCAATGGAGATTTATCTTTAAATAATCTCGGTATGACTACTTCTAAACTGAATTAAAAATAGCCCAAGATTCCTCAGCTATGCTTCCCTATTTAGGGAAAAAAACAAAAATTCTTCCAGAACTGTTTACATTTTATCAAAAGCGCATCAGTCAGTTTGTGCTACAAGGTTAAATTTCAACACAGCTACTGCAGATTCTTTAACAGCGTTCCTTTATGGGAACAAGAGCACCCGCTGCCCCAGGCCAGCAACACTGACCCCACCAAGGCCTATCCTCCCAGCAAGATTCTACATACACCTTCTACAGGAGCTCAGCATCGCTATACTTATACCAGCTTTATTTTCATGCCAGTAGGCTAGGAGCCTGTAAAAGCTGATGACACCAAGCCAAGGGTCTGAGCTCTACAAGGGTGTTCAGCACAGTACTACGGATATGCCTGACAGACCAATTCTTTCTTATAAGATCTTGTATAGGCTATATGCTCAGTGTGATCCAAAATTTTAATTGGGATGTGTAAAGAAATTTAATGCATCCGGCACCAGCTACAGCTGTAATTCACTGATCCTTCAACACTACTGGCATTCCTCAGCAACAGCCATGGACTAACAAGGCATGGAGATGACGTGTCCGATCAAGCACAAGCCCAGACCACCTTCCCACCACGGCAGCAGGCAGGCATCCTAGCGGTGCTGCTGGGGAAGCCTCAGCTTCCACTGCCCACATCATTTTTGTTCTGGGGTTGAGACATGACCACCTCCACGCCTCTCAACTAAGCGGTTTTCAAGATCACTATGTTCACTTAGAGTCAGGTGAACACTGATCTATGTTTCCTCTCCCACTCGAACACAGATGACTCCTGGGCAATGGACAGGATTTCTACACTACCACTTTCCTTCTGAACACATGGAAGCCAGTGAATGGACAAGAAACTATCTGAACAAGCAACAGGAGAGAGCTGCCTTAGGAGCTGCGAGATGAAGGCCTCCCTAGCAATACCCAGCAGAAGGCTCAGGCTCAACACCAGGCGGAGCTGAAGGTTCAGCCCAAAGGTGGTGGCCTCGCTCAGGATGCAGTGTGGCCATGAACGGGCACTGAGGCTTCAGCAGACGGACCATTTGGCTGGGCAGAGGAACATGGGCAGCCCTGAACTTAATCTCTGCAGTGCTGTTTGCTTTCAAGATCAAGTCCTGTTCCCTACTTGTAAACTGAGGTTAAGTATTACATGCTTTAGAGGGGTGTCATGAGGATAAATTAGTTCACATTTGAACTATGAAAGTGAAAAGCACTGTATAATTATACTAAATATTTAAACCTGTAATTAAACTGTGTCAGATTATAGACACTAACATATTAATTTCCCTCCCTCCAACCTCTGGCTTTTTTAACTTCTGTCATGACTGCTCTTTCTAATAGGTTTTACATTATGTACTTGGAGTTAAATACAATATTTACACTCAGTATATAGATACAACCATACATAC
This sequence comes from Falco peregrinus, assembly GCF_023634155.1. Classification (NCBI taxonomy): domain Eukaryota; kingdom Metazoa; phylum Chordata; class Aves; order Falconiformes; family Falconidae; genus Falco; species Falco peregrinus. The sequence goes on from NC_073739.1 coordinate 63,602,780, forward strand.
TTACGCTCTTTTACTGAAATTACTAAACTGCAATCTTAGCAATCAAAGCAGGAATACTGTGCACCACTTTGTAACACTGAACCTCAAAATCTGAAAACAGGGTAACAGCCTTTTACATTTATGGTCGTAGCAGGTTCACAAGTTTTAAGCAGCAAAAGCATTAAAAAACCCCACAAACTCAGATCATTTACACAGCGATTTTAAGAGAACTTTCAAAATGCACAACAACACTCAAGAACTGATGCTGTGTTGGAGAACTTAACCTACAAAAGTAAGTAGAAGCAAAGCAAGAAGCACTGAATAAAATAGGCTAAGAACTGCCTGTATTGCAAACTACTCAGGTGCAGATCTACAGTTAAATGTGGTTAAAACAGAAAGGAGTCTCTAAGGCAAACCCGCTTCCCTGATCCTTATTTTTGAATTATCACAAGTTGTCTTTAAATGAAACCATGCCAAATTACTCATTCATATCCATACTGAAATTTTTTGAACCTCATTTAAAAAAAAAAAAATCTTACTTAACTGGTCTACAGTTCATTTGTATAAATTCTATTAGATGTCATCCCACAGCAGCATTAAGGAGAAGATATGGGAAAATGCTTACAAATTATAAGCATTACTTACTGGAGTACTATGCAAAGACTGAATGGTCCCAGCTAGAAACCAATACTGCTGTACACTGATTCACAACAGAGTAGTGATTAATTTTATAAACTTAGTATGCTCAGAATTATTCTAAACAATAATTATATAAACCCAAAGATCATAAAATTAATGATTCAAATATATTATTTTGCCTTTGATTCCCCAAATGATTCAAAGTTTAGACATAAGTCACTTAATCTTGCATTTAATTTCAGAACTCCTGAGTGGAATATTAACACCTGTTCAGCAGTGCACAGCATCAAGAAAAACTACTGCTGTGAAGCAGCCAGTGCTAACAACAAAAGGTACGAAGACAAGGACAGGCTACGCTAAGTTGCTGAGGAAAGTTAATAAACCCTCAACAATTTTAACGTCGAGAAAATTCTTGACCTTCCATCTGCACATACAGCAAAATGCATAAACTTACCTGCTGACAATATCTAACCTCTCCTGCTAAAAATCCAGTTATCTCAAACATTATATAGCAGTAAGTTTCAGAGTCTACTTGTGTGTGGTAGATAAAGGAACTTCCTTCACAGTACAGACTAGCATGCATTACTTCCCTTTATTTTTACCTGTTATGTCTCAAACCAAAATCTCACCATTTATCTTCTGTATAACAAGTTTTAGTTTAATGTTTAATGTATCTGAGAAAACCTTTCTTAAAGCTGTAAGTTTTATAAAGTATTTTTAATGTTATTTTGCAATTAGTAATATTTCATTTTATTTTACATTGTACTACTTATTTAATTCTACTTGCGTTTCTAAAATTTCTCTAGTTTTTTTTTTCTTCCTTCCCAAATTACTTCCTTCCCAAATCCGGTTCACTAAACAGTTCTCATACTAAGCACTGGAGCACTTCACTTTCATCCTTCTTGAAAGGAAACTCAAATGCCATTTCCTCCATTTTTCTTTTGCAACTAGTTTCTTAATCAATTGTCTGTTTAAGCAGGGCCATATGAAACATTCCATCATTACTTAAAGAAGAAAAAGTATCCTTAACATTAAACATTCCTTTTTCTAGTAGATCAGCAATACACCATATTTTGTTGTTTGGCCCTATCCTACCCTACAATTTTCCTACAGATTCACCTGTACCTCTGAATTACCCTTTGGAACTTAAAATATACTGGAACAATGCTAGATACTAGGAAGTTTTCTTTGAAAGTGATTTTTCTAATAGATGTTTCCTTCCTTGATGCCTCCAACAGCACTCCCAAAATACGTTACAGGCTAACATTTACAGAGGATGCACCTAAATCTGCCTTGACAAATACAAAACCAACTACCCAGGTACCTCTGCTTCTAAGGAGACAAATGTACTTAAACTGCTTTTTCCCTCTTAAATTGGAGTTGATCTGCTTTTGGTTTTGTAGAGTGCTTTGTATTGTGAGTCAGAGAATCACAGGATGGGATAAGGTCTGGAGAAATTTGTACAGTTCTTCTAAAGGCATAGATTGCAACAGCAGCACAAAACAGTCAGGAAAGAAACAGTACAGCTTAAGAGGTAGAAATTAAATTTTTTTGCTAGGCTGTCCTTAAACCAGTAAAAGGCAGACCCTTTTTCACTCTGTACATAATAGCAAATGCTTGCTAGGAGGAGATTAATATGCCAACAGACCCACACCGCACCCCACCCACCAGCACCTTACAGTTACTTTCCTATTTCCATGCAAGTTCTCAGGAACATAGTTTGACCTTCCAACCAATTTAAGCGAAAGTTTCATATCTAAGAAAAGACAGACCCAAGACGACAAACCCGTCTGATAATCCGTCATCCTGACTGTTCTCTTCCTAGCCTAACACGCCTGACAGCTCCCTCTGCTATGATGGTACAAAAATGAACAGGGAGGAAAAGCGCCTCAGCAGAGCAGGGTCCAAATTTACATCCAGATTCCTGAGTCAGCATCCCCAAATTGAAACTCAATGTGAAGCCACCAGTTGCACAGTGCAGATGACAGGGTATCAGCACGAATACCTGCAGTGTTCTTCAGTACAGAAGATCAGACCGCACAGATCTCCAGTTTTGAAATCATCAGAAACACATGCAGCTGTAGCAGTGTCACATGAGAACATCAAAACAAATCTTCTCAATTGTAAGAGGTGTTTTTGTACTCTAAAAACACGCAAAACCCTCTTGTAATGTAATCACCACCAAATGAAAATTAGTGTGGCAGATACAGCTGAGGTTTCCATATAAATCACTTTGCTCTCCTGAAGTCACTGAACAGGTAACACATTCCTGTGCTTTTAACAGCATCCCCTTATTTTTTCCTGCAGTGAGGCTCAGTTATGATGCAAGAAAGGATAGTGCATCATTTGTATCCACCAAAGTAGTAAGATTTGTCATTTCAAAACCCATGTCATGATTGTAAGTCACTTCACTTGTTCCCCCGTAACCTCATTCACAAGGGAGGTAGCCAAAGCCAAACACTGCCTAAGACAGAATTTTGAGCAAATGAACACTTACCAAATTCACCTTTTGTAAAAGGAAAATACTGCAGAGTTGTTCCATCTCCCTAGCCAGCTCATAAGCAAGTCAACAAGACTGCTCTGGTCACAGCTTCTCAAAGTCCCGGGTCATTCCTACAGCTGATTTCTTTTGCCTATTACTAGAAATACATGAAAACCAGAACTAGTACAGCCACCACGAGATAAAAAAAAAAAACAATGTATGAGTTGAAGTTTTATATAAGACAACCCTGAAATTAAAACACCTCTAGACAACATTGAAAAATTATTTCCTCATCCAACTCCAGATTCAGGACTTCACTTAATCAAAGCTGTTTCTGGTGTTCCTGTACCAGGTCTCCTCTTACTTTTACAAGCACGTCTTCAAGTTTTTCCTCTTGCTTACCTGTGCCTTCAAGCAGCGTTCAATATAAATCCTCTTCAAACACTAGTTTAGTGAGATTAAACTATTCAAAGCAAGATAGGTCTACTAGGCAGTTTTGTGTTACAAACTGAACATCTGCAGCACAGGAGACATAAAAAAGTGAATGGTGATCCTATATTCACCAGCCTGTGCTATTACAGCCAGCTAGAGATTTTTTGGGGTCTATTTTTTGTAATTTTTTTTTTTTTTTTGGTTAATGTAAGGAATTTGATTAAAGGTCAAAATAACAGAATTACAGTACAAACTGCAGGACACTTACTTGCTATATAACTAGATAAACTTCTATTTTCCTTAAAAGAATCCTGTAATGTATTAACACCTTAAACATTTTAAAAAACCCTCAGACCATGGTTTTATGGTAGTCTGAGAGAAAAAGCAGGACATTACAGATCCTCTTTTGTAAGCCAGCTTTCTTTAGTAATAGCAGTTTACTTTCTTACGCTGTCTGGATTTTCTATTTCAGTTTTTGGTATTTTATTAAGAAATACCACAGTCAATACAGACATACCTCAATTTCATTTACTGGGAAAACAGCAACGTGTAAGAAACATTTTAGGTTTGTGGTAATTTTAAGCAACCCTACTCAAATTCATTGTGAAATTTCATCATTGATCATTTATGAAATTAACTTAGTTTTTTGGTTTCCTATTCTTTTTGCTATTTGGGCTGCGATATAAACATCCTCTCTAAAAACACTTTAGATACTAATGAGTAAGGAGATATTTTGACAATAAGAAAGTAGCTGACAGACTAACAGGCCTAAGATCAGCATAATTACAGACTTAACACTGATCAGGTTTAAGAGCTCTCTGCAACAGCTTGTCATTTCTCTTACATTACCCATAGTGTAGTTAATACAGCCACACATAGCCATCATCTGCCCCTCCTTTCCCACCCCTGCCTTCCCCTTTTCTAATCACCCTTGACACTCATACTCACCATACTTCTTCCTTCCCCTTAGTTCATGTTCAAGCTATTACCAATTCTCATGCAATACATGCCTACAGTTTACAACATCTGAGAATCTTCCTCTATTGCTTAATATCCTGCTCTGCTTTAGGTTCCCCTTCTTTCCACTGTCACCAGGCAGCTCTGCCAATCACCTTCCCATTAGGTCCAGTAACAACTAGAGCAACTGCCTTGCCTCTAGCCACATTCCTGTAGCTCCCAAAGCCAAAAAGAGCGATGCTCCTGAAATTCACCTTCTTGCAGCACCACCTGCCTGAGTCTGCCAGGGTCACCAGCTCCTAAGGAGAGGGGCTAGGCTGCAGATGAGTCCTGTTACTGAAAACACTCCCTTCCTTTGTTCCACCTACATTATATCTAACACACCTTGTTTTCTTACTCCAATATTAAATAGCTTGGTTGTGTACGTACTACAAACTCTCTGGCATAGCAGTCATCTCTCTTAAATATCAATGCACAAGAACTGTTCCTGTCAATGAACAAACAAAAAAGATGTTCTTGGATATCTGGATAACTTATTCTTCCCATGTAAACTGCCCATACGCTTACACCTCTGCTCACCTGAGAGGTCTTTTCTATTAAGTGACCTTGCAGGAACACAGGACTAAAACTAGCTGGGTCACCTCAAATCCACAATTAGTCACTTTCAGTTCTGCAGGGTCCATGTAAAAGCCACCTCAGAAGCCTCATCACACCCAGCACACTTTAACAAACATAAGACATTCAGGAAAGGAACCTGAGAGCCATTAAAACCACGTGCAGCAGAAAATCAGGACAGATTAAGACCACTGCTGATGCTGTAGGCTGCTGCAGCACTAACAGGAAAAAGGTAGTGAAATATAGGTTTTATATGCCCCCTGACTTCATACAGAAACTAAATCCCAAAGGATAACAAAACTATATTTAATGAATTAAAAACCAGTATCACCTACTTGCTTTTATGCTTTGTCACTAAAACAAAATTACGCAATCAAAATATCAGAAGGTTAGTTCAAGAAGAACAAAACCAAAAAGATGCCATTGGTAAGTTGGTAAGATAGTTCCTTTATGCAATGTGGCTATATAAAGAACACCACTACTCAGTTTTTCATAGCTGGAAAATACAAGCGTGAAGCCAATCAGGCCACATTACCAGTGCTGGACATATCAAGCCCATTGCTTATGAATTTTTTTCTCTTTCCCAAAAAGTACGGTTTTCTAAACATCTTAAAGTCAAGGGTCAATAACAGAATTCTCTTCAGTAAACACAGAATCACAGAGTAATTCAGGTTGGAAGGGACCTCAGCAGGTCACACTTCTGAAAGGCACAAAAAAAACCCTCAAAACCAAACAGGGAATGAAGCAAAAGGAAGAACAAGTAACAAACTCACCATGGACTTGATTGATTTCTGAATTCTGAGAAAGAATTTCATCTGCTAATTTCTGGGCAGTTGGCAAAACTTCTGTGTGGTGCACTGTGATCAAATACTGTACAAATTTTTGTAGTTGGTCTCTGTTCATTTGAAAGAGTGTCTCTGAAATGGGAAGATGCAGTTTGACCTGATCTGGCTTGCGGATCCGGTATAAAGAAAGTGCCACAACGTGGGCACAGTAAAATATGTCCTTGTTTCCACAGCTACAGGTCACTGAGGTAATCTTGCAACGATCAAAGCTGATAGCTACATTGCAAACAGTTTCTGGCTCCGATTGCATTGCAGGCTCTGTCACTGTGCCACTCAAGTGGAAACCTGTGCAGGAAAAAAACCAAAAGAGCACTTAATATAAATAAAATACTGTATCTCCTTATCAAGAATCTTTCCTTAATAAAGTAAAAGACATCATCTATTTCTGAGAAATAGTATTTTAAAGGACTTGGTTTAATTACAAATATGATTAGCCCTTTCTTTCATATGTACACTTTTTTGTCTCCAACAAAATCAAAAGGGGGGCAAAATCCTAGCTTACAAGCCTTCTTTGCCATTCTATCACAACATTCCTGGAAGTCTGATAGTAAGAAAAACATTTATTTGGTAAACGAGAGCTGCATCCAATTAAGACCAATGTGGAACTCCTGGTACCTCAGCAGGTTGGCAGCAGTTTTCCAAACCCCGCCAACCAGGAAGCCTGCAGCACCTACCAGCAAATTTAACCATTCTCTCGGTAAGTATGAAGGAAGTAGTGCACTCTAGTGGCACAAACCCAGGTCCCAACCCTGCCACTGACTCACTGACACAAATCACTTCACCTCTTCGATGGCACCTCTCCCACCACTGAGTTCACATTAAAGCTCACCTTCACCCAAGGGATACGGTATGACAGCTATGTTTGTGTAGCTCTTTGGAGATGGAAACTGCTGCAGTTTCCAATACACTGGATGTCAGATTTATAATACTGAATGAGACACATGTGCACTATTTCAGAAGTCTGCATTACGGTCCTGTTCTCCATTCAGCATAGTAAAGCACAAGGCAAAAGAGCTTGTTGGTTTTTGTTTGGTTTTCTGGTTTGGGTTTTTTGTATTGTAAGAAGATATGGAGTACTGCAAGAAAGATGTTTGCTTCAGCAAAGACGCCCTAGTTGACACCAAGCCCTGTTGAACCAGGGTCTCAAACTCTGAAGATAAGGCCTAAGCCCACCTCTGTTTGTGCACCACGAAGTCCCAGGTTTGGCTCTGAACACCTTATTACTGAATAGCAGAATGTGGGGGTTTCTTCCCGATTTTATGTAAGAATGACCTTGATCGTTGGCTCAAGCATTAAGTTAGAGGCACAGATACAGGGCAATACAACCAAGTTTCATATGCCATACCAGGATTAAACTCGAACATATAGCACATAAAAAGTCTGGGATGGACACTACAAGGTGTTACGCATTAACTACTCATAATGGAAATACTATAAAACCACACCCCCTCAAAGTCAAAAACTTTCTGGTATTTAAACAATACCAAAAGAGTGTACTGTAGGCAGCAGTATCACATGAAAATTAAGTGGAAAAAGAATACATACATAAATCTAGTCCAAAATATTGTATCTCCCTTTTTTTTAAAAACGCTCAAGTTACAGGAAACAGAGGAAGATCTCTCATTTTTTCCATTTATTTATACTGTACATTACAGAGCAGGTTTTGCAGTCAGCATCATTGTTTGGATTACATTCAAGGGCAGGTACACTGATACTCTACTCTGAAGAAGGTCATACGCACACACTAATGTCAACTTTGCAAGAAGATGCTTACCCGTTAAAGTAGTTAAGAGCCAAGGCTGAAGAGGCAGTAAGCTGTAAAGTGCACAGAGAGGAAGGGGGGTGGACTAACAGGCCCAGGAATACATGGTATTCTTGTTCTTGTCTCCACTTGACACTTGCACGGAAAGGGGAGTGCAATTGCCCCTTACAGCATGAGCTCCTCCCTCTGTGTTTCCCTTTGCTTTTTAGGTAGTCATGGCATGCTCCTGTAAGTGCCTCCTCTCAAAAAGAGAGGCTTTGTTAAAACTTAGCCATCTCTATTTCAGTTTAATTCTCAGTACGTGTAAGTTGAATTGGTGGTCCCAAAGAAACTGCAGGGGAGATTTCTCTCCTTGATGTCCCTTTCCTCTAAAGCATACATAAAATTATTGTCTCTCATCTGTGAGTTGAGGAAAAGCCTAACACCTGGACACTGAAAGGGCATTATCCCACTCCTTGCTACTCTCAGTAACTACCTGAGCCCCTATTAATTCCAACAGAAAAAGGCCCAGTGATAGATTTTCTACTAAACAGATTTTAAAAAAATAAAAAGCCCTACCATCTACTCCAACAGTATCACTTCTGATTTGTCAGTATATAATTCAAGTACTCAAAAAGTTAAAATCTTCCTGGAAAGATGAATGTCTCCAGAAATATTCCGAGTTAACAGCAGGCCTGCCTTTAAGTACTGCACTGTTCAGATGCAAACACGGCTCACTGCATCCCCTCCCTCTCCACTGCCATTTTCTGAGAATTCACATTACAAGCAGCAACATTTACAAACACAGATCCTGGTCCAAACAATTACAACAGCAGTACCATCAAATCACCTAACCTACCCTTCTTAAATTACAGAGGGCTTAAACAGAAACATCAGCTGCTCTTGCAGGCTAAAATGTAGCAGCTCTGTATTAACTATGCTGCAATGATGGACTACACCCGCTAACTGTGAAAGACTGTTCTCCGCTTTTTCTGTTTTTGAAGAAGAAAGAATTTGTTGTTAGGACATACAATCTTTAAAAAGGTTTCCATACGCTACAGAAAACAACTGGGGAAGTTTCAGCTCAGAAGCCCTGCCAGGCCTGTCACAATTTAACCTACCAGACATCAAATGCCACCTTCTCTATTGCTACCAGCACTGCAGAGTACTCAGCCGGGAAGGCTGGTCCCCTCCCAAAGACACAGCCTTAACCTCTTTTAACCTAACCTTAACCTAATCATTTAATATTCTCCAAATAAAGTATGAAAAGTTAGGACCAGGTAAAAATGCAGCATAGTGTGCTTTGCTAGGAAGCTTTCACCGACAGTAATTTATAGCCTGCCGAGGACAGAGGCATTACATGCTCCTGGAAGAAGGCAAAAGGAACCACCCGTGTGGGGACTCAGTGACATTTCAGTAACAGATCTGAAGGAGAATAAAACCTGCAAGCCCTCACTACAAATAGGTATTCCCCTTCAAAGGGAAAATTCCCCTTTTACTCAAAGTTACAAACCTTGCTGCAAATACTTATCCATTAAAAAAACCCAAACAAATTAAAAAACCCAACCAAGAATACTAACATTTCACTTTTAAATGAAAAAGCTCATTTGTCATTACCTAAAAACAATGAAAGAATTGCAGGCAGAAAACTATGTTCGCTACAGAAACTATTTATAGAGCAGGCATGTCTCACCTTTTCCCTTCAGCTGCTGCCATTCGGTAGGTTTTACTGTTTTCAAACCAGCATGTGACCAGTAATTCAAGCTCTGCTGACACGTTCAATGTGCAGAGGCTTTGCATTCTGCAAAAATGTGTTTAGAAAAGCAGTTGTGGCATTAAGACAATGCCTCAAATGAAGCTCTTTTACATAGTGATTTGGCTTCTGTTGAAGGTTCACCTCAAAGACCACAAGAATTATTTAACAGCCAAAAACCAGTGTTTTCAACTGCCGTACTTTTGGAAGGGGACTGAGCCAAGATGTCATGAGGAAGAAGATATTAAGAAGTCAGTGAATTTTACAAAGCAATTTTTGCCAGAATCTGTTTAACAGCATCCAATCCACTAACTAAAAACATTTTCAAACTGTAAAGCTGCCTGATACATGAAAATTCACATCACCACATATTTGCCCACGCAAGTATGTATGTTTGTCATAAAAAGTAAGTACTTTAGAATAAAGAAACTTTGAAATGTAAGGTACTGAAGAAAAGAAACAACAGTAGCATGTGGAGAAGCAGCAACAGGATGGCTTTTAGTTACTCAAGTCAAAAGTTCTAAAACAGTGAATTCCACTAATCCAGTGGATTAAGCAGCAAAGCTACTGCACTAAATAAGCATCATTAATGACATCTCACATGCTTAATTCATTTCTGCTGTCTCCCAGTGTTACAGAGCATCTTCCTCAATATACACAAATAGACTTGAAGACACATTTTCGTTCATTTTGGCCCGTATCTTTCTAAAACTATCAGAACAAGAAGCTATGTAAAGTGTTGGGGGTGGGGATTATGCTGACTTAACATGGTGGTGTGGTTCAAGGAAATAAAACAAGTACAATATAACTTCTGAATTAACTGTGAATAGTAATTCAATCCAAAATGTTAGACCACTGGTTTATTTTCTCTCAGTAATTTAAACTTCACAATTCTAAGATGCTCCTTTAGACACATAAGAAAAATATAAAGAAAAAAATCGCTCATTCAAGGGGAGCTGCACTGATTTGTCATTCAGTCATCAATACAGCAAGCTATTCTGGAGTGAACTTTGAAAAAAACAGTTCTTTCTCAAACTTTTTTGCTGTCCATTCAAAATTACGAAAAATACGCTATCAAAACAAACACACGACAAACTTAAAAAATGGCAAGCTATTCTGATGAACATACAGTAACAGTATTTTAAGAAAAGGGATTAAAAAATGCAAACCTGCTCTGCATATATTAAAGATATATCTATGCTGTCTAGTGGTTATGAAAAAAACCCTCACTAGGTTCACACCTGCAACTGAAAGCTTTGAAATGCAACCATACATCACCACTGGGTATTACTTTTATGTTTTCTTTAAAGGATAAACATCAGAACTGGATTACATAAATACCGTAAAACTTAAAAAATTGTGCTTCTGAATAGCTTTCTGCTACGTACCTTTTTGAGAACACCATGCATGGCTCATTCACTATGCACACAAAATTAGGAAATATACTACCAACTATATTTGGAAAATGGATGCTTCCTTAATATTAATCCACTGACCGACCCACTGACCCTTTTCCCAAGTAGTTTACAAGACCTATATATACACCCCTAGCCAGGAAAACGCATAAGCTGTTCTACATTCACAGAATAAGAGACCAGCAAAGGGGGTTACTTATAGAGAAGAAAGATGGAAGAGCTTGCTCTGGGAGATGGGGAATCTTCAGTGTGTAAGACCTATGCAGGTAACCTCACACTGGTAACCAGAATCATATCCTCTACCTTTAACAGTCATTTAAATTAACTTGCAGGCCTACCAGCTAAGATTTGTTCAGACTACTATATTAGTTGGCAAACACATCATCACTGCAAAAAGTGAAAAACTCCTCCGCTTCATCGTGCCTAAAAAGCATCAAGAAGAAATGCTTACGGAAAGTAGATTCCAACTATGCCCATTAGCTACTTCTTCACAACTTAGATCAGTGGCTGCATTTTCTTTTCCCCCAAGACAAGCGAAAGTCTAAACCATGTTTATCTCATTCAAATTTTGCCTTTTGAGAATGGTTTTCTTTCAAGATGGCAAAGTAGTAGCCTACATTCAATTCTGTCTGAACTTTGGAACACTCTAAAAACAGATCGACAACACACTTTGAAATTATTATGAAGTCAAAACTTTGCATGCCACCACCACTCAGCCTGAAGCTAATGTTAACAGCCTACTTATAAACCAGAGGAAACACTGATTTAAAATGGAAAATACCCTTGAACATGCCAGTACAAAGGTAATAAGAATGAGTGGGAAAAAGATATTAATGAACAAAGGCAGCACATAGATTGTTTACAGTGTATAATGGATGCAGAGGGTATAGAAGAGCTTGTGTTTTGAGAGCACTGCCACCTTGAAAAAAAATTGGCCTTACCATGTACACAAACACTAACAGAGGACCCGTCACAAGGACCTGGATTTCACAACTCCTTTTCACGAAGGCACTAGTCAAGATTTGATATTTTGGGACTTTTGCAAGCAAGAGAGAAAGGGGAAGGAGCATTAAGTAACTCCACGCACACATGCCACTGACAACTTGAAAGTTCACTACCGCTAGCACATGACCAAGAACGTGTATGCTATAATGGTGAGAGCACTAATCACCTGAACAGCAAGATTTATTTGTCCCAGCACTGTGAATTCAACAGTTGCATTCACAAAAAAAAACAGCTTCCAGGACTTCCACCAAGAGCCCAAATCTTCAAGTCTGAGACTGTTCAGCTAATTACATTTATTACATGAAGGCTTCCACTAACACCTCAAACCAAGCTTGATCACATCTCTGCTGCTCAAAAGCGGCTGGTTAACACTGTAGTCCAAGCAGAGGACATGAACAACTGTGGATGGGATATATACATCCATCCAGACTACTCTTCCCTAAAGAAAAGGTAAGGCTGTTCAGACAGCCAATAACAGCAAAATGCCTTCCCCTGCCTAACAGCCATGTAAGAACCCAACTGTTTTAAAACAGATGCAGACTTCAGCAGCTCATGTTGTCTGGAGGTGGGGGCGCTGAACAAAACATGTACCCCATGAGCATGGCCCCAAGGGTTCCTCAAGGTTTCACTGCTATCCCTGTGGTTAAACAACATTCAATCCACCCCACTGGAACCCCATATAAACTACAGAATGACATTTTCACCAGCACTGCTCACAACCTCAGATCACATGTCTGCAAAACCTGAAAGTCATCTGCACTCCAACTCATTTAACATGGATATAATCAAGCCCATTTTAGGCATTTGTAGCACTAGCTTTGTAGGCAAAGCAAAAGCAGCAAAATCTTGGCATAAACAGCACAGACGTTAAAAAATGCCTTCTAAACAGCAGTAACAAAGAACCCTACCTCTGGCACAGTGATGCTCAAATTATGATCTAGGATGCTATGGCAAATTATGCTTATGGCTCCAAGAGCAGAAGCAGGCAAACACAGTTTAACTGTTTTAAAGTTTTTTAACACAGTGCCAACCATTTGCTGTAAGTGTGAATGATGATGGACTCCTGTCAGGCCAAGGCGGCTAGCAATCTATGGCTGCAGGTCACCCTTTATCAGGTATACAGATGTATGTACCTGAGAGAGTACATATAACTTTATATAGTTATATACACCCAGCCTTTTTGTTGCCTGTTTGTTGGGTTTTTTTAAAAGGGCATCAGTTTGCTCCTCTATGGTAAGAGTTTAACAGCTGCTCTCTCAGTTCAATACATTGTAAGACCACCAGTAAACAAAATAAAAAAGAAATCCCAATGTGAGCCTGGAAACCCAGAAGCTGATGCGTGAAAAAGTACAGTTCACCACGAGACACCAGTAGGCAAATTTGTTTACATATATATATATATGGCAATTTTTCTAATAATATACCCCACAGAGATCATGTGACAGCTATTAAAAAAACATATCAGGAATGCTAAATTAAATCATAAAAATGCTTCGCAGAATGTGAGCAAATTAACATTTTACGACTTATGACACATGGAATGTAGTAAGCCTCAAACTTTGGAGAGAGGCTTAATAGGTTATCTGAGCTGAGGGAAACTGGCTGGATCCACCATACAGCAGTTTGCTGCAGCAGAAGTGTGAAATAGGAGTCATCAAAACTACAACAGTGCTGAAGAGAAACTGGAAGTAAATTCAAAACTAAGGGTAAGGAAAAAAGGGTAATTAATATTCAAGAAAGTTTCTAGAAGTGCAACTACTCCAAAATAATTGAGCTTTTAATTAACTATGCTGTCCAGACCATCCAGCTAATGTACTAAAATGTTTATAGGTCAATTGTAAAAGAATATAAATGTAGGCCAGCATCAGGCTCAAGTTTACATTCAGCCATAACAAAGGCAGGAAACAAGAAGGTAAACCAGATTACTAATCTACATTTAAATTTTGATAAACAAGGGCCTGTGAACTTCACAGGCCCTTCTTCTATGCAACGGGAAGAGACTGAGACAGCAGGATACGCACACAGTCTACAAAGATCTGCATCCCAGGAACATGCTGCAAGGATCTGCACCCCAGGAACATGCAGAGGTGCCCAAGAGCAAAGACTGATTACAACCAGTCTCCAGAGGATCACTGCAAAGACATTTGTTGCTAGCCTTCAAGGAGGAATTCACTCTGCTCTGGTGAGCAGAAGCTGGCATCCCTCCTGCAGGAAGCAGACAGCAGATTCATCCCACAGCCCAAGCTATCCACCTCCCAAGGTGATGTCATTTCAGCTTTTACTGCTACTTAATTTTCACATTACATTTGTGCAATAAATTATTTTTACTTGCTACAGTACAAGTATAGATATCACAAATGGGAAAGTGACTGCAAATAAGGAAGAGCAACAAAACCGAACGCAGATTAAGCCTCCTGCTTTCATTAACATACACTTAAAGCAATACAACAACAAATAGGCTCCTCTTACATTCATGAAAGTTAAATATTTACAGACTATCAGTTGTTTTAAGCAACTTAGAAGATGCCTTGCCTGTCAGATAGAATATGGTTATTTTTTGAAGTTACTATTTACATTCTTATTGCTAACACAAATTTTCTGTATTGCATGCCTACAGTTAAAGGCTTAGCGTCAACTAAGAATCACCTGTCTCCACAAAAAAGGAAGTAACAGAAACTAAATCATCTGAGACTGAAGAACACCTCTAGCAAAACATGCTCATTTTTAAGGGAGGCAAAGAGAGGAAGAATCTAGTCTAACCAATTTTTTGTTGTTGTTTCGAAATGTCCCTCCACCAGTCCAACCACATCTCTGCTTTTTTCACACTCTTACTGCTGCTACCACTGCTACCCAGCTATCCCTTGCTTACCCCACACAGGCTTATCTGCTTCATTTCATTGTCTTAGGTTAAGGTTCATCTTCGACTTAATTTGTACAGCAAATACAAATACAGCATATCATTAGTAGTTGCTGTCTACATGGCTTTTCAAAGACAAACTGATTACAACTAAGACAGGCCACAGAACAGCACAGAACTTCATGACAAGACGGGTGAAAGCAAGAAGGAAAAATCTTTAAAAAACTACATCCTGCTTGACCCTCAACACTGCTCTGTCATCAGGAAAAACTGGTTTCTCATCCTCTTGGATAAGGGCTTGATCAAACTCACACTATTTTTTTACTGGGAAGTGGATAAAATCCTAAGGAGGAAGACAACAGCAATCACCAATATAAACTTGGGAAGAGATTTTAAAAAGATTAGAAAATGACTACTTCCTGAAAAGAGGATGTGTCTACATTTCCACAGCCATACTTATAGTCTGGGACAACCCAGAACAGGATGTCTGAAACACAGGCATCCTGCAGTAAAAGGTATTTAGGTCATTCCAACAACACAAAATATTTAACTGATTAAGTAATTTAACATTGCACTGAAACAGTTCAAGTTTAAGCTATGCGA
Source organism: Falco peregrinus (assembly GCF_023634155.1). Classification (NCBI taxonomy): domain Eukaryota; kingdom Metazoa; phylum Chordata; class Aves; order Falconiformes; family Falconidae; genus Falco; species Falco peregrinus. The sequence goes on from NC_073739.1 coordinate 63,618,103, forward strand.
AACAAGCCAATGTAATTTTATGCTAAATTGACCTTCCATCAGGAAATGTTATACTTGGCTTAAAAGAGGAAACTGCCCCTCCCATTTCCATTACTAGTTGTGGAATAGTTTTCTTTTGTTGGAAAAGGAGAGGAAAAAATGAAAAGGTATCAATGCTGTACTTGTGCCAAGTGAAAAATGGCATTAAAACTCCCAGAAAACAGGGGAAACCCTTTCTTTATGGCCATGATTCTGTTCTTCCATTTGTATGCTAAATATTCATAAAGATTTAATCCTTCACATTTACCAAATGGTTTTATTACTTTATCTTTTCAGCAAATGTTTGTGCATTACTGCAAGAGTCAGGATGTTCACTAAACTGTTTTACTCATAATCAAAGTGGAAGTAAAAAAGAGAAAAAGAGGCTTTTAAATGTAGAAAAAACAGTTACTACATAGGACTTTGGGAGGGGCTCTGTTGATTTTTGGTAGTAAATTTTACAAGATAAATGTTTACAGCAACTTCCTCTGGTCACCAGAGCACTACAAGGAATTCCAGCAAAAATAATGAAGTATGATGTAGTATTTCCTGACAAAGCAGCAGATAAAAAGCCACTAAAACCATAGTGTTGAAAGAGTTCCAGGTTGAAAGTCTAAAAAGCCACCATCACAACTGAGTCACCCTTGCACGGCTGAAGCATCTTCTTTCTAGCTGTCCAGGGCCAACTGCAGCGGAGCTGCAAACCAAGAATGGAATCCCAAGAAACTATAATAGTAACAATGAAACTGTTGGAGGGAAAAAAAAAAAAAAGGTCATACAAAGGTCACACATCAGAATATCCTGGATGACACTGGCACACAGCCTAAACCCACACAAGTAGAGATACTCTATGAAATCGTGTTCTTGTGGTTCACAGTTTTTCCATACTTAAGTGTTGCCAGGCTAGACTAATCACTTCTCGCTGTTGCAATTACTACTTGATGAAAACAAATCAATATACAGTTCATGGCTAGTGCACCCCATCATCAAAACTATATGCTAAGAACTCCCGTACTATTAACTCCACCATATAGACATGCACCACCTCCCCAGATACGGGATGCAAAATTAATAGGCTTCATGTAAGAAAAATTTTCAAAGGCACAGATGATTTTGAGTGTAAATTACTCACATTATCTTTTCATATTTATGATACAAGTATCTGTTAGTTCAAACCAAAACATTATTTATGTTCCCAGGCCCTGATTTCTGGGAGCTCTGTGCACAGAAAGCACTTGGAATAAGTAAGGGTAGGTGTATGCTGGTGGGGGAGCCTGATGTATGTTCTTCTAAGCCAATGTCAGCACATTCAGAGCACACTGCTGCTCCTCAAACACTGCAGGTAAGAGTAATATGCAATTTTCTTAAAGAAGGTAATAAAGGATCTCACCCCTTCCTCTAAAGCCACACAGTAACTCTCCTTAAATGAGCAAGGCATACCATTCTTCCTTGCCAGAGCCAAGAAATTCTTAGGAATATCTACCTCTAACCTGCGGCACCCAGAAGTTTAACAAGCTATAGTTATTCTGACTATTAATCTGATTCCAGATTGCATGTTAACACAAAATGTGTTAACCAAGCCTCTATTAATACGCATGGGGTTGAACAATAAAATGCAACCTGAGATTTTTTTTTTTTAATTTAGGTTTGTCACAAACTAAGTAAAAGCTTTCCAGACAACACAGAAAGAGTGAAAAGTTTGGAAAGGCAGGCGGAAGAAGAAAAAGATGGAACTATATAATCAAGGAAGCAAAACTTTCAGGATCATTTAAACAACCGATTAATCAACCAAAGGAAGGAGGACAAATTATACAGCTAAACAGAATCTAACTTGTCGTTTAGACTTATTAAGCAAGTTACTGGAATTCAGCATGCTGTGGTTTGGCCTCCAGACCAGGTTTTACAGTACCTAAGCCATTAGACTGAGCACCCCAACTAAAAGCACATCTGGTAACATAAAACATTTCCAACTTTCAGTGATGAGCCAAAGAACACCTTACAACTACTTTTTGACAGAGGAAAAGGAAACAATTACAAAACCACCATCATTTACTCCACTTTTACTGAAAGTGTGCTGTGGGGAGACACAAAAACAAGGAGACAGAAGAGAAAAGCCTCAAGGATGGAGAATCTATTTACCAGCGAGCCAAGCAACACTGCTCTCAAGCACTGATGAAGTAACTCTCTCCCTTCCAGATCCCTGCATTCCCTTGCCATTTATGTTTGGGCTTCAGCTTCTGGTAACCTATCTATACTACAACTATTAGCATCTGTGGTAAATTGGTAGGTGGTGTACTTGCGGAAGCATGGTAAATGACTCATTTTGTTAGCTTTGGTTGCCTACTATAGTCAAGGGTTAGGCCTGCTGACAAACATGAAACCCAGCCCACAAGACCAAGTGCGCTGCTGACTGATTTTGTGTCTCAAGGTTGTTTGTCAATTTTACTTATCTCAAACTAGACATCGGCTTTGTAGCAGTACTAAGCCTAGTTTCTGATACAGGTCTCATGCCTGCAGGGCTACCTTTGGTAATAAGAAAAGGTTCTCTGTCTGTGGTCTTAATTATTATCATATCCTACATAAACATAATTGGGAGGGTGGAAAAAAGGAAGACCATTGCAAGTTCTTGAAGAAAAAACAAGTTTATACTTATTCTCACACAGATGCAGTTAAAGACAGAGGGTGCCCTTTGCTGGCAGAAAAGCTGAGCAGGAATCATGCCTCTAACATCAGTTGTTGATATTATCACTAATGGTTAAAGATTTTTTTTTCTGTCTTAGATTAAGATTAAATTCAGTGATGTACTGGACAATTACATCCTACTATTGTCACCTGCCTAAGGTTGTGTTGTCATGGTGCACTTAAATAGCAAGATAGAGACATTACGTATAAGTCAGTTTTCAGATACTTTTAATGAAGGAACATTTCTGAGCTCTTGGTGGTAGAAAAGATACTCAGATTGAGAAACTTGCTAGTATTTGAAGTAGTTTTGTATCACAACAAGAAAAGCAGAAACAGAACAGAGTTAAATTCTGTATCTAGCCTCTGTTACAATGATGAACCGTAAATTGAAAACTGTGCCTTTGACTTTTAACACTCTCAATATCTCAAGTCTCAAAATCAACTGAAATATTTCAAAGTCAGGCCCCTGACATAGACTATTGATTTCTTTTCTTTATACTTTAAATGGCTGAAAATAAATTTAAAAGCATCTGGAAAGAACAATCTCAGTCTTGTCCCCTATAACAACATTCCCATCCCTTTTCACAGATCTCCCCTGCTTTCTTTCAGAATAATCTGAAGGAAGCAGCTGAGTACTATGACAGAGTTGTCCACTTTTTAAAATTAAAATGACTCCCAAAAAAACATCCATCCATACCTCTTCAGTCAAATGGGAAGGTAAAGGACTGCTTAACTAGCATCATGCTTTCAGGATGTCAACTATGATTTAGGTTATTTTTACCTCTCGGGAAATGGTTTAAATAGATAATTCACTGTACCATGACAGATTAGACTATGTAAACAAGGATTACTATTCCCTACATCTGCTTTTTCCTGTATACTTAGCCAAACGGGAGGCTTACTCCTCTGATAAGGAGACAAATACCAGGAGCTGCATTTCCTTAGAAATCTGCCTCTCCTCTCTGTAGTCTGGATCTCTGGATTAAAGTGTGACAGATGTCCACATGATGCCTCCCCTGCCCTTCTTAAACTCTCTTCAGCATGTCTTATAAGTTCAGATTCACAAACCTAGTCTGGTCCTAAAAAGCAACGATGATGTTTTAAAGTCAAATGGTGTCACTTTCCTACATAAATATTTAAACATCAGACCAACTACATTCAAAATACTTTAAAACACAGAATAATATTAGTAACAAACCTGGAATACCCCAAGCTTGTTGGCCCCTGCTTACTCAGCAAGAAAACTCCCTAGTTCCCACCTCTCTCAAGCCAATGTCCATGAGATGTGTGAGTGCCAGATTCAGTCGCTAGCTGAATCTTCCAGTCTGTAAGGATCAACAAGCATCCTCACACACTCTGAAAGGGGATGAGGGAAAACATTGCTCACCTTTTTAGTGCCAATTTTCATGTATACTCTTGCTTGGTTTTGTTTCATCTGTTGGATGCACACAAGAAAGAGACGACATCCACCACCTCAGAAGAGGCACTGAAACCTATTAAACATCCCACTCCTGCAATGCGCATTTCACACGCCTGCTTGTCCGTTCACAGCAATAATTCCTCAGTTTGAATACAAAGTAACAGATGAGCATCCCTCTTTATGATTTTACCCCCAAGAGCTCAGAAATGTCGCTCCATTAAAAGCCCATCTCAGCACATCCTGCTGGCTTTGGTTGCTGGAACGCTCTACCCCCTCCCCCAATCCCCTCTGGTCTCTCATGCACTATAGAGCTCAAATTAGCTATTCATTACATGAGAAGAAGTCTCACATAGAGCAGCACCCTGCTGCTAAAGACTGCTACTTTACATCGCAATTTCACAACTACAGCATCTGCTACCTTACTAATATGTATATTTAATGCCGCTGCATAACGTGCAGAATTATATGCTATTCATTGCCTGTTTGTTCAGATATCATGTACTCTTAAGTAGCATTATTCCCTTTGAAAAACAATGTACTTTTTATCAGGCCATCTCCCTGGTGTTCCTTGTAACAGAGACCCAAATGAGCAGCTTGTAGACTTCCAGACCAAAAAAACCCAGGACTCAGGGCGAGATAACCAAACATGGCAAGCTTCTGGCCTGCAACTACCAATATAAAATCTATTTTATTTCCTGGGTCTTACTTCCCAGTCTATAGTTTTACATTGTTTTGATATGAAGGGAAGTGGAAAGGGAAACTTGACAACTGGTGGGAAACTTACTGCAGGCCACTCTTCCCAGTGGAAATATAAATGCCTGTATTAGAGCAGTGGCCTTTTTAACAGATTTTATGCTTTCTACTAGAGGACATTCAAAGCAGTAATATTAAGGTTTTTTACATGCAGTTATTATCATTTTGTTCACAACACTAAACTACCTCAGAGGAAAGAAATCAAAGTTTTGAACTACAGAAACAAGCAATTTGGAGTCAAGTGTTGGACCAGTACATGTAAGACGTTTCATATCCTTTAGGAAGGACTTCAATATGCTACTATGCCAAATGTTGTGTTAAGACTGCATCACCCACCCTCCCTACACCTAAGTCAAGGAAAGCTGATTATTAGCATGGCTGTTCCAGGTAGCAAAATGATTGGCCAACTCATCTAAAAGGCAGTGAGCACTAGCATGTAAGGTTCCTAGCTCAGGTTGCAACTGGAATTACATACTTCCAAAGCAGCCCAAGTAAAGGTAATGAATGTAGTACTCTGCATTACTGAAGTGATGCCCTCTGGGGAGCACTGCTTTAAATCTGCAAGCAATAAGCTCTCTATTGGAGGGCAAATGTAATGCAAGGCAAAGGAGATTCCCATATACTTAGCTAAAACAAGCTTTATTTCAACTAGACACTCAGGAATATGCAGGCAGACATTTGCTCCAGAATTAGTTTTCAGATCATTTTGATGTTAGGAAGATTTGTGGGCTATGACAATACTGAAGTACCCCCACAGGCTGCTTTAGAATGTTAGGAATAAAACCCCAACTCATTCGTTCTTGTTTCAAGCTACAAGCAGATCTAAGGAGCAAGAAATGGCAGAAACAGCCCTTGCTGGCCAGATCAAGCCTCAGTCTAGTCTTCCCCTACCTGCTATGAGCATGTGATAGTCAAATAGCCCATTGTTTGGACATGAAAGGATGCCCAAGGCTTTCCTATCCCTGCTTGCTTTATTTACACAGCAGACAAGCCTCACTCCCAAGGACCAAAGCACTCCAGTAGACTGGGCCTTTCTGCTCACCCAACACACATTGGCTGCTCTGATGCGCAACCCAAAGGCAGCCCTAAGAATTTTGCAAAGCAGAGCAGTACCGCATTCCCTGACAGCTTAGAAAAGTCAGCAGGCTGAAATAGGTTACTGCGGGCTATGCACTGCTGATCAAAGTATGGACTGCAGATGCTGCGAAGACTGTACCAGGGAGGAACTGCAGCAGGAAAGACCAACATCCTGCCCCTTACACATATATACAGAGCTTGTATGCAATCAGAACAACAGGAAAATTACTAGTTAATCTTCTCCATTTTGAGTGTGCTTAAGACATTCTATAAAACAAGAATAATAATTTAATCCTTTTTGTGTGTGCGCGCTGTTACAGGAATATACAAGTTTTTTCTTTTTAAAGCAGTAAACTATTCAAACATCACATCAATATCCCTCAAGATGAGGCAATGGCGACCCTATCAGTAACGAAGGACCACCACAACTATTAAACTCTATTAAGACTATGAGAGCAAGCAGAGTAGTTTCTCAAAAGAATTATACCAGATTCAGAACAAAAAAATAATTTGTTTTTTCTACTGCAGGCATATTTAACAAAGACAACCCCCTTGTAGTCCACATGAAGAGAAACACCCTGAAAACCAAAATCATAAGGCAGAACCAAGATTCTTCCAAAAAAGCTAATATATTTTTATTTTTTATTTATCTACATAAAATTTGTGAAGTAGAAATTGGAACTGTTACACTCTGGTTTTGCAAATTTAATATGCTCTTAAAATATTCCTGCCAGAGATAAAACTGGTCAGAAAAAAAAAGAACCTACTTTCTTTTTAAGAGTAAGTATGCCAGAGTCCACCCATCTTGTTTTGAAAGGTGATGTTTGCTTTTTGCATGAGAGGGCAATGCAAATTCCTAATCTTCCAGACCATGAAAAACAAGACAGCTGAAGAAACCACCTTTTAAAGCATGATAATACTTCATTTCTGGAAACATCTAAACAAACCCACAACTGTCTAGTTGGCCAGGATATTTAAGAGAAGTAGACTGAAGAGGCAGTACAGAGGTTGTCTTCCAAATAAATGAAGACTGGAAAAGCCACACGCGTATTTCTATTTCAGGGATTTTGTTTGTAATCTACCTGTCCCTGCAACCTTCTTGTTTACTACATTTGGAAAGGGAATTTTCATATGAACTCATGGGTTGGTTTTTTTTGTAGTGAAACAAAATACTTCTGAGGACATCTGTAGGATCTATTACTTGATAGCCACTTAATTACAGCAAGAGAAGGAATAGTACTTTAAGGTTGTTCTACCATCTGGCCAGTCCAAAACAAATATTACTTATAGTTATTCTTTCAGAGTTAATATTGAAATCAGAGAAGTTATTGAAAACGAACTACTTTACAATTTCTTCGTGCCTGATTACCTGTTAGGTGACAAACTTTTTTTAATTATTTTTATTTAGAGCTCCTGGGCTGGTACTCTCCATTAACAAAACCTTTCTTGAAAGCAGAGGCAACTTCCCTTCTTACTGTTCTGTAAGGGTAAGAAAGAGACAGAAAATCACTGTAATCTCACTAAGTACCTGTGCCTCCACCTACCTAATGAAGTTTGTTTTGCTTGGTTTTCCCCAGGACTCAAAGGCACAGCTGTATGGAAGTTGCTCACTCCAACATGTGGATGCTGCACACCACTAATCCACTTCATCACTTCAAAGGGCAGAGGAAAAGCTTCCAACACACCAGAAGCAGTGTGCTAATGTTTGCAGCAGTGGAGTATTATTCATATTCATAATCCATAAAAACAATCTGCACTGGCAGTGGGGAAAGTTATTTCTCCCTCTATGATGGATGGCACAGGGTGGTGTTGAGGAAGTGCAGTAAAGGCACAGTGCAAAGGCTGAGTGGGCTCAGCCAGCGGCAAGGCTGACAGCCCTACTTGAGGAATGCCTCTGTGTGTGACACCTGGCTTTTCCAGCCCCAAAGAAAAATCAGGCTGCAGTTGCCAAAAAATGCTTCCTATCTGCAGCACTCTGAAAAGCTTAAGTTTGTATGTAAAATGCTTTCAGGGTAAACTGACCCCCTGAGACAAGACTGATGTCTAACACCGTTAGAAGGTCAACTCCAAATGAAGAGCAGGAAAAGAGCCCATGCTGCTGCTCAGGGAAGAGCAAGCAGCACACCCCGTGACTAATGTCTGCTCCAAGGAAGAGCAGTGCAGGAGAGACTGGCAGTCTAGACAGGATGGGGTGTAGGGTGGTGGTGGTCGTAGGGTCCATCTTGTTTGCTACAACTGTTTCACAATGACAACTTTCCCCACATCAAAAGCAGGGGGAGGGAGGGGAACATGCAGGCAGCCTTGCAGGAAGAGCAACCACATTTTTTAATAAAGAAAGAAGTCTGCCACCATTTATTAATGATACTCAGTTCATGTGTTAGAAAAGGTTATTTTACTGCTTAATAGCTCAAGGATCGTATTTTCCCATAGCTGTGTCACAAAGACCTGGATCCAGTTTATTATCTACCAATACATTTGATGCTGGCTAAGTTGATGCTAAGAATCTTCCAGCCTAGCCTATAGCCTACTTTTAGGAACTAGGCAAAACTACTATGCTGACTATTTTAATGCACCTTGGTAAACAACTACCCAACAGTTTAAAAATATACAAAGAACAGCGGAGTACCCTGGGCATCCATACTCTGCAGTAAAACTGTTTCTTCTTCCCTTAACATTAGCTCTCCAGTCATACAGCAGCTAGCCAAATGTCTCAAGTTTGAGCCTTTCAGGTAGGAGGATGGAATGGAGTAAGGGTGAGGAACGGACCTATTAGAAAATTTAAACCTTGTGAAACCAGAAGTTACTTGAAACAGTATTTAACAGTTGTTTAAAATATGCATAACTAGGTTTGGAACAGTTATGCTGATTTAGAGCACAAGCACATCTGCTTATGTGTAAGTAAATACAGTCTGACAGCAATTTGGATCATCAATCAGAAAGAATCAACTGCAAGTTTAATAAGCATTATTTGTATTCTGTGTAATAGTCTATTTGTTCTTTCAAGCCTCTGCAGTGATAACACATTAAAATTTTCCACTGTATACTAAATCTAAGGTACCTAAGCAAAGCATGGCATATTCCAGTTGGATGCTTCCCAAACCATATCGCTCAACTTCTTAAATATTACTGCCATCTGGCTACTAGGCTTTGTTTACCAAACAGTAGCTGCGCTCACATTTCTACAGCAGCTGTAGTAAAAAAATTCAAGTAATGTCATTTGGTTAAGTTACAATTCACGTTAAAAAAACGGAAAACTAAAACGATTTATCAAACCAGTTACTACCGTAGTTAGAAAAATCAAATATATATAGCTTTGTGCTTTGCTCTCTTTCCTATTTCAGTGCTTCAGTGTTCCTCATTTGCCATCTACACTATCACAGGAAAAAAGTTAGTGAGGAATGTGTTTGAGTGAAATCAGTAGTCTTGCTTGTATTAACTGTAATTCCCTTCTGGATAAGTACTGGTGCTATAGAAGTATGACACTGAAATGCTGTTATACTAGTATCTCGGGTTGTTCTTAGGGTAAATGGCAAATCACACAATCCTCTCAAAGAGACCCCCAAAACAAGCTGTTGAGAGGCTTAAAGCTATGGCAGATTCTAAGGGCTCTTCCCAGTGTCTGGGCCACACTAAATAAAATAAATATTTCAATTATGACTACTCTGAAACAATGCACAATGAAAGCTGGGGAAGTCCTGGGAGCAGTGGGAATATTTAAATTGGAAAAGAGCCTGTGGGAGTTTTTCCTATTCCTAATTACAGTACATTGTATTAATCAGGCCTGGAAACCACAAACCCAAGGCTCTTTGTAACCCATTTGTCACAGCAGCACAAAACACACTTAAGGTCAAACAGGTGAAGAAGCATTCTCAGCAGCTTACTGTGTCAGTACCTTGTAAGTGTATGGCATATAGAGGAATTCCAATCTTGAAAAAAAGGCTGTGGCCTCAGACAGCAGATAAATGCCGCACAAAAGCCAGTGACATATAATTACAGGAGTTTTTGGGGGTGGGGTGGGTGTGTGTTGTGGTTTTTTTCCCTCTGAAAGTTCTGCTGTGCTTAAAACCTCACCTAAAGCTCCATCCAGATACCTACTCATTTCAATACTCAAATAATGAGATATGAAAGAATCTAGCAGTTGCTTAAAATATGCACAACTAGAATTGAAATAGTTGTACCAATTTGAAGCAAAAGCACATGTGTTTGTGTGCAAGAAGATACAGCCTGACAGCAATTTGGATCAACTACCAGAATCAACTGCAAACTTAATAAGCTATGGGATAATTAACAAGCACTGTTTGTACTTATGTCAATATGTTGAGCTATGTGCTGTTGGCCCAAGTTTTCCACTAGCAACTGTCTGCAAGTTTGGTACATGCATATGCATTCCTTGTGGCAGTCACAGCTCATTCCTAGATCTGAATGAAGACTGCAGACTGATAAAACACTTTACAGTCCAGAACAGCTCTGCAGGATGATTTTGCAGACACTATAATAGAAAAGAAGGGTCTCTTTGTTCTCATCCATACAGCAGAATTTTATGTCCTAGCGTTTGTTCACATGTTGATGTTTTAGAAAGAATTTCGTACATTTGCAAGCATTAACTAGGCTTTTACTTCTGTTTCTCCTCTCTCTGGAGCTGGATTACCCCATTCCCTGTAAGTGATATGTTCACTTCACGGTCCACCGTGACTGACAAAGGTACAGCAAGAATATGGCCAAGTTTTAGCCCGAGCTGACTCAAGTGCTTTACACAAGATTTCAGGCTGTAAGAGCAGCTTCCTCTTGCTAGGGATCAAAACAAAAAGGAAAATTAAAAAAAAAAAAAACCCACCATACATATTTGATCCATAAACAATCAAAAAACCCAACAGTCCCCAATTATAAGAAAATCATTCAATACATATGGAAATCAATGAGTCTATAAAGTAAAATACGTTCACAAATGCACAACTTTTCTGACACTTGCAGGATCATTAGGGGTTATATATGAACCATCTACTAGGCCCAAAAGAGATACTGAGAAGATAAGTATTTTCTCTTCCCATTTTACACTAAACTGCTTTCAGAAGATCATCTAATAAGAAAAGGAACCACATTAGCTCTCCTCAAATATTTTAATAACATTGTGTTTTTCATCCCTAAGATAAAATAAACCCTCATATAAAAGATTCAAGTAACAAAATATTAATGAACAGTAATAACATGATCCTGAGATTTTACGATACAGCTTAGCCCCTGAGTATTTGAAGGTGACCACTGCTTCCTTCTCCCATCTAGCTGGGAAACTTAAAGCAGGATTGTGCTTTAGATAAACAAAACCAATACAGATTATACAGCAGAACATGCCATGCAAATCTCCGAACAGGTAAGTAACAAAAAAACCAGTGAACAATTAAAGGCTGCTTTTCAATTTCTAAAGTTTGAACAAATTCAAGAATTACGTATTCCTTTCTCTGATGCAGACCAATGAGCGAGCAGACAAAAAATACAGGTAAGAGACAAAGAAGACAAGATAGAAGAACTGCAACACCAAATTACTACTCTAACTCCACTTATCTCCTAGAGAAAACATCTACTACTGCAGCGCTTGCTTCAGAAACACTGCAGTCTTTCAAGAGATTAATTTCAGATGCTACAAGCACAGCTGACACAGAAGAATAGTACTGAAGTACCAAATTTAGTTTAACTTCTTTTTGGAAAGAGACAGAAAAGAAGAATGCATTACCTTGTATAAAGACATACTGGTTTTTGATACTGCCTTCTATCTTCCACCCTGACCTTTCATGTGTTTCTTTTATCTGGTAAATCTGATAATGACAGAGAGTTGGCACTGACGCACTAAGTGTTCTTCCTGCTTCTATAGCATATACTTACATGCAGTTCCAATGTCAGTGAAATCCCCAGGAGCTAAAGAAGATTTATATTTAGTTTTTCCATCTGACCTCCAAGGTGTATACAGCAAACTAAACACTTAAATGAAAGGTTTCACAAAGTGGTGTTGGTTTTATTTCTCTCTCCCCTCCTTTCCCCCCCAAATCTTCAGTTTTGTGACAAGAAGAAATCCCCTTTTAATAATCCTGTCAGCTTCTGACCCACACCTAACTGCTTTTACAGTGCTAAGTAATAATACCAGCTGGGGTAGCTATAGATGAAAGCATTATTCATTTGCCCTGGGCTTCAGGAGCCATGTCTATGGTTGAATTTGCACAGGTTGTCTAGATTCCATCACCATCTCTCCAATAATAGAGACACATCTAAATTCAATGTAGCACAGGCCAAAGTTTAATTTAATGTTGTTGAGAAGAGGGAGGCAGAATTGTTTTGAAATTCTCCCTGAAAAGCAGCCTGTTGTATTAGAACAAAGCAGCTTGTTTCTATCGTTCCTTTGTCTGACAAGTTTGGGCTGGTTAGAAAGGTCATTTGTGCCTCAAAGCATCAAATTAACATTTGAGGACATGAATTTTAAAACTGGCTATTCTGCTCTCTAAAATACTAATGATTTTTTCTTTAAAAAAAAAAGAAAAAGAAAAGAAAGAAAAAGACATAGCCAGACCCCAAAACGAAAAAGAGCCTTTTCCTCAGGCAAACTAGGCATTGATTTTGCATCCATGTCAACACAAGATGACTACATCTTAATTAAACCTCACAAATTAAACAGGGAGTTCAAGTGGTGTCAAACAAAAATATTGCTTTATTACTGATTAAATACTTTTTGGCATACCATATACAACTTTCTCCCTTCCCCCACACAGGCAAGCTCCAATATTCACAATGTGAAATTCCCGCTACCAGCAACAGCTTCCAGGCATGCTTTGCACTGACTTGCAATCGTTAATACAATACTGCTCATCTTGCTAGTCCCGATTTTAATAAACTACATCCCTACTCAAAACACAAGTACAATTTTTTATAAGGACTGGGGTTTTAAAAATAAATAAAGCTTATGTGCTTTCAGACTAGATAACCGTAACTTTTGGGACCAGGTTCTCTAAATACTATAGGCCTTCCACTCCCCATCTCTGAAAATATCTGTGGTTTTCTTCGACTTTCCACAAGTAGCATCAGCTAAGAACTGCATTTTTGTGAAAACCTTACAAGTGTACAAAACATTCACAAACCCACAAATAATTCTTCTAAAACAATCAAGCTGAACTCAAACTATTCTAAACAGGTAGAGTTTGAGCAAAAGCTCGTATCTGGTCATTTGCTTCCTCCAGCTCTCTGAAACATATTCAGCTCTGTTGTATTCATTCCCCCCCTCCCAGCAGATGGAAGCAGGAAGACAAACTGCAGATAATGTTCTCTGCCACATGGAGGTCTTGCTGGATAAAGAGGTTCTAATTTTAGGCAGTAATTCCCAAACAATAGCACCACCCACTCAACTCAAGCAGCCTGTGCAGCAGTGGCTGGCAAAGCCAGTGGCTACTAAGTTGTTTCAAAGAGGTGGGGCAGCGGGAGGAGCCCAAGGTAGGGCACACACAAGATGTTAACATTGGCAACCTCCTTGGGAAGTGTCCCTGCTTGCCAAAACCAATCACCCAGAATTCACTGGAGATTGGTTTTTAATGCTCCATTCAATGGCAAATTTGTATTTATGGATGACAAGCCACACTGACCATAAAATAAACTTCTAGGAATTGTCCAAACCTTTCAGCCAAAAAAAGAACCTCCTATCTGCTCTTTCACAGTCAGAACCATTTCAGACTCAGCATCAGGGACAGCTCAAATACCTATTACCAAGTGTAACAATTCATTTCCAGCCAGAGCAAGACTCACAGAAACTCCAGGCACTTATTGGTATCTTACACATACACCCATAATCTGAAAAAAAATCAACTAGATAGTACTCATTCTGTGACAAGTGTAATCTGTAGCCTAGAAGTTGCTAGGCACTAGCTCATAGCAAACACTATTGTAAATTGCCAGTACAAAACCAGCTGTTTTGAAGGCAGAAAAAAAATTTCAGACAACAGATCCTCACACAGGCAAGTGAAGTCAAAGTTTTCTTCATGTTTCCACCTGTCGATGTGAGAAGTATCTCAGTGCTTTATGTCAAAACAGGGAAAAGAGCAGTGAACAAAGAAAAAACCCAGCCTGCCTAAATCCGCTTATAAAAATGCTGCTTTGTCACTTTCCGGTAATTGTTATTTGTGTTATTTGTTGATACATCAGTGCACGGAAAAGAAAGAGTATTGTACAGAGTTACTTCCACATGCAGAGGAATTATTCTTTGAGTGTGCATTATCAGCACAAGAAGCCAGATACTACACTTTTTGCAATCAATCTGCAGCTAATAATTTTTTAATAAACTCTTATTAAAACCACCATATAATTCCAGACAGGCAGGAGCAACTATGTCAGAACTGGTGAATTCTTTTCTTTGTTATTTTTCATTTCAGTTTACAGTCAACATGTCGTTGGAAAGCTAAGATCTGTGCAGCAACCATCACAAAGAGCATACTTTGAGATAGCCTCAAGTTTCCAAAATGTCATGAATTTGGCCAAAACCAAGCCCTGTACTCTTCCAATCCGCTCCTACAGATGCAACAAATCTCAAAGCACTGGAAAAATGCAGATGACTCTGCATCTCCATGTACTACTACAGTATTGTGACAAATACCACTGTGTTGCAAGAATTTGTCATCTTGTACAAAAGAGCTCTGTTACACTTTTCAAGGCTAGAACAAGGTTATATCATGTTTCATGGGAAACAATCATCTGTACTTGAGCTATCAGAAGCAGTTAACAGTGAGGACGCAAAACCTCTTTAACCAAATGCTAAGTGAGCAGGGCCTTCTAGTAACACAGGCCAGCCACATCCAAACCACTCCAACTGTTGCCTTGCTTTCAGTATGCAGACAAAAGACACGACTCAGCACAACGAGGTGTGCCATTTACATACTACAGTTAATAAAACACAGTTTCTATTTTGCAAAATAAGGTTAAAAAAAGAGTAGAATGTAGTCAAATCAAAATTCAAGTGAAAGAGAGACAAGATTCAAATAAACACTCAGATACAAAAAACTTTCTAGGGGGACTGAAAAGACGTTTTAACAAAGTTAAAGAAAAGGCTCCATTCACCCATTTAGCTACAGTCCCTGGTGGATACAGTTATTTTACTGTTATTGGAAGCATTAAGAGAAAAATTCAAATAACTTACGATGGTCAAGCCAGCCACTCGCAGTCAAGTCTACGCTGTGCGGAGCTCTGAGCCACACACTGCATTTGCTGTGGGGGCTTCCAGAGACATTAATATCCAGTTTCTCCCTACTGCTGCTCAGCTGAGACTCCTGCAGCCCCCCCCCCCCAGGATCTCCTGGCAAAGGGCACAAATTACACTGTCACTATGGCTCATGTCCTAGTGTAGAGAGTATACGGGACACTGGGCAGACAGACTTAAAGCAAAGTGTCTGGGGAAGGAGACATGGCAAAGGAAGCAATATGCAGCAAATGGGATGGGGCAGAAGGGTTATTTGTCACCTCTACCATGTCCAAATCCCATGAAGGCAAGCATCAAGCAAGAGAGATTTTCATTCTTCTGATTCACCCAACCAGAGGGAAGAGAGAACAAAAAACGACAAAAAAACTCTGCTGTTTTAAAGTAGAGGGGCATTTCCATCCCCACCCTGTGAAAATTAAGAAATAGCTGCAAAACAAAGCCATTTTTGTGCCATGGCACATTGAGAAGGGGAGTGGGGGTGGCAGCAAGAAGGGGAGACACTTGGTATCCTTACATGTTCTACAAAGAGTTCTACTCAGAAACACTAGGAATGCCTTTTACTGTACTTAAAACCAAAATTTTTTGGCTACTTGTAATATTCAGGAAACTAGTTGAGTGTTACTTTCTTACCTAATCAAAAAGCTGACTAATTCATTACTCCTAATTTATCTACCAACTCTGAGAGTGCTCTGCTCTTGGCTCTCTGTCTACAGGAGTTCACTAGAGGGGCAGAGGAGTGTGCCCAAGACAGACCCAGCAGGGCAAAGCCGGAGAAGAGAAAGTGGTGTCTTAATCACAGCCCTTACTAAAGTAGTTTCTATAGAAGCTGTACGTGAAGTTGCCTTTCAGTGAATGCCTCTAGGAAAGAAGTGAGGCAAGGACATGTTGTGTTTGGTATTTCTTTAGTTATTAAAACTCAAGGTAAGGATGTAAATTTAGCGCCAGTACCCCTTTGCCTAAACAACCGATACAGAAAAAACCCAACATGATACTTAATACTCGTGTCAGGGAAAAGAGGGTCACCCAGGCAAAGCAGCTAGTACACATGACATTTACTAGGAGTTTTATCTCTTTGACTATTACTCTCTGCCTATTAAGAGGGACACAACACCTGTAATTGCGAAGGGGCTGCTGCTACATTGTTTTAGCTTTTTTAGAAGATTTTTTTGGCGTTTTGTTCCTGTGTGCTTACACTGGCATCGTACAGAATTGCTAATACTGCAACCATATAGATGGACAAGACCTGTACAAGACAGGACCCATCAGCCACCAGAGCACAAAGGGAAAACAATGTCCCATTTGGGTACTGATACTGCAGCACTTGCTTTATACTTCCAGGTTTCCACGGGGGTTTGTTGTTTTTCAAAATGACAGTAAATGCTACACTGCGCAGGATTTCTTAGTGGATACATTACATTACTGGGTGTATTTCTCCTTCAGTTTACAAGGGAAAGAGCCTCCCTCTTCCACACCGAAAGAAAGTCGTGATGAGGAAGAACTTCAAGGTACAAGAGCAACAAGCACTGCACCTGAAAAGACAGGCTCCAAAGAGAGTGAAACAGCCAATGCAAGGTACACCATCTACTGTGACACCAGTGAAAACCAACTAAACAACCAAGATTGCTTCTACCATGTTAATTCAAGATTTTACATTAAAAACTGTCTATAAATTCATGCTTACATAGAAGTTTTAGTGAAGCCCACAACCTTGAATTTTAATCCATCTCCACACATCAAATTAAGCTTCTGACAATTCCAGAAGCAGGCAATATGTTAAGCTTTAGGCAGTGCCTATTATTTGTGGAAATGCAGAACTTCAATGAGTATCTCAGGGCTCAAACCCAGTATATGCAATTTCTCTGCAATGCACAGCAGCGTTCAGGAAGCTTAAAAGCTCCAAACTCCTGTTTTATATGGTCTATGCTGCATTTAACCAGACTTAGTCATTTTACAGCTCAAGAGGAAATCCCAAATTGTGCTCACTGGAATGAGGTGTAAAACTAGTCTGAGTCAGAGAGGCAACCCAGAGGCTTCCTCGTAGTCATGCTACTGTGTTACTACTGCTCGGATGCCCCAGACAGAACCTGAGGCACCACTCTGGTATGCACTGTCCAGCAGCACTCATGAAATTTAATAACAATCTCTAACAGACAAGACAGGAAAAGGACAGTGGAGAAAGCAACACACAAGCAAAGTGACTCACCCCGAGTCATGCAGTACCTCAGTAGTACATAAGACATTTGCTTCTTCCAGCTCCTAAAGCCCCAACCACTGACTAGGTTATGTCTCAAACAAATTTTAAAGGTGTTTTCCATACTAGCACATCTGGTCTTTTTTAGCTCTGCTTAAGACTTGGCCCCCCACTACCATCTGACAAAGAATTTAATGAGCTAGACACCTGCCTTGTACAAACGAGTATTTCTTTTTAACAGCTTCAAAACGTTTTATCTCCGGTCTGCTGACTGCCCTCTCATTTGTCTTCGTTATTATTTGGAAGAGGTGACTATACTGATGCCACCTACATCTGCTATATCTATCATCTGCAGGACAGGAAGTGGAAGAGTAAAGAGAAACTGCCTTCTCTTGAGGTTTTCTTTTATCACCCCTCTCCTTCACAATTAAATCGGTTCCATCCTGTATTTACATTTAAACTCCAAATGGAGTCCTGAAACGTTTATCTCTAATTTACAACAGGATTGGACTGCTCTATACAAGACTTAGTGACAAGTACACACTGACCAGAGAACTGTGATGAGAAACACTGTCCCAGAAGTTTGGCAGATCTGGTAGTGAAGACTTGAACTGGTTATAGGAGAAAAGGTAGCCCCCTACCCCTCCAAAAAAAACCCCAAGCGTATTAAAAAAGCCAAGGGAAGGGCTCCAAAGAAGCTGCCTGGACCTGCTTAGCAAGCATCCAGGCAGCCTAGAAGCCTCTGCAATCCAACACTTCTCCCAAAAGCCTTTTTTTTTTTTAAAAAAAGAAGCAGTTAAGTAATACTCCATCTACCTATAGTGCCAGTAAGGCTCACAGTAAAACACGCTTTCTGTCATATTTCTGCAGCCTGCGTATTTTCCAGATATGATCGTTTTTTATATTTGTGCCACAACCATCCAGAATCACAGAGCTGCACTGAATCTGTGACAGGGCTGAAAACAACATCACCCAGAAAGCAACCAAATTCAGGAACAGGTTAATTTTATTAATTTTACCTGAAAGTCTGACAACTTTGCACAGTCAAACCTATTTTTTTTTTTTCCAGAAATTTCCTCTAATTTAAGAAGAAAAGGGGCTGCGATGGCACCGTGGTGTCGCGGTGCTCGCTCCTCGCCCAGGCAGGCCGGGGAAGCGCTCCGACGGCGGAGGCCAGGCACGGCCTCCCGGACCTCCGCCCCCGCGGCCTCCAAAGCCGCAGGCGGGCTTCTGCGCCCTCATCCCCGGCTCGCCTGCAGCCGGACACCAAACACACACGCGGAACTCGCGGGGCTGCGCAGCACGCGCGTATTTTCTTCCAGTTAAACAACGGCAACTTGACCTCCGCACGGCCGGCCGGCCGCGGGCTGAGGGGGGGCGTGGGGCAGGGTCCCGCCTCGGCCGCGCCGCGCCAGCCCCCGCCCGCCTGGCCCTCAGCTGAACCGCCCGCCTGACGTCAGCTGGCGGCGGCGGCGGCATTCCTCAACAGCTCAGACGAACCCACTGGTGGGAGGCTTACAAAGCCCTCAGCTGTAGTGAGGCAAGCGAAGGCTTGGCCGGGAGCCAGACGACTGAGCTCAGCATTTTGTAATGCACTTCCTTTTTACTTAACAGCTTGCATAATGCCTCGGCCCCTTCCACCTTTAACCCCTTACGCACCCGCGCGCCTCCCCCCCCCCCCCCCCGACCCCGGCCGCTCTCCCTCAGAAACGCCGGGAAACAAGCGGATAGAGGCCGCAGCGACCGGGCTGCTACCGCCGCGTTTCCTCAAATCTGCGTGTCGGAAAAACAAGCGGAACTCGCCACAAATACCGCAAAGCGGATGCAAATCGGGCCGTAACATTCACAGCCAGAAAAACCACCTTAAAAACCACCTTAAATTTCCTCAGGTTCCACCCAAGCCCGTGTGTTGACAGCCAGACACGGAGAAACCGTACTGACGGCAGCTGTGAGCGCAGCCTGGTTTGTGTGTGCGGACCTACACCGGAGGCCCGGCTGCGGCTGCTCCCGCGGCCCCGGCACGGCGGAGGGGCGGGCGGGCCGCCGCCCCGGGCAAGCGGGAGGCGCGGCCCCTGCGGCCCCCACGGGCCCAGCCGGCCAAGAAGGCGCCCCGCGGATCTGAGACCAGAGGTGGGGAGGAGGCTAAGAATAGCTGTGGTCACGGCCTGCCCCATCTGCCATGCAAGTGTTTTCCAATAAGCGCTACAAATCTGAAGAAAACGAAGGGAGCTTTCTGACGGCCACGTAACCGTAGTTTCCGCAGCTCGTTCACAACGCCCTGCTACTTCTGAGGCTGCACGGTTCCCGTTCTAAAGCTGCAAAGACGGTGCGGCGTAGTAAATCCCATCGCACCACCTCTCCCATGCAATTTTCTGACTCGGAAGACGCCGACCCATTTTTAGCCTTCTGCACCCAGAGTGCAGCCGCGCTACAGCCGCGGGACTGTCACCGCTCAGAACTCCCCCTCCAAACACACACCAGTTGTGTTGCAACTACCACCACAAACAACAGGCATCAAAGAAGGCTTCACTGTCCATGAACCTCTTTTTGAAAAAGTTTGAGTGAAGTTAAGCACATGAGCTTGAACTAGTTTACCACTGTCAAGTGCAAGTGTCAACAGCGTGCAACAAATTCCCAGATACTTGCTGCCATTTTCTAACTTTCTCCCACAGGTCCCTGCTCTGTACCAAGTTCAGCACCAATTTTCTGAGCACATGCCACACAAGAATACTCTTCTAAAACCTGAAGAGTTTTTGCCCTTCTACATGAAGACCTACCCAGTACACGCTGCCTCGCCCAGCAAGGGGCACTCATTTTTAAATAACAATCACCTTACGAAATACCAGTATAAAATTCTTCAGTTTTGGCCATCAGCATCACAGCATTGCTGATTCGGCAAACCATATATCAAATAATCCGAGAAACATCATCGTGAAAGTAATTTTTTTTTAAAAAAAGTAAATTTTAATTCAGCTAGCAAGTAGATTGATGGCAACACGTAACTGTTAGAGAACATTCTTTTCAAAATGCAGGAAGCATTTTACATATATTTGGTTTTGATGAGCTGTTTCCCAATCTCCAATACTGTTATCACAAGTAATCATACTCCTGTAAGCATGTCAGGTGACCCAACTCCAAAGACAAAAAAAAAAATCTGCATTCTTCCTGAAGAGGAGCCAGCACAGTGTCAGCAAGGACTCCTAAATTTACCTCTTTTTTTTTAAATGACAAACTAGACTTCCTAAAATGGATGCTCGTGTTTCTGATCAGAAACACAAGTTCCAATTTTTAAGTTCCCCACTTAAAGAAAACAAAACAGGAAGATAGCCAACTCATATAGCATTCCTAAGAATTGGACATTGCTCTGGGACCATCAAAACAAAACAAAAGCTTTGACTTCTGAACTGTGATTTTTTTCACACTACATTTTAATTTGAAAGAGATCATATCAACCTGTGCTCCTAAACTAAATGAGCAGGCAGGACAGGAGAAAAGAAAGCGTGTTCCTTCCCTCACACTCCCTCTGTGAATCTATGCAATCTACAGCATGGTTTCAAGGACAGTCGCTTTTCCAGTCTTCTGTAACCATCACCATTAGGAAGTGTAGAAGCTCCAGACGTCAAGACTCTCCAGAGCACAAGCTTTACATAGTTACAAGACTGCAACACATGTGGCACTTAAAATTTTAACAGATAGCGTAAAGGATTTCAAGTATTAACAAATTCCTGACATTCTGCAACTCCTTTCACATTAAGTTTTACTGCCACATGCAATCTGTGCAAGATTAATAAACTGGACAAATGGAAGAGTTAACAACAATGGGCAAAAGCATTTTATTTGAATGCATAACTGACATCCTGAACACATGGAATGAATCAGTTCAATGCCTTAAAAGCATCAGGGCACTTATTTGAATAAAAGTTCCCCATAGCTACTATAACAGCCACAACATACATATTTTAAGGCAAGATTTTATCAGTGTATACAGCAACACAAAAAACTCAAGTGCACTAGGGAATGACTTAATACTTGCTGTGGGGGCCATAACTTTTAGTTTTCTCGACATTTAAAAAATTGGTCTGTGCTTTAAATATGTGAGATCTGTATTTCTTTTACATTTAATAGACAATTGAGTTGGAAAGGATCTGTTTCTCTATCTGATCTATCATTGCAGTGTACAATTCACAGATCTAAAGACATTAATCTTCCTGAAGTACTCCTAACAATGCCAATTCCCACAAACTGACTAAAGTGTTCCACTTGGTAACTGACAGCAGCATTAAAGGGATTTCAGTTATTGAGCTTCCACCTTCCTAGTTCTAAGTTTTCATTTGTGTTACTTGCATGAACTACTAAAAACAGCTCCCCATGAGCCTCCCTCATTTCTTCGGTTCCTGTAGTGCCCTTGAATCAGGTTTGCTGATAACTAAGACCCACAAATTGAGAAACGTTTAGTGTTTCCTTTAGACACTACAGTGTTACAAAACTGAAATTAACAATTACTTTCAGATGTAAAGTGGACAGACACGTTAAACTTAGATTTAACTTTCTGCCACATTTGTAACACTTGCCAGGGTGATTCCAGGTAGTGCTCTCATTGAGAATGGTATCCCTTGGGTGGTTTTTACCATGTCTCCATCGTAATTATCTAGGCAGTCCTCAAAAGAAAAAAGGTCATCGGCGCAGAAGCCCACCACAGTATGTGCACATCATTTCTGGCTCCTCTCAGGAATCTGAAAACAGAAAAACTATTGTCTACAGGCTAATACGATCCTAGCAGCAGTTTGTGTATCACTACTAGCCTACTATTTGAAAAAGCTGAACATCTCAGTACTAGTGTGGCAGTTGCTGCTGTCTTCAAAAGTCCTCAAATAATCCCACTCTTAAATTTCTCAGTTTTCTACTTGCCACTGGCCTTCTCTCACTAAACCAGTAAAGTTTTAGTTGTGTCTGCTTTTTAGCCTTTGGATTCTTTTTAAGCTTCTTTTTAGCTCCAGGGGGCAATTTGAAAAGGCTTTAGGGTAGGGGTTTGCAGTCAAGAGAGGCAAACAGCTATGGAATTTCAAAATTATTTCCTATGGGTTTTTCATTATTTTTTTTTAAGCCTTTTGATTTCAGAAGAAGTTAAATCATGGTTTTTTAAGACTTCAGTTGAAAATAATGCACAATAATTATGCACCTATTTAGCCTGTGAAACCACATGTTCACATCTTTGTTCTCATTCACTCTCCCCCTTCCTATTTTTTGCTACAGCCTTTTGCATCATAATTTAAGAACAAGCATTTAAGAGCTTGACTAACTGGTAACATGAGTTTACACAGGATCTAGCACAAACAAGATAAAAATAATAAAACATCATGCAGTAAAGTACAGGTGGATAAGGGCAGAGATGGCAGGGAAGTTCTGGGGTGGCAGTGTACACAAGCTCTGAAGAAATCCTTCAGTCATCTACAGGCATTTCCTCTACCAAACCAACCAAAGATGATGACTTTATAAACCCTAAACAAATAATTCATTTTTTGTAAGGTGGGAAAGTACAACCAAAAAGCTTCAAAATGTGAATAATAAAGAGAAAATCCACAGGAAAAACTTCTCTAACACATGAACAAGGAAGTGCGGAGAAGCAGAAGGACAAATTCAGCAAAAAAGATCATACAGTTAAAATTTCCATTTCAAGAGAAAAGCTAAGGTGGTTCTTGTAACCAATAAGCATCTCTATTTTTATTGAAGTATAAATTACTAGCCTTGCAACCATTTTTAGAGACAAACTCTAGTGCTAAACTTCACCCTTTTTAAAGCTAGCAACTCTACACAAATTCTGTTCAAGAACAAACTCCACTCTTATTTTTCATTTATGTAGATTAAGACATGGTTTTCTCCTGTGAGCTCTGCACTTCTGAAAGATCTAATTCTTGGTCGTCTCTACAAACCCATGTTTCATTCAGAAGAGGCCTAAACCAAAAAAAAAAGTTTCAGATTACCTTAAGTTGTCCCTTACCTACCTTAACTATTCACTGCAGCACAAAATGTAAAGTGCACAGATACCAAGCGATTTCAAGCAGCTGTTACTACCTTGTGCTGTGGTGTATCAATGAAGCTTTGATCATCAGGCTATTTCATGAACTCTACAACAAAGACCTAAGGAACAACAGATGCTGCAGGAACACCTCTCCTTCCATTTTCTCAGCCAACAATATATTTCAGTAAGCAGGGCAGCATATATTCCCATTTTCCATCAGCAGAACACAGGAATTTGAAAAAGCTTGCCCACTGAGGCTTTACATGGTCTTTTTTACATGCAGAACTACATCGGATAAACCACATCCTTGAAAAAGCCACATGGGGGAAAGGGACACTTTGCTGTCACATTTTTTTTCTTCCTCCTTTTAATTCTGGGTGGTGACGGGTGGTTGCTGTTTCCTCCTTCCATCTTGTGTTTTGGAGAAACTTCTTCAGCGGCTAGGCCTAATGTAATGTAAGAGCTGGCTGGGAGAAACTAGATAAGCCAGATACAAAGGGGACTCCCCAACTCTGTCTTGGTCGAAGATTTGCTGCCTTAGCATAAGCACAGATTAGAAGAAGGTAATGAAGTATTCCATTAATGGTTTATGATTAGCAGTGGGAAATCCGTAGCACCTCAGGCTAACATACCTACAGGCATGACCTTACCTGTGTTACTTTCAGCATTAAGGAAGCGGCAAAAGTTGTGGAAGGTGGTGCCAGCCACTGGCGCTCATTTTCACCCCCTACTCTGTCATCTCAAGTTTTGGTGAAATGCCTCTCTGTGGCCTCACATCCTGAACTGAATCAAGAAACAGACCCAGCTAGCAGCAAAAAACCAAAGAAGACACAAACCTATCTTTCACTGGCTAAGTTCCCCAACCCACATCACCACATCAGGCTGAACACAAAACAAAACCCCCACTTTTGCTGGCACAAATAAAGTAATAGGGCAAAGGCAGAAAGAAGCAGCTAAGAACTCATACTGACATTGGGAGAAACATGTGAAACTGCAGCTTAAATCATAGCGTTCACTGAATTCCCCCCGCTGGACACAGCACAAGGTAAAATGAACTTGCAAACATTTAGGAATTCCCATCTTAGGAATTTTTAAATACGTTTTTACTAGTTTAAACTGTAAGTTTCAAAGTAAAACTGGCTAAACCAAAAATGCAACAGCTTCCATACAAAGACCGTAGGTAAACACACACACACACACCAGTAACATTTGTTCTCTGCCCACTGCACTTTCAAACTGTCAAAGAGCTCAGAACCTACACATCACTTAAGCCGCTGACCTGATAAAAACATCAGTCCCTGAACTTTTTTTTTATTCTTACCACTACTTTAGCTACCAAGCCACCACAGTGTAAACACTCAAGAAGCAGTCTTTCACAAGCACTCTGAATATGCAATACTGCACTCCATGCAATTTGAAGTAAAAAACACTAAGTTCCAACCTCTGTATTTCATTATGATATGGTTCAGGGTATATATTGCTAGTTATTCTTTCAGAACAGTTTTGCAAACCTCTAGCAAGGGTTAAACCAGTTTTACTGAAATTGTCAAGCCCCTAACAAGAAGAGGCACAAACCCTACTTATACAACATGCTGGAACTTACTATGCTATCTTCAAGCCCTTACAGAGAGCTGTTCTAGTTTAAGCTACAATCTTTCCTGTATTTTCTGCCTACAACATACGTATCATTCATAAGAAAATGCAATTACCTGCAAGGAAGCATCATCATCGAATTAGAACTGCATCTCTAGCAACGGGATGACACAAGGAGTACCGTCATCACAAGGTTCAAACAAAACTTAAAAATACAATGGCAGTATCAGGATGCTCCAGCAGTACTGTCTTTACAATTGTGTATCAAACAAACCATCACACAAAGAAGGATCTTCAGACACTTAAACATAGCTCATAAGCTGCTACTCAATTTCCTGTTCAAAATAGACTCTGAAGAATACAGTGGATCACAAAGTTGGAAACATTCCTGCCTTGCACCAACAGGGCTAAAACAGTGGTATTCCAGAGACAAAATAAAATATAATGAGCAAACAGGATTGCCAAGTGCATCAAAACACTGCAGTGTAACTGCTCAGGCAAAATTAAGAGGCATTAGTGACTCAAAGCTACCCCATCAAATGCCAAAAAAGTGGGTAATATATTTACTATCCAAGAAAAGCTACCATTACAGGAAAAAAAAATTGAGACACAAGTAATGTCAATCTTGCAGGTTGTTTAAACATCACAGCAACAACACCGCCTACAGCAGTAATGTTTGCAGTTTCTAACAAAGCCTCCAGGCTCTAATTGTATTTACAGAATGCTGGGCGTGGTCAGGTGGGTGCATGTGAGTGTTCTCATTTGTATCCTGATGCTTTAGAAGATTTTGTCCCAAAGTTAAGGATGGGGATGTAAAAAACAGGGAGGATTGTCCTAGCTAACAACACTGTACTGAGGTCCCAGGGAGTTTGATCCAGACTGCCTTTATAAAGGGGCAGTCTCTCTGCAAACATGAGAGTGAAGGCCAAAGCAGATTAGCAGTCACCTAACCTCTCAGCAGCCTCCTGGAAACTTCCTAATGGACCAAACAACAGAAACTGGCTTTGCAAAATTGAGATGCAGAAACCAATCCAACCCTGCCCAAGTCATCTCCTCCAAAGATCTTTAGGGAAGACAATGATCCCCAGGGAGTATCTGTTTCCTCAGAATGGCCAACTTTGTTGAAGTCTCCTTTCAGTTTTAATACAAAGAATTTAGCAACAATGAAATACAAATAATATTTCTACAGAATTTCCTTCTCCTTGCTCCTAAAATACCATATTTCTCAAAGACTAAGTCATAATAAAAATTCTCTACTTCAAGCCCTTTTATTTCATTGTTGTTACTTCAGGGAACGCAACTTTAAAAAGTTATCTTTACAAAGAGCAGCCTTTTAATTAGGTGGTGGTGGTTACCTCAGATTTTATCCAAAAACCTGATACTATACTTCAGTCATCACGTAAGGGCACATATGATAACATGTAAGCCAAAGCTATGCCAAAACTCCTACTGAGAATTCACTCCTATCTCATGTTTCAAGGAAGCTGGCTTTTAATGGAAGGGACAACCTTAGCAATTACTGTAGAAGGTGAAGACATGAATGGTTTATGTGTGAAACCAAAGTATTTAACTAAATCCTGTCACAGATTTGGTTGCAGCAACATCTACTTCTGAGCCAGAAAATATTTCAAGTTACATGATCATCTCCCCCCCAGGATGGTGCTGGTCAGAACAACTTCTTCCCTTTCTGTCAAAGGAAATGGCTAGGTAGAATCTACAGATGTTCTTGCAAGCCAGTCTCTGCTGTTGCTTCACTGGCCCTGCACAGAATGAAAGAACTGAGAAGGAACTATGGCTTCATCCTAGTTGCCCCACGGGACATGGTCTAATCTCTGGACAAAATAACTTCATAACCTAAAGACACTGAAGGGAAGACAGAGTCTCCATGCTCCAGCAAAATGGAAGCACATCTGCTCACCGAAGCTTTAAACTCAGCTCTATTTTGTCTTCCAAAAATTTTAGGAAAGACAGAGGTTAGCCCAACCTGCCCCTCTTAATTACTGAGGAAAAGATCTGAAACACAAACAGGCAGAGCCAACAGGCTGTGGTTTGCCTGCTTACATCCTCTGCTGATAAGAACTCTTCTGTCACTATCATCTTGACAAAAACAGATCAGAAAAATGACGTGTGCAGAACTTCTAAAGAAGATCCCAAACATGCCAATGTTGTCTCAGTCATACTGCTCTACAGTGACAGTGAACTGTAGAGGCAGAGGACAGGAACAGGAGCCAAAATAGCTTTATTGGTTGGCAGTTTCCCTGTCAGGAAAAAAAACCACAAAACCCAAACAAAACCAAAAACCCTACCCACATATCTGCACCAAAAACCCTGCCAGACCAAGTTGCTTAGACCCAAATAGCTTTGCCTTTTGGACTGAAAGCATTCACTTGCCTCATTTGGTTAGGTATTTAAATTCAAACCCATCAACATGCTCTTCAGTCCCTACATTCCAACACTATGTCACTTCACTGTGGACTTGTAAACCTCTGAATTCTCTCTAATTAAGTCTTACTTAGAAGAATTCAATTTATTCTAGCACCCTTATACTCTGAGAGACATCTTCTTATTAATTTCAAAGACTGGGTTAAAATAAACAAGATGCAAGGCAAAATTTTAGTGGGGGTGGGATTGGTGAAATGAATACTTTGCTAAACATGTTAATGGCACGGAAGGAACATCAATGAGCAAAACTCACTTGTCACTGATGTAATCATGAGTCCTCTGGCTGTACGAGACACTTTCTTGTGTCTGGCGTGATCCTAAACATTTTACTTTTTTACCTAGTCACAAATCTTCAATGATCCATTACACAGTATACAAACTCCATCTTTAACTACCATGAAATCATTTGTATTACATTCAAGGTGAACTCCATGTCTTTTTCTGTAACTTAATCTTTTTAAACATACTCTTAAAAGCAACAGCAGTATTTCTGCAATGTATTCTAAACAAAACACTGTCAGCCATATAATCTCTACCATGACCTTTTCCTGCATGTTTATCTCCACCTGCTGCAAGATGTCCTCAAAAGTATGTCGGAAGGCTACAGCTTTACAAATTCCAAGTCAGCTTAGGTCCACCTAAATGAATATTCCCAACAAGAAGTGAGATTTGACAACTAGGCTGTGGCTATGACTCCATCCTTACATATCCAGAGGTGATGGCTGAAAACGCTTGAGGTTTTCCACCGAGTGTTCAAAGACATAAGCAGATCTTCACTGGATGCAGGGGCAGGGGGGAGGTAAGAAATGTTGCCTGAATTCCCCCAAAGGAAGACCATTTTCAAACATGAAAATTTGCGAAGGAAACTGTATTAGAATTCTAACTGAGATGGGTTCAAGCACATAAACTGGAGTTAAAAGTCAAAAAAACACATTGCTTCCTTGTTTCCAGAACATTTTCTTACTTCCTTATTTGTTTTCTTTTATTTTGAAGGAGTTATCTGCAAACATATATAAAGCTGTATCATTACTGCACTTCAAATTTTCCTCTGAGATCAAGGTCTAAAACTTTGATTGGAAGGTTGTATCTGTATCTACATCTATTTTACTTCCCAGTCTTCCAACCATACATCAGCCTTCTATCTAAACCACTGCCTATCTGTATTTCCCAAGGGTAATCAAAAACCAAAGAGAATTTCAGTTGTTTATTATAATGACAACAAAACTAATAGCAGGCTCTTTATGTAAGCTTTAAATCAAACCTGTTAAAAAATGTAGTAATCCGTTCTTTTTTTAAAATCCCTCCTGCACTACTTGTCTTCTGCAAATACAAATGATTTCTCAAACGTCATGGGAGAGCAGAGGGGAACATGTATCAGTTGGTTACCACTCCATCTGAAAGCTAGCTTCTGAGTTGAACTGCAAAAAGAAAACCCAACTTGAGGAAAAAAGTCAGTACATACTTGCTATTTAGTTACCCCTTCAATTCCATGAAAATGCTTATTTTGTAAGTCTTACTGTACAAGGGAAAGTCACACAGACTCTGAAGACAGACTCTTAGCCACTTTTGGGAAAAGATTTGCTGCTAAAAGAACATTAAATAATTTCACTTTTCTAATGTAATTTTGCAGCTATTTTTCTTGCCTATCACTTTCTCCAACTACAATAAACAGAACCTGCACAAATATAATGCTTAAGGTCAAGTAAACATTGTCTTAATACTTTGCTTTCACAGCATTCTCTGCTGCTTTCACAGCATTCTCTGCTCCAAATTAAAATACTTTATTTTGCCATTTGACCAGAAACTAGCCACTTAAGGTACATGTGTATTTTACAACTATAATTTTTGGTTTCAAGTATCATCTAGTTGTGGGAGATTCATCATAACATTTTATATTTCTTCTGGAAGAGTCAGAAAGAGTTATCTTGACATTTGTTGGTGGAAGGGAGATCAGGAGAGGAAAGAAAGGGCAAGGAACAGATCCTGTCAGGACAGTCTTCTCCACCTACATCACTGTTTCTATTTCAGCTGAGGCTAGTAATAAAGCCAGAAGGTTAGACTACTGTCAAGCTCTCTAAGGGCCTTGTATTGAAAGGACTTACTAAAAACTGCAGCAGTTTCCTATTGTACGCAGAACAGAAGATAGAATAACTAAAATTTCTCCAAGAGATATTTTCAAATCCTCTTTAGCCATGCTTTCCACTATTCAAGCTATTGGGGGAACTGGAAAAGTTGGGGGGAGCAATCCAGGTGAATCTTGCATTAGTACACTCATGTCCCAAGAGACTTGTAAGAACCAAAGAAGCAGCAGCAGGTCACCTGCAACCAAGTTCTATCAAGCAGAAATCCAAGCAAATCACAGAAACGGCTGTAAAAAACTAACACTGGTTAGCAAATAATATGCTAACAAAACAAAATACACAATTCATTAATTAATTCTTTAGTTCCTCCCAAATAAAAGCAGCACCAATTCAAATCTTCATCCGCTAACAGATTGGTGTTAATGCTGGTATTACCAATTCAAGTTTGAAAACTATTCCTTCTTAAGAGTTAAGAATGAAGTCGTTCCAATTACACAGGCAGGTCAAAAAAGAGGAGTTGTGATTGCTTTTTAAGCCACTGGGTTTATTTCACTGCTGTTTGGCGTTAAGGGTAGTCTGAAACTCTTGAAATCTGAAAACATGAAATTGCTCTTTTGATTGTTAGTTAAAAAAATGAGAAGCTTCAAAATACTTCAACTCATCACCTATATTAGGAAAAAATACCAATACAAGAACAACAAAGAAAACCCCAACCTCACCAACAAGTGCAAGTGCTCATTCATTAACAAGCTTGGAAAGTATACTCATAAGCAAGTAATTTGTATTCCACTTTCAGCCAGAGTCACCATTAACTACTCTGACCTTCCAGAGTGAAAAAAGCAAATTATTTCCACTGAGTCCTACTCTACCAAGAACTAGAGTCTGAACAAAGTGAGTGGGACTTACACTTCTAAAAAGAGAAGAATTTTTTTAAAAGCCTTCAATACACGACCACTGTTTACAGCTATCACCATGGTATCTGCACCCTGGATTAAGAACAAGGCTAATAATTTTACATACCTTTTCTTTCTGCTCCAACAGTTATCCCCCTTCCCAAGCAAAAGTTCAGTAAATTTGAGGAGTCAAGGGACTGAAGATATTTTTTATTTTAAACCACCACTCCCACCCCCCAAAGTGATTCATACTACGCTTGAACGACACAAAATATTTCTTAACGGTACACTGGGACTGAGCACAAGTCTCCTCGGCCCCAGTAGCCATTTGCTATAATCTAAGCTGCGCCTGCACAGTATCACTGAGCTTACTGAACAAGGCCCAAACCCTCATCATGTGCCAGTACATCCCACGGGCAGCAGAAAGGCAGCTACTGCAGGCTCAGATCCACAATCCACTGTCTTGGTCAGAGCTTCTTTGCACAAAACCTCTTGTGCCCAAGAATAAATCAAGTTCCGATGTACCACCCGCTATGCAAGCCTCTAGTCACTGACGTTCAGCTCTACAGTAATTCAAGCTGTATCTGTACTGCTGCACAGAAAATGTAATATTCTCTTCCATCAGCAGCCTGTAAAAAGAAGTTTTGTTTATGTGGCCAGGTATTTGTATTGCACTATGTATTGAGCTGTGGGTCATGGGGCAACTAACTGGAAAGCGGCTTTCCATAAAAGAACGTGGGGGTCTTCATGGATGCCAAATTCAACAGGAGCCCTTGCAGCAAAGGCAGCCAGTGGCATCCTGGGCTGCAGGAAAAAAAAGTGTTGCCAGCAGATCGAGGGAGCTGATCCTCCCCCCTGCTGAGCACTGCCGAGGCCACACCTGGAGTGCCACATCCAGCACTGGACTCCCTATTACAAGACAGAAATGGACATTCTGCAGAGCATCCAGCAAAGGGCCACAAAAGTGATGCAGGGAATGGAGCACCCTCACAGAAGAAAAGGCCAAGAGAGCTGGAACTGTTCAGCCTGGAGAAGAGAAGGTTCAGGGGGATTTCAATTTGTACAAACACCTGAAGGGGGAGTATAAAGAAGATTAAGCCAAGCTCTCACAGTGGTGCCTATGACAGGACAAAGTAAAACACTGGAGGTTCCTCCTGAGCATTAGGAAATACTTTCTTACTGTGAGAGTGACCACCTTACCAGTCTTCCAGGCCATGGCTTTAAAGTACACAGAAATCTTGGGAAGGAGTCAGATAAAATAGTCGATTACTAAAAAGCTTGCATTTATTGACCTATCAGTTTGATAAGCATGCCTGTCAGTATTGTTTAGTCTTGACTGAGAGGTCAAAATCCCAGAAGCAGAACTAGTTTTCTCCCTGGATTAACTCTACCAAAAACCCAGACTAAAAAGTTTCAATTCTCAGCTAGTCACTTAAAAAACAAACAGAAGAAAACAACAGAAAAACCCCACACCACACCACCACACAACTGAAGGAGACAATAGACTTAAGCTATCACTGCCTAAAAATTCTGAAGCTTTAATGCAACTGCCAGAAAACACCATCAAAAGTGGTTAACACCTGCTGAAAGATTTGAAAAGCTCAAAAGAGAAGGGGCAATGTTGTTTTTGTTTAAGAATCTCTTGTTAAAAGTTTATTCTTCATGAAGCAGTTACTTCCTGAAAGAGACCAGTGAGGACCTGGTTTTGTTGTGTTTCTTCTTTTAAAGACATTTTAGTGCCAATAAATACAAAGATGCACCAAGTGACTAGCTGCATTAACTGCTGCTGAGCTATGTACTTGTCCACAGACTCAGGTATACTCTACAAATCTGACTCCAACCATTTTTGGTTTTGGTGAAAATAAGGTTTCAGTTAAAAAGTTAAAAAATGCAATCACATCATCAGCTTTGAGTAGGTTTCACATTAGCAGTGTATGCCTCACAGCACATATAATTCATGAATTCAATTTAAGGCCCATCAACACTGAAAGAGCACATGTTCTTCAACAGCAGATGTTACCAAAGCTATGTTAGCACCAGGAACGTCCAATGACATAGCTGTGCACACACATACTAAGTAACCTAGCCCCATCTTCCTACAGAGGCAACCAAGTTCTAAAACAGAGGAAAAGTAAACTGTAACTTTTAATTAGCTTTACCACATACAGCTCTTTACGGTTGAACCATGCTTCAAGAACTGCAGACACCCCCTGAAATAAAGTTTAAGACTTCATATGAAAAGTTTCAAAAATACAACCCATAATAAATACAGTAAGAAAAAAACTGATCTAAGTATCAAATTACCAAAGAACCCAATCAAGCTCTCAAATGACATGAGAAAAAACTATACCGATGAGGGCACAGACAAGAGCCTTCATCCCACTATTAATTTGCAACAGATGAAGAACACTGTACAAAACAAACATTTGGAGAGGACCCACAAAAGCAGGAAAAGAACATGTTCATAACAGCACCTAGCCAAAGGGAACCCAAGATTACTTCTTCAACTCCAGTAGTGCTGCTCTGCATAATGTGAAAGGTGCCTTCCACAGCTGACAAAAAGCTTGCCATGAGCAAGATTTAAAATAAGAAGTAGTGCCACATCTACAATAGAGACAGGTCATTTTGATTTGGTGTGGCAAACAAGTAGGAAGATCATGGATGACAATCACATCAGAGCCAGCTCAGGTTTACCTCTAATGCAAAAGAACATTCTGAATAGTGTAATGCACTATTATCTAGTGTTGAGTACACTGTGTTTTGATATACCTACATGTAAGTCAGTGAACTGTTCTAAACAATTTTCAAATATAAACTATGCTCTTTAAGAACCCTAAAATCTGATAATCTTTTGCTCTTTACGGACAATACAGATGAATAATTGCAAAGCAGACTGATTTAAAAATAATGTAAAGATTTTAGAAAAAAAAGGTGGCTGTAACCAATTTTAAATTGTTTCCAATTGGCCAATGAACACAGCACATCTTATCCACTGTAAAAGCAATCTACGTGCTCAAGGCTGCTGTAACTAAACTCAATACCTACTACATGCAATACATGGAACTCAGAACTACAATATTTTTAAGGTTTTATGACTGGCAAAGAACTGAACAAGACAAAAAATGTACTCCAACTAATACAGTATAATAGCTTATTCTAATTAGTGAATTTAAATATTTTTATTTTTAATATTCATTATCAATTAAAGCTCCAAATGAAACGTTAAAACATGGAAAAGTTATTCTGTTTGGGATCACATAACTCTGCTATATTTAAACCTCTTTTCTCCAGGAAGCCTCCCAAAGCGTTCAATAGTGTACATTTTAAGAAGTTGTAAGCATGTCACATTAGAAATGCTCCTCAAAGAAGAAAGTTGTTTCTGTTGTTGGTTTTAGACTGGTAGATTCCTAACAGTTTATAAACCAAAGTACAAAAACATCTGTTTGCCAATTACAATGGTTGTAATAAAACTTTTATCTTACTTTTCAAGGCAAAGCAATTTACTCTCAGCAAATGGACAAGTTGAATTGTGCAACACTGCCTTGCTCCATTTGTACAAGAGCTTACTTTCTGTATGTCATTTTAGCCTGTACAGTGCAGTCAGGCTGCTTTCTTGTTAGAATGCTGTTCCACTCAAGTTCTTCTTTGTCCCTGGAGAAATTTGATTTCTGCCAGCTCAGCTCTCCCCCCACCCAGTCACATGTTAGCAGCAGCTACCTTCCAAAGCAGAACATGCATTTCTCCTTAAGAAAGTTCTCTTGAGCATTGCTGCCGTTACAGGGTTAAATGGCAGAAAAAACAAACAACTCAAGAGTTAGATCAGTCACAGAGCTTGATCAAGGCTTTGCGGTAATGGTTTAGATACAAAGAAAAACTAAGGGGGAGATGAGTAGCATTCTTTCAGGTTATCTAAGTGATAACACATATGCAAAATAAGAGGTACTATGGCTGTGGAAGGAGCATTACAAAAGCAAGCACATCAAGATACTGGTTTACAAACACCAGGGGATGCTTATTTTGAATGACTATTTCCATAACACTCCCACACAATGTTGAATTCGGGAAAACCCAAGAGCTCCAAAACCTACAGGGTTTGTTTATTTAATCTAGTTTAACCTCAGCGACCCCCCCCCCATTCCACACCACAACACAAATCACACCACTTGTGCAAGCACAGCTTTCCCTCTGTTTTAACGGAATTACTCTGTGCATTACAGCAATGTTTACAACCCAAAGAGCAGCCAGCATAAAACAGCATACAGTTTTATTTGCTAAATATTAACATCTTTAAAGACAGTAAGATAAAAATGAATCCTTGCACTTCGGTAACACCACAGTTGGAGGAATTAAGTTTCCAGATATGTTTCCAATTTGCAGTCATGCTGCCAGCTGCCTTTACACTTGTGCTCCTGGAAGAAAAAAAAACACTACTTTCCCCCCCACTAAAGGTCTTTGCTCTACTCAGAGGCCAGCTCACCTTACCCCTGAAAGCCTGAGCTTTTGTCAGCTGTTCACACAACAAACAGCTGTGGATGTATGGAAAACCTATTACTGGGGGCAGAAAATGAAGTCTGGCAAGTAGTTTCTGTGTTTACAAAGGAAGAAAGTCTCCAGAACACATGAGCATTTCAATATATTCCAAGAGATTATTCCCCCACCCTCTCAGACCTATTTTGTATAAGCCTTCAAAATCAGTCTGTGTAAGCAGCATGATAAACATAATTAACCTCAAAAGTGCCAAAAATAGGCTACCACCCTGCAAACACAAAATGTGACAACATTAGCAAAAGGAGCAGGAGTCATCAGCAGCACATAAGGTTAATGAAGGTTTTCCTACAGGCCTTGTGCCTGCTTTAAGTGAAACTCTAGGTGGGTAGATATAAATCTAACAGGGCAGATGTATATCAACACTGAAAACTGTCAACAAAAGGAAAGTTACTCTACCTTTCCAGGCATGCTCAAGACTTTTGTAACTTTCACTGAACTGGTTAAGTCACAGATTCCCTTCAGCAGCTATGTTTTGTCTTTAAAATAGCCTGCCAATTATGGTGCAGTTCCCAGTTTTATATTTTATTTCAGGTATAAACTTCAACTGATGACCAAGAGACAGCACACAATTTACCCCATCTTCTGATGAAGTTTTTGTTAAGTGACCAGGTTGAGAGAAGAAGCTATTCCAGCTTTCAGCTGAGGTTTCTCCTTTGTGTTCTGTTCACTCTCTCTGTATACATCAAATTAAAACAGGCTTAATCAAGATGTGCTGAACTGATATTCAGAATAACCAGAATGGAAAAAGGTTTTTAAAAGTTTGCAATCATCAGGAATGTACTTCAAGTTTTTAGCAATTAAGAATTGAAGGATTTCAGAATCCATTGCATCTCATGAGGCCAATGCCACATTCTGCTTACAAACAGTGGTTGAAATATCAACTGCCTCTTCATAATACACAGCACAGGAGTCAGATTTGCCTTTGTCCTTCCTTCTCATCACTATTACACGGAAGAGGAAGAGAAGGAAATTAATTCAAACCATGAAGCTCAATGAAGCACAGTGTGGACCTATATGTTCACCATAACTCATCACTCAGTATAGATTTTTCCTTCTTGTAAGAGTGCCAGTATTTCCAAAACTGACACATTGCTTTTACTTTCTTGATTTACTAAGTGTTCACAACCATCGAAGTCAAGACTAGCCACTCCTATTCAAAAGGAAGTTTCATACACAATTCGAGTGAACAACATTCTGAGGCCTCGCAATAGCCACGGTTCCAATCATTATGCACAGAACATCCTCCATTTCTTTATTACCTGGTACAGCGCTATTCTTAGGAAGGTACTATTAAAGGGCACCTCTGAAAGACAACCTAGTCAATTTTGTGTCTGTTGTTTCAGGCAAAGTATTGTGAGCTAAAACAGATCCAGTACTTGCATCCTGAATCTGTAACAAGAGTCAACTCAATGGAAGCCTACCAAATCACCGTAAGACAGTTCTTCTGAGATGCATTTAGCACAAAACTTCTGCGGAAAGTAACTTCCCAAGTCCCAGCTTCAACATTGCACACTATTTTATCTTTAAAGACAAATACACTTAAAGACACCACTAGATGAACTCAACCTGCTGTCTGCACAGCATAACTGACAAGAACTCCGGCCTGAATTCTAACAGCACCAACACCAATAAAACTACATGAGCAATTTTAGTAGTTGTAGTTATCTAAACTCAGTACGACCACTTCCTTGTATCTTCAAAACTTAAAATCCAAGCGTTGTCTTAAGACTTCTCTATTAGGCCAAACAACCTCACAAAATTTCACACATTGCTGCGGCAACAAAAACTATGCAAAGGCAGCTAGTGGCAATTTCATTGCTCCACAGAAACTGCCCTGTGTAGACAGTCTCCCAACAGTAACTGAAAGTAATCCACAGGACTTCACTCCTCGTGGAAAGTGGTCAGCTGTCTTTCAGGAAGGTGCAAGATAAAGGTCTAAAGAGAGGAAATTAGAGTGAGCAGCTGACGCACAGCCCCTTTGGCCATGCACCCACAGGCAGCATTCTCACCTCCAGCTGGTGTGAAGGTATTTACGTAATGCTTCTGGAGGGCTTTGGCAAGGATGGCAAGTGCAAGTCAGGATTCCTGAACCAGTTCTGCAAAATTCTGAACTTGTGAGCAAATCTGTGTGCTAAGAGCTAGGTAGGTTCTTTTGGGTTTTGGTGGTAGACTGTTTTTCACACTGCCCTAGAGCTGTTGTAAGAACATCTACTCTGAGCTGTCTGTTCCATTAAGAAACATCAATCTCAAAGTTTGGCAGGTTTGAGGAGGCTCACTCAACTGCAGTACACTAAAATCACTGGATTTCAGCCCTCTTTTAACTGCCTCTCCAATAAAATAATGCTTTTTCACTTAGGCAAAAAGGGTTTCCCCCAGATTAAAAACAAAACATATGCAGTTATGAGTAAAATCTGACTTAAAATACTTTTTCTATTCTAACGTGAATCTGTGTCACAATCTTGGATTTATGCAAATATAGTAATTAAAGTACACACCACCCACAGCAGATGAAATAAGAATTTCATGAAGATAAAGGAAGCCTGACAAGCACTGTTTTCCCCCACTCAGGTCCTATAAGCCTTGATCCTTCCTTGAACAGTACTTGCTACACTGAATATAACTTACCCAAGCTTCAAAATTGCACACCATTTTATCTGACCGTGTTAAAGAACCTCTTGCATTACTCATGGGGATTGTTCTTTTTCCTACTTGTTAGCTTCAAGTGAGCGACCGCACTGTGTATAGCTCAATACCCTGTTCTGAACAGCCAGTTTCCCATGATTGTATTTGTCTTCAAAATAGGAAAATGGAAGTAGGGGTAGAGATGCAGGGGTTAAAAGGAAGACAGCTGTAAAACCACACTACTTGGTACAAAAATTGAAGGACTGATACACCTGACTGCTTTCCATTCTCCTGAGGTGGAGAGGAGTTCAAGCTGGTACTTCTTTAACAAACCTGGCTTACAGAAATCATGGTCGGCTTACAAAAGTATCACATTAAACACCTGTGAACAGCCTAAAACATGATTTGACAGAAAGGAGCCATTTAATTTGGTAAGAGAGTCAGTAGTGCAGCAGTGGAGCAGGAAAAATACCAGACTAAGTAACTTCATCTTCCTCATATATGAAATATTTAGTTTAGAAGCCTAGATAAACATGTACAATAAACACCACCTGCAGAGGTTAGGAAGGAACTAGACACTTCAATTAGGGTTAGAGATCATGCAGGCTCCCTTCCAGCAGGAGTCAACTAAAGAGAGGTAAATTACCCTGCTTAAGCTCTGTACAACTTAAGGACCTGGTCTCTCACTCATGCATGCCTTAAAGAGTCTTAAACAGCCACAATTGTCTAGGCAGAACTGTAGGAGGACTCTAGGAAGTAAGGAACTCAGATCAATCCTTCTGCATGGAAACAAGCTACTGTTGAAAGTGAGCCAGTAATAAGCTTTAATCTCCCCCAGCACAAGCAGCTGAGAAAGCCAAAGCATCCTCTCCCAGACTGGCCCACATAAATCCCCATGAAATCTCTCTTCATGACAAAGGGAAGCAATTTCTGCCCTGAAAACAGACTTGCCTGCACTGTTGAGCATGCTACAGGGTCTCCAACATACTTCCCGTCCACCAGTTATGGGCAACCTTAGTTTTGCATTACTTAGGTCCATCTGGAACAGATCACACATTGGCTTTGAGTCCTGGAAACAGATAATTTCAGTAAAAATGCCTCACTTACCGGAGCAGCTGTCTATCATTTAGCTTCCATACTAAGCAAGTTATACAAAAGCATCAACATTTGGCTCAATTGCTGTTCTTGGGGAAGCAGTAATGCTACTGGAAACCCACAAACCTATTTTAGACTCTTAGTGAGTCCATGAGTACTCCGTTTACGAATAATAAAGGTTTTTTCCCTGCTATGTGCCAGCCATACAAACTCAGCTTGAGATATCGAAGTCATGCTCCACCATTTCCTTCTCAGGCACTACTACTAGTAATACAGACCATGCAGGACAACTGAAGTCTCTGCTATACCACCATGACCCTGCAGTGTCCAGTGAGGCTACTGAGTGGCAACAGATCAAAGTGCAAGAAGCAAAGAGGAGACTCCAGCTCATTCTTAGCTCAGTTGGCTCAGCAGGCCTAACCAGACAAGAGCTGTGAACACTTACTTTAGCAACTGAAGTCAACAGCTATGAATAAAAATGATCATAGAACATGTTATTTGGTCACCAAATGACCCATAGTAAGTAGAAAAAACTGCCTTGAAAGTCTGTCTTGTGCATAAGTACAGTGAAGCTCAGCATCCTCTCAAAAGAAGAGGGAAGATACGAACTTGGGAAACAAAAAGCACCTTTTGCAACAGTTATGCAGATATAGGGAGACAAGAACACGTATGATTGGAATAAATAGTTAGGTATTTCCTTCCCCTTCCCTGAACTCTAAGTAAACATTTGCGTAGCTTTCTTTTAACTAGTGGAGTGTGGGAGGGGTACTCATCACTTGGCCAAGGTTCTGTACTGGAGGAAAATACCGTGGATGAAGAGATGTGGAAGACTGCTCACTCATGCCCAACACACAATCTGGGCTCAAGAAAGGCCCATGCTGCTGTCTCTGGAACAAACAGGCCACCTTCTGCCATGGATGAATTCCCAAGCACAGCAGCCACCTCCTTTGCCCAGGCAGCAATCAGGGCTTCATGATCACTTCAAGCCAGTCAAAGTGTCATTGACACAACAGAGCCCTGCCCTGCTCATTGCCCCCCCGCCTCTTGCAATCTCCTCTCCCTTGAATCAACAGTAGCATTTTCTTGGCCAATAAACCAGGTAAAACTCACCCAGCGAGACCTGAATTCATAAGCAGACCAGTTCTCTGGCTCACCATGCAGCTCCACAAGCCCTGGCACAAGCTGCAAGCTTGAGGCGAACTGCTATGTCCCTTTGACAGCAGCCTGCATTTAAGCCAGCCTAAAGCAACCACGTAACTTCAGGGTGAATAACACACAGCGGTCACCACAGTGGGTGAAGTTTGCAAATGAAAATCACAAAAAACCTTTCCAAAATACAATTTCATGAGCACAGCAATGTGCATTTTCTGTTTGAAGAGTTACACAATGAGGCACAGAGCAGTAAATGAGTCACAGCACTGCAAATGAGTCAGTTATTTTATTTACCATATTCATGACTAGAGTATTTCACAATTGAGAACATTTACTTGATAGGCCTGTTTCATAGTCCGTCCTTGGAGGAGTTCACTGAGTGACAAGAGGGAGCAGGTCTGCTGGAATGGGCTCTTGGAGGACTGCGCACTCATAACCACACTGTGCTGCTGTATCAGCAGCCTTGGTCAACCAGGAATGTGCCCCCTCCCTAGAAAAAGAGAGGGGCAGGAGTGGTAACACTGCTGAATTGTAACTGGAAATATACTTTCAACTTCTCTCAGAGTAAAGCTTTATTGCCTTTGTCATTTATAACCTGAGGTTACCAGCCTTAAATATCAGTCTTGTATTTTAGCTTTAAACCCATATTTACAAAGACCATAGACTACTGGTCTCAGCCTTTGGTCAGCACACCACCTTTACAACACAGCCTGGGTTTTGTAGGCCAGTACAAGAGCCTCTAAACAGCTCCCATGCACAGCCGAAGCTACTGGAGGCCACGTATCACAGCAGCAGGGCTAAGGAGCTGCAACCACCATGCTAGACACTGCTATTAGACACCTACAGGACTTATTGCTACCAATCCTCACAACAGCCCCTGGCTCACAAATATATTAATTCCTGCTGGAAAACAAACTGACCAAAGGCCCAGATGTCCTTTTACCTATGGAAGAGGAGCTGCTCGGTGCTGAGAGGAAGGTGCAAGGGCACTGAGCTCTGCAGGGGTACAAGCCCATCAAAGGTCCCTCCAGCCTGTACCAAACATGCTGCTGGCAACTTACACTACTTGTACACAGCTACTGATGGAAGATTAAATTGCACACTGCCTCCACAGCAGTCCCACCTCTAGCCCACCCTGCAAACATACCCTTCCCACTCTCCTTCTGGCACTTCAAACCACTACCAGCTGCAATACCGGTGGATCTGCTCTGAGTTTCTTATTCGCTCACACCACACTCCCCTGCTCCCAGGCTCAGGACATTCATTCCTTCACAAAGGTTGAAGGCTATGTTATCCCTCCCAGGCTGCCTGGCCCAAAACAGTTACAGGTAACCCCCCACACCTACCAATCAAGCTACCTGCATGCTAGGCTAATGCACAGGCTTCTTTTCACGCTCTTACACTGCTGACTCTCCCACCTCAGTCACCCATTAAGTTTTGCCTGAGGGGCTTGTGCTATATCACAATACCACCTGTCCCACATCACCACCTTCTCACTCCCACAGCCAAGTCATTGAGTACACCAAGGCCCTTGCCTGGAATGTGGTTCTGCCATTGGGCCTTCCCTGGCTTCAGTGCAGTGCACCATACTGCAATGGCTCTCACCAAGGTCCCTTGTGGACATCTTCTCTGGATGTGTTTCAGGACTTGGATTCCTGTACCTTTCAGCACTTCCATAAATTGATGATTCCTCTCCCAGAACTTTAAACATTTACTGGCTTTCTTTGTTTCTCCTTTTACTTCCTATATATCACAGTTTAGTGTCTCATTGCAGTCATCCTCCTCTGCTTCCTCCTTTCAGTAGGCACTTCTCAACACTATCTCTACTTCTTAACTTCCTTTTGTTATTCAAGGAGAGAGGGGAAGATGGACCTTGTAACAGGCAGGATTCACTGAAGCACATGCCCATGATTCACATTTCTTCCCATTCACCCAGTCTAACATTTCACTAGCTACTGCATCACACTGAGTAATCAGGAAGTAGCAGCTTTGATCTTACTGCCATCTTGCTCCTTTCAAGCTTACTCTACATGCTGGAAGTCAGTTTTCTGACAACATCAGCACCCTTCCTTGTCCCCCTGTGCATACAGATGTCCTTCCTTTTCAACCCAACAGCACTTTGGTTTCTTAGCTATTGAGATTACAATGTTTTATTTGTTCTACTTTTCCAAACTTTACTATTTAATCTTCTACCCCACCAATGTCAGGTTTGTCTTCCACATGGCCACTTATCCACAGGAAAAACTGTCCAGTTCTTCTGATAGCCATTATAGCAACTCAACTCTCTTCCTCTTTCCCCTTCCCACTTTTGTCTAAAGAAGTGCCTAACAAAGCTGTGCATCACTCCCCACCAAGACTCCTGTCTTTCCTCATTGTACTCTATCCTTATTCCCAGGTCACACAATGTACAGCCCTGGGGAAAAAAATAATAGAAAAAATATAATCTGTTGTTCACAAATTTAGGTACCACAACTATTCACTCCTGCAGGAGGGAAAATAAGATAAGAAAACACATCTATTCTTTTTGCATTATAGAATGTTTTAAAACCAAGGCATTTATTGCCTGTTGAAAAGAATTAAACCACAATTTGACTATGGCTTACAGTAAAACAAATTCAGTTATACTCTATGATCTTATCAATGCATATTTAACTCTATGAATAAATCTGTTTCAAACAGTTGTACAAAACGAAGTAATGGTTTTGTTTTACCACTGTAATGGTGGAGCCTCCACCACAACTCAACAGAAGCAGCTTTTGCTGAAGTACCATCTGACAAGCACCCTTCAAATAGGAAGTCGGCACTTTCTGGAAAACAGAGTATTTCCTTTGTGCATAAGATACATCTTATTTATAAAATTTAAACTGGGGCATACGGTTGAAATGAGAGAGTGAAAGAACACACACTTCATAACTTCAAACACATTTTACAATTTCAAAAGCTGCAG
Organism: Falco peregrinus; assembly: GCF_023634155.1. Classification (NCBI taxonomy): domain Eukaryota; kingdom Metazoa; phylum Chordata; class Aves; order Falconiformes; family Falconidae; genus Falco; species Falco peregrinus. The sequence goes on from NC_073739.1 coordinate 63,660,859, forward strand.
GACAGCTAATTAACAGTTTGCCAACCTGCTTTCCATTTTGAAAGCATTGTTTCATTTTGTAGGAAACTATCAGTTTCCATGCCTTTCCCAATACTCACTGAAAGCAGACTACATAAGAAGGAGCAGTCATTCAGACTAGATCCTCCTCGAATGCATCTCCTCAGGGACCTATGGTATTTGACCTCTACCTTATCTCACACATGACCACTTCCCCATCTCCCTTCCTAACTTCTCACCTATAAAGGTCAACTTAGCATTTTACTATATCTTTTGTCTTCAAGTACATCTTATTCAATGAACCAGACTCTTGTTTACTGCTGAACACTTCTGTTCCTGCCACCAAAACAGCCACTCACATTTATTATATACATAATTACCTAGAAATCAAGCCTGTAAATTATTGCCAGGATACATAACAACGTAAAGTTAGGTTTACTGACAGTTTCCAGTGACCAAAGTGGTATGCTGCTTCTAGAACTTTTAAGTAGCACTAATCAAGTTATCCTCAGCTTCCTTATCCCATCAGACTGCCACAGCATCTGTTACAAGTCCATTCCTAGTCACTACCTGCTATTCATGCATTAGTAGCATATCTAGCTGAAGTCACTTCTATTAATTCATGCATTTAAATTGGACCAGGAAAGCTGCATGATAGCTCTCTTGCTTATCATGGCTTCCAAGAACAAAAAGCTAAAAATAAAGTACACATTTTATGTCATCCTCCCCCATCTGCTCCAGAAGAAGCAAAATTAAGTTTCATCCTTCTGTGTAATACAGCTACACTAAATCCAGACACTGAATATAATGGACCTGATATTTTATCCAAGACACTAACTGTAGTCCATTTGCAAGGTTTCAGTTTACAACGTAAATCAATGGAGGAACTGAGACTCATTTTGCATGTACAACAGCAGCACAGTTGTCCCAGTTGTCATTGCTTGTAACACAGTATTTCAGAATAAAAGTGTTCCAGGTTTCCTTCCTTTAGCTATTATATTAAACAATTAATCTAGGCTATCATTTTTTCCCTGGTCTTGAACTTTTAAAATTAGCAGACTCAAAAGAATTGTCTTTAAGAGGCATAACCCATGCTTTACAAAGCTGGCCTCAGTGACCATGTTAATATGCAAACAAGTGTTTTACTAAGACTACTTTTCACCAACCCAAAGTAGTGCATTGTATTCCATAAACAGGAGAAGCAAAACAAGTGCTTCACTGAAGCAATTGCTATGCAAGTAATCAATAGCTTACTGTGAAGTTCTCTGCTCAAGTTTGCTGCTTAACTCACATTTTCCAGAAGACTCCAGAAAGATCATCCACAGATGTATTTATTAATGAATACTTAACACAGACATGTGATTTACCATCCTTTAATAGACAAAGCTGCAGGTAAACAGCAAAAATGACCAGCCACTGAGCATGTGAAACCCTAAAGATCACACTACCTGCATTTATTTATACTTTCCATAAACATACTATCTATCCCATCATTAATCACTGAATATGGATTGGTGCTCTATGGACTTGAGGCCAGTCAAAATATCAAAGCTGAATGTAAACATTAAAAACTAATAAAGCAGCTCACCAGCTGCTCTCAACAAAGGTAAGCTAGAAACCAATCTGCTGAAGAGAGTCTGTGCTGCCACTATGCCTTGCACACATAGCTGAACACCACTATGCAGAGAGAAGGCAGGCCACTAGTATAAAGAAAGAAAGAGTCAAACTTTAAGCATAAGGAAACAAATCTGAGAGCCAGTGCTCGTAAAAGCCTTTAACCAAAAACCTTACTTTTAACACAAGTTAAAAAAAAACAAAAATTAGAATACATATAAACTTGATCCTCTACTCTGTTAGAGATTGAAAATTTGTCCCACACTATATGTATGAAAGTTTATCCAATTTTAAGTGTCTCAATGGTCGAATGTTCTTTATTTCATTAGTCACTATAAATATTGTAGTCAGCTCCACAATTCCTGCACAGTTCCTGCACTGTATTTGCATTACTACCAGCTGTCAGTAACCAGTTAGCAGTTAAACTTGGCATGCGTACAACGAAGTGTCTAATTTCTTAGAAGTCATACAGCTATGTAACATTTGATTTTTCCAGCCTTTAAAACAATCATTTGAATGCAATTAACTTTTGTCCAAAAAAAGACACAATAAAGAAATATTAACACCTACTTCTGTGAAATGTCTTCCTACTATGCCATTTCCCCCCACTTATTTTTCCAACAATTCCATAATGTATTAAAGGTCTGACACCAATTATCTATGAAAGATGAGTTATGTAAACAGGCAGATTGTTAAATAAAGAGGACAAAAGGTAAGTCACCTGAATTTTTAGCACATAAATCAGAAGCTCATTTACTGAATTAATCTGATCAGCCAGCTCTACTAGTGTGAATTTAAACTTCCTGACAGGTTTTACGGCATCCTTCCAATCAACGTCAGACCTTCTCAGCCATTGCCCATGCATTTCCAAAGCAAAAATTTCCAGATATTTCAAGACTGTTAAATGCACTCACTTGCAACAAGGAGCAGAAGCTTAGAGTAAAAAAAAAAAAAAATAATAAAAAAGTAAAAAAAAAATTAAGCTCTTCTTTTTAAAGCATGTGATGGTGCACATCACAATTACCTTAACATATTACCTTAAATACTGTTAAAGATTCTCCTCTTTCACAATTTGTTTTTCATTTTTCAGAAGGGTTTAATAAAGTGTTGGTAAAAAGCCCACATTAGAAGACACTTCAGTCTATACTGAATTGTGTCAAACCAGAAAAAAAAAAAAAAAGTCTTTTGTATGACTACTCAGCTCCTACAGCAAGCTTTTTATCAGTTCTGATTTAACCACAAAGGAATTCTTTACACTGTAGTTACTATTAGAAGGCTACACACCACTGGTCTGTTCGCACATTTGCAGCATTAAGTCAGAAAAAAAATTATTTTAAGATAGTGACTTACATCACAAGTTTTCTAGACCTGCTGGTCTTCAACAGCAGGGCCAAGGCGACAAGGACTGGATGCGTACTGCTACTTCATCGGAGGACAGCACGTTAATGCAGCGCAAGGGCATCACATAAATCATGGTAATTGACATGTAGCAAAGGAGAATGCAAACCAGCACACAGTACCAGCCGACATCTCCAGTGATCCAGGTCACAGAAGGCTATGAAGCCATGTCAAGGGCTGCATAAACATCCAGCTAAGAGATGCATTTTACATAGGTACTCTTACACAGTAAAAGAAGAGGAAAAACTGGAAGTTCAAGGAGACAATCTCCCAGAACAACATGTGCAGTGTTGGACAGTACTCAAGTATTCACGTGCTGTCAGGCTGACTGCATTCCAGGCAATCAGAATTCGCATTAAATCTGTATCCTTGTTGCACATGAAGTTTTTAAAACTTCAATTAGCTCCTGTCCATATGTTCCAGCATATTAATAAATTAGGATAGCTTTTGTCAATTAAAATAGTGTGATCCTTTTCCCTTCTTTTTTTGTGTGTTGTTTTTCGTTTGCTTGTTTTGTTGGGCTTTTTTTTGTTGTTTGTTTTGGGGTGAGTTCTTTTTGTTTTGTTTTGTTTTTTAAGATGCAGTAAATTCTCCCACCTGATGCCTGAAGAAAACCAGCTAAAGAGAAAGCTAGTTAAGGGATGTCAGCTGCATTCCTGTACTACCATAAATTTGTACTCATTTTGTTACACTACTAACAGACTTCATGATTTGTCTTCACATAACGAGATTACCTAAACTGCACATGAGATTAAAATTGAACCCATGGAGAAGTATCTTGTAGCATGCCATCTAATATAATTTATCCTTAACCCATAAAAAATGCTGTATATCATAATATACTACTTTTCACTCAAAGTAGGTTATATTTTTTAAATTAAGAGCTTTACCAGAGTCTTAGCAAGAGTTCAATTTTAACAGGTTCATTAAAAAAAGCAAGTGATACCGCAAAACGCAGCAACTAGCTACTGATTTGTAAGGAAACCAGTTTGTGCAATGCTGACTTTTAAATAGTTCTAGTCTACCCTCACAGACAGATTTTGCTATTAATTAGTTGTTTATCTCCGAAAGTCAGACTACATGGAGAGGAACCATGCGCAGGCATCAGTTGCTGGCATGACAACTGACTCAAATTCAAGAATTGCTAAAACATCTCATCATATACAGAGGTAGAATCACTTTATAACACAGAAAGCAGGCTTTGAAAATGAAAATTGTTTTCCTGGAAGTGAGGAAAGCCTTGAAGTCAGGGGAAGAATGAAACATGAAAACATGACCCAAAACAAACAAAGAAAAATTTTCTTAGGTCAACCCAATATAAAACTTTTCTATTAAAAACAAAAAGATTCCTTGTTCTAAAAACTGTGATGGGAAGTGTTTTACAATTAATTTTCTTCTTAAAAACTAAAATTCTAGAGCAGTACTGACACTCCCTTATTACATTTATCCTACTGTTCATTGTTACATAGAAAGATTGTATAAAGTTTTACTTCCGTATCTTGAAATCACTCTAAAATGCATACTTTCTCTTGAAATCCAGATTAGATACTTTTAGAAAGACTGGGAAAAGGCAGGAGCCAGTTTACAAGGTTTTCCACATTTAGTGATCAGGTCTTGAAAGAAAGCTTTTTTCCTTCTCCCTCTCCCCCAGCCCCTCTTCACCCCACCCCGCCCCGTTTTCCAAAGGAATTATTCAAGGTCAAGGACAGTACATCAGAGCACATACACTGAAAATAGCTTATGTGTTCCCTAATTAATGCATTGCATTCCAAATCTAACAAAAGAACTGGAATGCATTCAGATATCTCCGTTTCAGGAAAAAGTATTTAAAAATGCATTTACTGTTTCCGTTCTGCAACTTCGAAATATCGGTAGTTATTTCTTAGAGCACACTGAAACTGGAATCAATGACGATATTTTCACAGGACTCTAATCTTGGAACTAAGCCAAAAGAAGTCCAGCAAGAAGTCAGACATCATTTGTTTACTCCCCTACCACAATATTGTATTAACAAAGTCTGGATTACTTGTTTTAGTCATACATTCCTAACCAAACCCCAACATCAGGCTGACTGCAGAAGAAACCATGCTTGTTACTTCAGCATGTCAGCAGAGAAACTCCTCCTGAAATAAGCAGTTTCCAAGTTTGCCCCTTGGAAAAAGGTCAC